>NC_141139.1:19455302-19779469 GCF_053477565.2 Lygodium microphyllum | reverse complement strand
GTATAATACGACGTTTAAATGAGCCACTAGCCACACCCCATTCAAATTAGTTTATGGGGAGGAGAGTGTCTTTGTAATATTTTTGCCCAAAAATATTATAGAACTTGACCACCGTACGCCCGCGTAAAAGCTATGCAAAGTCATCTCCCACGTCGACTAATGATGCTGGCTAAGTGGTTACCACGCGCACGATAAAAATCCCCATCTGTGATGTGCAATTAAGGCCGGGGTACGAAGACCGCAAGTTGTGCAAGAACACCCTTCTTGGATAAAGGGATAATGGATAATGATGAAAATTTAGGCAAATTTTTTACTAATTAGCCCTTCCCCCAGTCGATGCATGGCTGGAGGAGAGGGAGTGTGTAAGGGAGTTAAGGATGAGTGTGGAGTGTGGGGAACATGAGGAGGGAGAGACATGCATAGGCCACGTGGTGGCTACCTCTCCCCCCCTTAGGCTATATGACCCCCCCCCCCCCCTGTGGTCAAGGAATAAAGGGAGGAGGCTGCTGTGCTGTTGAAAAACGAGAGAGGGAGAGGGAGGAGCCAGAGGCTACCGTGCAAGGTCATGATCGTGGACAGAGGAGGAGGGACTGCTGCTGCCGCTGTGGGATAACGTCGCCACCTACAACGCCTACTGCCCATCCCCCCCCCCCCCCATCATCATCAATAAACTTCCTCCCCTTTCATCGTCATCCCCTCTCCACCAATCATTACCCCCATCCACGTTTTCTGGATAAGGTAGAAGATTCTTAGAAGCTTCTAAGGGTGGGCTCCCATAAGCCCCGTTCCTATAAGCCTTCCCGAGTTTCTTTCAAAACCGTGTTTCGGTGAAGGAATTTCCTGCGCACGAGGGAGAAGGCAGATCTTGAGGCTGTTTGGAGATCGCATAAAAGCGAGAGCAATTCATGGAGTTCAAATCATCAATGATGGCTCCAAAGCCCAAGTCGCAAGGTGCACGCGTGGAAGGCTCGAACCCAAGCTTACACATGGACATCACCGCAAGTCCCCATAACCAGGTACTTGGAAGTTAAATTCCACGTTGGGCATGCTTAAAATTCATAGGAAAGTTATGGATATAAACCACTTATTCATTTTACGAGCTAGTCGCATGTTGCGTTTTTGTGCATTGTGAAAGTAATAAGCCTAAATGCATATTGCTTAGGCTTAATTGATGAAATTGTTAAGTGCATCTTTGATTGACCATGGGAAAGAATAAGCGTATATTGCATTTAGGCAATCACTTCCTTGTTGAGATTTGCATGCGAAAGTTGTTTGCATCCGTTAGGTGTTGTCCAAAGGACTGCATAGCATGAGAATGAAACCATAGACTTGCATGTGGCATGCGAAGACACTTGTTGAATGGATTAAAGGTTGCATGTCACATATTCGTGATGCATGAACTTCATTTAACAAAGTTGTATCTAGAAAAGGTTGAATGTTACATATTCGTCATGCATAAACTTCGTTCATCAAAGTTGCATGTCATATCAAAGTCTGAAATTCAATTCCATTAAACAAAAGGTTGTAGGCATAGTTTCTTGATGTAAATCCTTGTAGGCTTTATGCAAGTTATTCTCCAAATTATCATGTGTAATGACTTTAGCAAAAAAAGAAAAGGGTTATTGCAAACCTTATAATACATAGGGGTAATGAATCGCATGTTTACACATATTGTGATGTCTTGCAACTATTTACACCTTTAGATCAAGTTTAGCATCTTTAAGATGAGATCGTTCTTGTCGCAAGACAAGTAGACCGATTTGATTAGATCACTTGTAAGGGTATAACGCTCAAGGGATTCAAATAAGCATAACTAGTTAGTACAACGAACCCCTCAAGTGCTAGCTAGGGTTTATAACATTAGAAATTCTGCCTAGTATCGCGCTTGGGATGCCAAGTCAAGACCCTCAAACCCAAAGGTCCTACCCACATTCACGGAGTGTTTAGGTTAATTGGTCACTCGAGCAAACAATGATCTAGGGTTTCTACCCTAAGGATCGATCAACCTAATGCTAAAACTCAGATTGAGTTTGGAAACCCTAGGACCCGGCCTAGTACAATTAGGGTTGGGTTGGATAAGAAGGCACCGCAAACCCTACATCTTGACAAAACATAATTCCTTGACCAGGAAACGCCGTTCAATGGGTGAAATGATCCCATGAGTTACGTGTGACACTTGTGCAACAAGTTGCAATGTCGCATGGCTTTGTGGTTTAATCACAAGAGAGATTTGCCACTCCACGTTGGCAGGTTCTAGCCAAGTCTAACTTGCAAGAGGATGGGTAGACATCCTGTTACATCACCTTCCTTGGGTTGATTTGCCAAGTTAAGGGAAGTTACATATTGCTTAGTAAGCAAAGGAATAATCAAGTTAGAGCGACAGAGTCGCCAGGATTTAGTTTCTTAATTTAGGAAACCTAAGGTGTTGGTTAATTTGGATTGAAAGGGTATGACCCTAACCCAAGGACAAAAGGGTAAACAAACAAACCCTTAGGGATCTTGCTAAGTCGCAATTGATCCTGGATCGAATGCTGGATGCATTCGGAGATAAGGAATATACCTTAGCAATTGGCCAAATAAACGACCACTGGATTGATTGTGTTTGTAACAGTTTAGGAGCACTATTTGCATTGTTTGCTCAAGGAACTAAAGATGGAAATATAATTAATGCTTCAGGTTGAAGGCTTGAAGGGAGAGGCAGTATCAGTTACCCTCGATTGTCTGCTTGACCCTAACCAAGGGGGTTGTTAGCCGCACCGGGAACGTGGACCGAACTGGCTGCGAGAGGTCTCTCCGTTGGGTGCTACTTGGTGCAGGAGGACGCTTGGGTGCTAGGGGGGCTCTAGCCGTAAATCCCTTGCCTTCCAGGCCTTGCATAAGAGGCCAACGTGACATGGGATTGCATCTCGAGGCCCACATACTAGTCTATGGGTGAAATCTTGGATTAGTAATCCCTGTGGATTGCTGGATAGCCTTTGGGCAGATTATGGATTGCCTTCGGCCGGATTATGGATTAGCCTTCGAGCTGGATGTTTTCCAAAGATAAACAAGATAACCTGTTGAAAAGGAACTTGTTTGACACTGCTTTTCTAGCTAAGATTACGTGAAGGAACCAGTGACTAATTGGCTAATTAAGAAAGCTATTTTATGCATGTCCACAACTAAATATGGTAGGTAATTAGACAACTAAAGCAAACTGAGGAAAGTGCGGTGGATGTGGCCATGGGTCCATCCTACGGATGGGTGGTCCCGGTTGTCCAGGAACTTTTCTCAAACGAAATCGACAACAAGGGACTCCTCTCGAAGGAAATGAACAGTAAGGAGCGATGACCTAGAGTCTAGGTTAATAGAACCCCAATTTATGCTGTTTTAGGGGAATGAAATGGGAGTATGCCTTATGGGCAGAGAGATCGAGCTTTGCATCCCTCTCATTTCCCATTCTCCTTAAACCAAGTGCAGCATGAATCCGCTTTGACCTTGACGTTACTGTGTAAAGTAGTTCGGCCTGGGGTTCGTCGTTAGCTACCGTTCTAGGAATTTGAGCACTAGGAAACCCTGATTCAGTTTGGTCCTAAGTGGAAACAGCCGGAATGCTTCCGTTTCGTGGTAGACTCAGGAGTACCTAGATCACAAACCCCATAACATTCCATGGGAGTGCCGGGTAGTGCTTTCTAGACTCTCTTCCCGATGGGCTGTTAAGACGTGTTTTGTGAGTGAACAGGTGGACACATTACAGTTGGTATTAGAGTGAACCAACGAGGAACTAATATCTATAAGAAGACTTAATAAGGTGAAGTAAAGCAAATGTTGCTATTAAGAACATTTCCTTACTTATCGATGCTGTCTTGCAGAGTCATGAAGCATGGGACAGATTCTTGGTGTTCCAGGTCATGTTTATGATCGCGATGCGTGCCTCGGATTATCAACGGAGGATCGATATGATGAATATCCTAGACCGCATCTACAATCCATCACCCTTGTACATGGAACGGAGATGGATGGGTGTTTCAAGGATCTATTACATAGCTGTCCACCAACTTGCGTACCTTCGAATTAACTTGAAGAGAATCAAGTGGATGGAGGACCTAAAGATCGTGAAGCTGTTCGTCTTTGTTGAGGCTCACGCAAACGCAACCCTACATGTCGGAGGTCGAAGGGTCAAGTAGAACGCATATGTGTACAAGGAAGTGACTCAAGTAATCCCTGCCGACAAGATCAAGGTGTTGGGACGTTATGAAAAGAGCAGGTATCAAAGGAAAGGATATCCTAATCTTCCAATGACTTATCGATTCCTGAAGATCCATGACCCAAATCCATACTATTACCCAGTTCTCGTAGCTGAATGCAACACAACCTTATTCTCCTCAAATTAATGTATCATCTTGTTCCATCTCCCCAAGAATAATTGTACTCCGAAAAGGCTATGCCCATATGAATGAAATAAGACTTCTTTTTATCAATGATTGTCTTGACTATGAGAATGATAAAGAAGTTAAGTGATTAGGTCACTTGGCTAAAAGCTGAATTGAGCATGAAATGTAATGTGAGGAATGCTTAGCAAAGTTTTAACATAAAGAAACTTATTGCCCAAGCGCATCCTCAGGTGGAATTCTTACTAGGAGGAAAATCCTTCAGGGTCATGAACCTAGGTATCCATGAGGTTTGCTCGGAATGGATTGGCTTAAACCCAATGATGCCCACATTCATTGTAGTAAAGGCCAAGCTTCTTTTCGAAACTCTGAAGGGAAATTGGTCACAACACAAGGAGAGGCTGGGAAGCCTAAAATTCAATTGGCCAAGGTTAGAGACATTCTAGAATGGCCAATACTAACAACTATCAAAGAAATACACAGTTTTCTTGGGTTGACAGGATGGTACAGGGTCTTTATCAAAAACTATGCTTTGATTGCAGCATTGCTAACCGATCTACTAAAGAAGCAAACATCGATTGTATGGTCAACTGCTGAACAATCTAGCTTTGATAAACTAAAGAAAAGTTTGGTATCAACACCTATCCTAAAACTTCTGGATCTTGGTAAGGAGTTCGAAGTAGTAACTGATGCTAGTACGCTTACCTTAGGATGTGTGCTTATGCAAGAAGGTAATCCTAAAGCATACTCTTCAAGAAAACTGAAGAGCCATGAGAAGAATTATGCTTCCCATGATCTAGAGCTGTTAGCTATCATCCATGCTCTCAAGCTTTGGAGACACTACTTGCTAGGTAACAAGTTTTTCCTAGTAACGGATCATAAAAGTCTCAAATAGATCTTTACCCAGAATGAGCTCAACATGAGGCAACGTTGATGGATTGAAGTGCTGGAAGAATATGACTTTGAAACCAAATACCGGCCTGGAAAGGAGAATGTAGTTGCCGATGCACTCACTCGCAAGGCATTTCTAAATTCTCTAATCTTGCAAGATCCATCAACAGCTAGATCTCTAGCCACAAAGGTATCCATGCCAAACAACCCAATACTTGAGCTAGCTAGAGAAGAAACATGCCATGATCCAACCTATCAAAAGATGCTAAGGGAAATCCCTATCAAGGAACAAGACCCGAAGCTGCAGGCTAAGTATCTAGAATTCTCCATCGATAATGGACTTGTCTACTATAGAATGAGATTATGTATACCGGCAGGCCAGTCACTCAAACATAAGATACTTTGGGAAGCTCATGACTCCCCTTTTTCAGGACATCCTGGCTATGCCAAGACCCTCAATGCAGTCAGAAAGAGCTACTATTGGGAGAGTCTTAAAGGTGACGTTCTCAAATATGTCACTGAATGTTTGTCTTGTCAACGCATTAAGGCTGAACATGTCAAAATGTCAAGGAAGTTGCAACCACTTGACATTCCCCAAATAAAATGGGAATTCATCAGTATGGACTTTGTTGTTGGCCTGCCCCAAGTTTAGGGAGGATACAACTCCATTATGGTTGTGGTTGATATGCTCACCAAGGTTGGACACCTTATCCCTGTTAAGACAAACTATAAAGCCTCAGACATTGCAAGGTTATTCATTAAGGAGATATTCAAACTGCATGGGTTACCTAGAAGAATCATTAGTGATCGTGATTCTCTCTTCACATCACACTTCTGGAGAGCTATCTTCAAAGCCATTGGGACTCAACTCTGTTTTGGTACAGCTTACCATCCTCAAATCGATGGTCAAACGGAGCGAGTCAACCAAGTCATTGAGGATATGCTAAGGGCACACTACTGTCGCGAACCCAAAAAGTGGATTCAATACTTGCCACTAGTTGAGTTTGTCTACAATGCCTCCTACCAACAAAGCATTCGGATGACCCCTTTTCAAGCATTGTATGGGCATGACTATCGAAGTCCTTTAAACTTCTCAGATCCAACCTTGAGAGTTGAAGCTTCAAGGCAGATGCTGGAAGATATGGATGACCAAATGGAGTCAATAAGACAGGACATCCAAGTTGCCAAGGATAAACAGAAGGCATACGCGGATTTGAAACATCAAGATAGAACCTTCGTTGAAGGAGACATGGTCTTCATTTGTGTACGCCCAAAGAAGATTTCCCTATCCTTAGGTGAATGCAAGAAGCTAAGTCCAAGGTGTTGTGGACCCTACAAGATCTGAAGAAGTATGTACCTAATCCTAGCCATGTAGTTGATGATCAACAAGTTGTAATGCATAGCCAAGGAGTCCTTGAGCTACGGCCTGACAGGATCTTAGATGTTAGGGAGAGACAGTTGAGATCCAAAACCTTGAGAGAAAAGTGACAAAATAATGATAGCCTCCAAGAGATGCAGCTTTAGTAGTCCACACATCAGAGTGGATTAATTCCAATGGCTTCTTACTCTCTTGAACATGTCTAGGAAATGGTTTCCTTGCCTGTTTTCCGAATTGGCAAGCTTCACATACCTTATGCGTTTCTGCAACCTTGAATTTAGACAATCCTGCAACAATATTTTGGGCCTACATTGATTTAAGTCGATGTACATTAACATGACCAATGCGTTTATGCCAGATATCAATATCTACAACTACACCGGTCCCATGTGCAAACATTGCTGCACTCAATTCAGGCATGTCTGCATCCAACGTAAACATTCTGTCCTTCTTCTTTCCTTTTGCTATCAAGCGACCTTTATTTTTCATATCCTCAACAAAGCATCCATGAGGATTAAATCTGACCTGAAAGCCCTGCTCAACCATTTGACCAACAGAAACCAGATTCTTGGTGATATTCGGGACATGAAATACATCCGACAAGTATTTCTTTTTCCCATCCTGCATAGACAAAGGAAATTTTCCAATATGCACAATAGGATGTGTAGTATCATCACCAGTCTCCACAAATCCTGGTTTTTCCATTTTCCTTGCATCCTCCATCCATTCTGCATGACCTATCATGTGGTTTGATGCACCTGAGTCAACATACCATACATCATTGCTTTCTTCTACACTTGTCACAGAATTATTCATGTGTTGCACCATAAACAAATGCTCATTTCTGTCATCACCCTGTCGACTAGAAGATGCATAATTCCCTTGTTGCATTTTTCCATTCATGATGTCATTCTACTTTTTATAGCAGTCTTTAGCCATATGACCCATTTTACCACAGTAGTAGCATTCAACATTACTGTTTGCATTTTGGCCTCTTTGCCACCCACCACGACCTATTTGGCTCCCCCTGCCTCTAGAGTTACCACGTCCTTCTCCATAGAATTGATTTTCTTGAGTTTGCTGCATATTCTGATTTCTACCACGGCCTCCAAATCGGCCTCCTCTACCTCTGCCTCTACCTCTTCCAGCATTTGAGTAGAAGACAACTTCTTTTGAAGTTCCTCCTGAAGAAGATGCACCACCATTTCTCTTCTCCTCAAAAATTAGAAGAGCAATCAACTCCTCAAAATCAAGAAATCTTTCACGGACGGAAATGGATATTCGGAACTGTGCATAATCCTTTCCTAGACCATTCAAGGTCACTGAGACTAAATCATCATCATCCACTGGTGACCCAATGGAAGCAAGTGCATCTGCAATCTTCTTCACCTTCATGTGGTAGTCATTGATGCTCATACTTTCTCTTTGCACATTGTGCAACTCTTGCTTGAGCTGCATTTTCCTGGCTTGCGTATTTGTGCTATACATTTTTGACAAAGTATCCCATGCCTTGTTTGGTGTACTTGCATCCTAAATATGCACAATCATAGAGTCTGAAATGCTTATAGACAGCCAATACATAACTTTCCTGGCTCTCTCATGCCATACTTTAAATGCCTGCATTTGCTGTTGATTGGGAACATCAGGAAGAACTGGTTCTTCTTCATTTCTTGCAACAAATTCCCAATATTCTTTTCCCATAAGAAAATTCGTCATTCTAAACTTCCATGCTTGGAAGTTGTTCTTGTCAAGCTTTTCAGTTACAATCTGTGAAAGAGAATCAGACGCCATTACAGAACATTGCAAAAAATTCTGTCATTGCAAAAAACACAGCTTCACCCTCACAAGGGCAAATCTACAAAACTGGCGAAAGTGGTATTTGACCACACAGTCACTTCCTAGTGACATTTTGCATAAACAGGAACCAAGGATGATTCTGTAACTCCCAATGTCTCTGCACACAAGCATACGATGCAATTTTTGTGGTAACTTTTCACCGACCTGTAGAACAGTGGTCGCACAGCATAAAACAGGGCCTTTTCCTGAGTGCGTGAAGAAAACTTCCGCCTCCAAAACAGGCCCCGAAATGGCCTCAAATAAAAAAAACAGGATCACCAAGGGGTAAAGCCCTTTCCTGTAGTATATACTGCCCTCTTGCTTCACCGCGAAGGGCGTCTCATCCTGAGACAATGCACTCCTGCACTTTCCGGCTGTGCTACCTACAAAGACTTGCTCCCAAAACAGAAGAATGAAAGCAACATTGTTCCTCTTACCAGAACACCGCGAACTTGGCTTGCTTTCTTGAGCTCCTTACCACAAACAAGGCTCTGATATCATGTCAAGATTGTGGGAGAGAAGGAAGGAGTCTCACTTGTAGCTTTCTCGCTTGCACAATGGGGGAATACACACAAAGGTGGAGGCTGAAAATAGTTTTCCTCTTCTTAGTTGTGTAAGCCAAAAGAACTCTAGTACATAGAAATAGAAGAACCCTATATATGGGTCTCAAATCAAACTCAAATAACTAAGGTGGCATACTAACTGAGCCACGAACTGGAGTAGATAAGGATAGTTGTCATCTAGCTATTATTCATGGGCGGTGTACCAACCGCATCTGCAACTAACAAGTCGGTGACATAAATGCACAACAGTCACCCTGGCATATCACGAGTGGAGCTCGATATCTCAACAGTTTCATTGCCGCGAGCAAGAGAAGAGAAGAGAAGAGAAGAGAAGAGAAGAGAAAAGAAGAGAAGAAGAGAGGAGAAGACAGAGAGCTTCTTCACCCCGATCCCTTACCCTTACAACTCACTCTCTCACACTCTCACACTCCCTCTCTCAAGCACAAGCTCAAGCAAGCAAGAAGAAGAAGAAGAAGAAGAAGAAGAAGAGGAGGAGAGCCACTTTTGGCCACACACAAGAATGATCTTCTCATTCACTTTTCAACTTTATATACAAAACCCTAAATCCCTTTTGGGTGGTCATCCCCATATCCCCTTTTTTACATGGCCGACTGTGGCCTAGGCCCTTTTTTCCATTGTCCTCCTATCTTCCTAGCTTCCTTCCTATAGCCCATCTACCTTTACAAATTGCACGGATGAGAGTATGGCACTCTTAAATTAAATCATGGTGCGCCCTGCGCCTTTTTTTTACAAAAGTATTGACTTGCGCTTTTTCTCGTGCGCCTTTCTCCTTGATTTAGGACTTTTCTGCACTTCTTATGTTTCCAATTTCTTATTGGCACACTTTCGTCTTCTATTTCACTTTTGCATTGACCTTGTCTTCTACTTTAAATTTTCCAATTTTTTCACCTTGTTTGTTTGAGAATTAACACAAGGTTTCCAATAGTAGTTTCAAGATATACTATGATTTTTGTTGTGTTGATCAAAAGTTGGTGTACATGTTATAAACTTTGAATTTCTAAGTTTTGAGGTTTTTTTCAGGAAGTAAACACAAGTTTCATCTACAAACAGGTTGCATATTATTGTTGAATGTTGAAATGACTTGGTTTTTTTTGTTGATTTTTGTTGTTTCTGAGGCCTAAATGGTTGATTTTTTATGTATTTTGATGCAAAACAATATATCTATCTATGAGAGACTGTGAGAGAAAACTATGAAGACAATGAAGATGAATTCCATTCAAAGTGGTGTTTCTTTTGTGTTATCTTTGATTGGTCAAAGAATTCTATGAAGAATATGAAGAGAATGATGAATTTTTTTGAAGTTAAAGATGTGCAAGAATTGTTTCTATGATGTAGGAAGTCATGCTTGTCACACTCTATTGTGACAACATGAGTAGTGTGCTCCAGCTAACCATACCACTACCAAGGGAAAATGCATACCCACTAGTAGATCTCCTATCATAGGCACTTCCTACCTAGTTAGCATCTGTATATCATGTAAGCTCTAAAGGCTTACCATGCTGCTCATAGAATAGACCATAATTTGATGTAGCCTTCACATATCTCAAGATCCTCCTCACTGCATCCAAGTGAGGCTTCATAGGCTTCTGCATGAATTGGCTAATCAGTCCAACTGAATAGCTAAGATACAGTCTAGTAATGGTAAGGTAAATGAGGCTACCCACCAGTTGTCTATACATAGTGACATTCTCAATCTCATGTCCAACATCTACAAGTAGCTTAACATTTTGTTCCAATGGAGTGCTCAAAGACTTGCAATCCAACATACCATACTTGGTCAACATGTCTTATGCATACTGCTTTTGCAAAAACCAAGTACCATGAGGTGTAGAGACAACCTTAATTCCAAGGAAATACTTCAGTTCACCCAAATCTTTGACCTGAAATTTAGCATGTAACATTTATTTGATCTCTCCAATTCTCATTACATCATCACCTGTAATGATCAAGTCATCCACATAGATGACTAATTTCACATAAGCAACCCTTGTCTTCTTTGTAAATAGGCTATGATCAGCCTTGCCCATAGTAAAACCAAGTTTTTGTAAGCATGCACTTATCTTAGCATTCCAAGCTCTAAGTGTTTGCTTCAGCCCATACAAAGGAAATTCTGGATATACATAGCCCCCAAGCTAATCCATGTATACTTCCTCAACTAAATCACCATTGAGAAAATCATTCTTCACATCCATCCCATACATACTCCATCCACATAATTTATCTCACCAACATACATACAATTCAAACAGTAAAGCAAACTTCTTTATTGAAAGTTTATTACAATTTTCATCTTTCCGTCCCAGCGGAAGATACACAGAATTCCATAAGGATATTCTGTCCACCAAGATTCCACCCTCATAACTAGTATTTAGGGTTCCAGGATCCCATCCTAGGTCACGAACGGGCTCATTAGATTCTTGGAACAATGTAGGATTTACAACCACAGCCCCCTCTGGCACCTACAATTCCTACTGTCCGAGACTATCCCTACTGTGACAGACCTTTTGCCTACGGAGCCTGTCCAAGCCTCTCGTAGACATAATCATGACCCTTGGAGTAAGGTCTTGCCACTAGCTTGGGGGTAGCCTAGCGCGATCCTTCCTTTTATTTTGTTTGACAATAATTTCAATCAAAGATCTAGATTCTAGCAAACACAAACAGTCCTTTCAAATGTATATCAAATGATCCAATTACAATCACCCCAACATGTAATTCACAGCTTCAGATAGCCAAGGTACACCTTATTCTAAGGTAACCTTACATCTAATGAGGATTCTCCTCCCCATAAAGAAGTGTTGAGTACATCTCTTATCACATGTTAAGCAAGGCATGAATTTCCCATTTGGGTTCACTTATCCAACATAAGCAAAATTCCTTAAAGAAATATATTGTGTCAATAACTCAACGAGATGACCTATAGGACTCTTAAATAGACAATTAGTTTCTATAACCATCTCTAGTCAACTCTTAATCTTGTCACATTTAACCATAACTACATCGAATGCGCATAAAGACATATGTACAATAACCTTTGGCAATTAATTCTAACCTGATTCTATGACTTAGAATCTCAATTAATCTAGCTACAAATCATAGTGATTAATTGTTTATGCTTGTACTAATATGTTTTCTAGATGAGTTATCAATTTGTGCAAGTGAAGAATATGGAAGCTAATAATAATCTAGTAATGAATAACTTGGTTTGGCAGCATGACGACATTAGAAAAATTATCTTTACTCGCACTTGCATTAGCCACACCCGATGTTGCATTGGTAGTGGCAACTCCCGCAACCTCGGGTACACCCATATCATTGGCAATACCCATTGCTTGACCAATTGCGTTGGTCCCCATGGATTTTCCACTTCATTGCTTTAGAGCCATTGTCCATGAGTGGTTCGAGAGATAGGGAAGGTGGAATAGATTTGAGATGAGAGAGCATAAGAGAATATGGCTTAGTTAAAGATCGAGACAAGGGATTTGAGCTAACTCTCTTCCTCTCTCTTTCTCTCTCTCTCTCTCTCTCTCTCTCTCTCTCTCTCTCTCTCTCTCTCTCTCTCTCTCTATCTAGCTTCTTCTCGTAGCCTCTTGAAGGAGTATCCTTCTTCCTCTCTTTCTCTACCTCTCTCTCATAGCCTCTCGGGGTCTCCTTATGTCTCCCTAAGTGCCCCCCATGCCTCTTATTTATAGTGAATTGGAGAAGAAGGGTTGCGACTGAGAAGAGGAGCTCTTTGTGGAGGGGGATCTTGGAAAGATCAATGATCTAAAGCTCAAATCATAAATTTGATGGTTCCATTGGCTTTGAAAGGGGGATAAAACCCTAAGACACTTGCAAGACACTTGGTTAGAAAGCTCTCAGTTCACTCCTTCTTTTCTCTGTTCGAAGTGCTATCTACTGTCTATAGATTGCGATCGCGGTGCACGCGATTTCACCAATCACTTTTCTTCATTTTTCTTTTCATAAAATCTTTAAACTAACTAATACATCACTTGTCTTTTCTTTTAAATGACATCCAGTTCTAGAAATCTCCATATCTCTTTTTTTAAAAGGATAATATCTAAAATATCTAAAATATTCTAGTCTTGTCCAAAAGTCTAATTATTTTAGACCATCCTTACTATGTACATTAACATTAGTGATTAATATAGCTCATCTCTCTTGTTCACGTTATAACTTCCATGAAAGGTAGCTATGGTCCTTGTTAATTCATAAAAATATCGAGGTACGACTCTCTATTTTATTGATTTTTTTATTTTAAATATTAGTTAGTTATTAATGTTAGTTAATTTTTTTACTTTAGTTAGTAACCTTACTAACTTATTAATTGACTAACTAACTTTTGAACTAACCAACTAACTTTTATTGCCTGGGAATATTACAACATATAACACATCATAGAGACTCTTTTCCCTGTCACCATGCATCATCAAGGGAACAATACCTATATGCATAATGCCATTCTCGTATCATCCCCTACGCAAAAATATCCATGAGCACCTTGTACCAATGTGTCAAACCACTCTTCATGAGGATTCATGTGGTTAGATGCCCCTGAGTCTATATACCATACATCATTTGCTTTGCCTTGTGTATGCAACCCTTTATTCACATGTTTCATAGCAAACAACTTGTCATCCTCCTGCATACCACTAGAAGAAGCATAATTACCATGTTGCCTCCCTCTTGCTCTCTGATCATTCTGCTTCTTGTAGCAATCCTTAGCTACATGCCCGTATTTGCCACAATAATGAAAATCCTTATTTGCATTTGATTGTTGTCCATGACTCATTTGAGGCTGCTGCCAAGTGCCTCTTCCTCTAGCCGAATAACCTCCTCTTGCACAAGCAGGCACCTCTATTTGCTTGAGGCTGCCTATTTTTCCATCTAGTAGCTTGCTGTCCATGGACTACATATGCATTTCCAGCACCTCTTCCTCTAAAATTTGGTCTTCTTCTTCCACCTCTACCCCTTTGATTTGAGTAGAAGATGATGTCCCTACTATTTTTAGACCCACTGGAACTTGTATTGAGTCCAAGTTTCACTTATTCATGCAAAGAAGTGCCACAAGTTCATTAAAAGTCAGGTTGCTCCTGACATATTGATATGGAAGTATCAAACTACTTGTACTCCTCTCTAAGACCATGGAGGATATTGGCCACCAAATCATCATCCTCAACTTTAGCTCCAATTGAGCCACCTAGTTGTTCTGCAATGGTTCTTATCTCACTGACATAGTCTTTAATAGGCCTTCCATTCTTGGATATGTGGCTGAATTTTTGCTTTAGTTGTGTTTTTCTCACATGAGTGACGTGCCCATAATTCTTCATCAATAAGTCCTAATAATCTTTTGGGAAAGTACAGTTTGCAATTTGCATAGCTTTTGTGTTTGAGACACATAAGGATAGCCAATGCAATACCTTGCTAGCCTTTTCCAAAAATGTCCTATGTGCCTTTAATTGATCCTGTATTGGAGGTCTATCTTTCGCTAGCTTGGGCTCATCTTCAAGACTTGTGACTAGGTCCCAATAGCCTCTAACAATTAAGAAATTAGACATCCTAAATTTCCATAGAACAAAATTATTGTAGTCGCTTCTCACCAACTATCTGAGTGATAGTGTCCTTCTCTCTTGTGTTTTCCATTTCAAAGTCTTTAGCTTTGCAAAACCAATAGATTTTAGTTCACAACAATATCATACATTTCCAAACATGTGGCAAAGCATCTAAATGTAATAGCATTCCAACCAAGTAGCATTATCTGATTAGTAGACATGTAGGCATACGCAATATTCAATGACTGACAAAAATCTATAATCGGCAGTCTTAAGTAATGAGCTGTATATTCTCTACCGAAATGAGGTTATTCTCAGCTCAAACAAGCCATAAACCACAACAACTAGGTGGCACAACCTCTGGGAGCCAATACATAACTCAATAAACACCAATGCTTGTCTAGCTCTTCAGGCAACAATGCCACATATGCTTGCCGCAAACTATTAACAATCAGCCCCACTGTAAAAACTATAGTAAATCAGCTCAAAACTGAGCATTTAATGCTCGCAACATTCCACAAGTCATTCAATACCCATGTTACTTCATCCACGCATGGTTAGACATCAATGCATACTCCTATGAGCTTCAAAACTCTAAGACTCAGATTATTCCAAGACTATGGCAGCAGTAGTCTGTCTATTGTGAACTGCCTATACATGAAGCTCAATAGATTCCACAAGTGCTTAACCAACCAAAGATATTGATATGATCACTTATCAGTCATTGTACCCTCTGCTGGTATGACATTCATTAGCAATGGGCTATCATTAATCATTGCCAGTGCATAAAAGAGCATCATGTACATTTCAAGCTAAACTAAGTGATCTTCAAGCCTACTAGATACATTCATCATTGCTACAAACATGAGACAAATACAAGCTTCAAATAGTGTTTATTGATACCAATTGTACCCTTGAACTTAATGCTCAGGACTTATTTTACAAGGCAAACATGACTTGCTAAAATTGTCTCCACAATCTAGAACAACATGCACATTTTTTTCTTGATGTCCACATTGTCTTTCCCACTTGGATGAGCCCATCATCTTGCCAGATTTACACTCATTGAATTTGCAAAAATTTTGATGTAGCCTCTCAATTGTTCTGGGTAGCCACACCCTTGCATGATGGTCAGTTTTCGAGTTTAACCTAGCATGGTGGCTGATTCAGAAACATGCAGGGGCTAAAATTTGACCCAAGCTGGGATTTTTTCAACTCAATCTTAGCTGGTCTTCTCCATTGTTCCACTCATCATGGATTGCAAGAGCCTGTTTTGGTGCCTTTCGCTCTATGCAGTCATTCTCTGCCTCTACTATACGAATGCCATTGCTCCTCCGGAAATAAAGATTGGCACCTTAATTGTTGAAAACACAATCATCAACCAATTTTACTGGAGGTTGAGCTAGAATTGTTATCCATGTCTCTCAGTTCTAGAGTCCCGATCAGACCCGATACTGAAACTACTACCCTGAACTTACCCTGCCTACGGAAAGAAGGGTGTCATGTCTCCGTGAATAGTGTACCTTTGTGTGTTTGGGCTCCTTACTATCTAGACAGAGAAAGTTGGGCCTTGCATAATGCCTCATACGTAGCCACACGATAAGCCTTTCCATCCAAACTCCATAAGGGAATGCTACAAACCCATTCGTCGCTCACTTCTTAGAACTACTCTCCAAATTCTGGCCTTTTTGTGCACCTCTTCCACTTGATGACTTTGACAGTGGCAACTCCAGTAGCTCACACAAAGGTAGCTTCAGTGTATATTGAGAAAAGGACAATAATCTTCTCTGATACCATGTAAGAAAATGAGAGAGAGATGGACACTGGCTTAGGCCATAAGGGTAGTAGACATGCTCCTTGGTCAACCTATTTTCATCAACACACAAAAGTCAACTGTAGTACAACACTCTCATACCAAACCAAGTAACCTAGATCTACTCATGGTTAAGTCAGTATGACTTACTTAACCTTATTCAACTAAGGACCAAGGGCTATGAGCTTGACTCTTCAACAAAGATTTGTTATTAGTGGTGTTAATTTCCTTGTTGTGGTTCTCTAAATAATGAAACAAAAGCTTGTTGATGTTATAAGATAGATTTTCTTGAGGTAGAAACCACTTTTCCTTGGTGTCTCTCTTGGGGCTCCATGTTTTTGGTGCGCAGTCGAGGAAACCTGCTATCAACAAGCATTAGAAGAGGCTGAAAATGAGGGAAATGGAATTGCCAAGAAGAGAAAAATTCAATGGGTGTTTGCAAAGTTCCTTCCTCCACTAAAAAATTGGAGATTCTTACTATACCAAAGCCACTTTCCACAAGAAGTTCATTCCACAATGGTGGAAGCATATTACCATCATGATATAGGCTCTATGTGGTGGATTATTTCATCTTTCAGTTGAAGCAATAGAGACATGCATCTTAGTGGCAAATTGTTTGGGAACAAACTAAAGTGCAGAAACAGAGAGAATGACCATCCATGGAAGATTTGGCATTCATTGAGAAGTTTCCAAACATCATCCAGTGGGAGATCATGAAGAAGCTTCAGGATCGTGATCAGTGGAGATTCACGAAAACAAGAAAGAAAAGAGTTGGCATTTGTTCATGGATGCTCAACAGCAGGACCCGTGGGATGCATGGTGCACTGACAATCTCCTATTTATCCAATTAGAAACCAACCAGAAGTTGGTAGACAGAGTGCTCTTCACAACATACACTATTGAAACCATCAAAAATTGGCATTATTATGATGATGGCACAACAACAATCCTTCGAAGAATGGGTTTTGATACATTCAAAAACGAAATATATCCCCCTTTGTAGTGGTTTGAAGGTTGAATTCAGAGATGGAGAAAAGAAGGAAGTTGAAGAAATGTTGGCTAGAGAGTCCCATACAGACTGAAGCCTCATTTGATTATGTTTTGTTGAGTATAGACCAATTAGTTGGAGACTACCCCCTAATGAATGACGCAATCAAGAGGCAAGAACTAGAATGAGTCCAAAGGTACATGAGAAGAGAGAAGACAAAAATCAAGGCAGAGAACGAGCTTGCAAAAGAAGCCTCCTTTGATGCCTCAAAAGCACTCTTTAGAGAAGTCCCCATGGCAACTCAAGGTTCCCTTCCTAGTTAAATCCATCCTAGAAATATTGATGACAAGCCAGCAAATGTAGTCCCATTGCCCATTTTTAAGGGAGAGTACAATGAAGATCTTGATGTTCATGTAGTAGAGTTTATGGTAGCATGTGTGACTAACAATACCAAAACTCCCGAGCATTGGTTAGCAATATTCCCCATGCCACTTTCAAGGGTGCGATGTTTCAATGGTATGAGAGATAAGTAGTAGGAACTTTTGGCACATGGGACGAAGTTGGCTTTCCTCATTAAATTCAGGCGTGAAGGTTTTGAAGAGCGAATGCGAGAGGAGTTCATAAACCTAAGTCAATCCTTTAGTGAAAGAGTAGAAGCTTATGTCTCATGAATGGAATCCATCCTGAAGAGATGGACCAACCATCATTTAGATGAAGGCATCTATAAGTGAGTGTTCCTTAGAGGCCTACAACCAGAAGTCCGCAAGTTTGAGGAATTAAGAAGACCAGTTAATCTACAAGCTACAATGCAAGGTGCAAGACTGTATGATGAAGTTAAAGTAAGGCTGTCAATGACCTCAAGAAGAGGAGTCTTACCTTCTCCCATGCAAGGAATGGTATACCTGCCAAATGTAGTCCCACGGACAGTTCCCTACCCCTATCCATAGATGCAAACAGTGCCGCAGTACATTGCACCTAATCCACAGTGGCCGCAAACAACAATGCCTCAAATGATTGTTCAACCACAACAACAGTGGCATCAAGCAGTTCCTCCAATGGCGACTCAACAACAGTGGAACCCTATCAACTGGAATCAACAACCCCATGTCTCAATAGGAGCTCTGAATCAAAACCAGAATAGAGGACCCTCTAGATCAACTCATCCAATGTATGTAGTGATAACAAAAGCTTTCCAAAACCCTACTACCAGTATTCCAAGAGGTGAACATCTGAAAGACTACCTGGCCAACTCAGTTGCAAGTATCAAGAAAGAGCTTATGGATGTGATTACAGAACAACTACAGATGGTGAAGGTGAATACCACCAATATATCCACTCCTGCAGGAGGTGGGAGAGATGTGATGCATTCTAATACATGGTGTGAAAAGTGCCATAAAGTGGGACATTTAGCCACTGAATGTACCTAAAAACCAAGCATTCCTGGAGCCTTTTGTTCATACTATTTAAGTAACAACCATATAGAGGATATCTGCTCTCTGAAAGAGATGCACAAAAGAAGAAAGAAATATGAAGATGCAAGATCCAACTTGCTAGAATCCAAAATGACAATGCAAAACATTAGACCAAAGCCTAGGGTGTTTGGTCTTAATTTCCATCCAAGGAGGTTTCCCTCTCAGAGTTACACAGGACAAAAATCTGGTAGTGCTCAGAGATTAGAGGTGGCATGTTATAGATGTGGAGAAAAGGGTCATATTTCACCAAATTGTCCAAACCTTAGAAGGTCTATGTGTTGAGATGGCAAGCTCAATACATGCGGACATTGATTATGGACCACCTAGCTAGATGAGTCCGCACATCTACACTTAACACGTTGTGGTCATTACGATACTCACATGGCCACTGACTTATCACTTATTATATTTAGTTTATTACACCTACTTACAGCTGGCAAAGACATAGCGCCAGTCGATTAGTGTAGTCAGTTATGCACTGTTTGACCTAGTAGGCCACTTTCCTTTATATTGTATCTCATCTATACTTTTTGTACATTGTATAGTGTGAGGAAGAAGAAGAAGAAACTATCAAGAAAATGTTTTGGCCTCCATCTCTCTTCTTGTGTTCTTGATTGAACTTCCTCTTGTGTATACAGTGTGTGTTTGGCGTAGCGACTCAAGCAAATCCCCCATCACGCGATTCTTGACATGGTATCAGAGCCACACCACTGAGAGAGGCTGATTTTGAAGGTTGAAGTGAAGGAGAAGAAGTAAGGTTCAAGCAAGCAAGCAACGGGTAAGAAGCTCTCCCATTCTTCCACTCTCTCTCTTGGATAGTGCTTGTGGAGGCACTGAAAGTAGGATCGAGCAAAAATCTCAGGTTGCTGTGAGATTTGATGTGCGAGTAGACCACTGTATATTCTATAGAATAGCCCTTTAGGGCATAATCACAGTTATTTTGGGCGTCTAAGGCCGTTTCAAGCCCTGTTTTAGAGCCACAAGGTTGCGGACAGCAGTTTGAGGGTATACTATGATTTCGATTGTATTGATTGAAAGTGGGTGCACAGGTTGCAGATTGCGAATCTATAATTTTTGAGGTGTTTGCAGGAAGAAAACATAAGGTTTATCTGCAAACAAGTTACAGATTACATATACTATTGAGAAATCAATGAAAAAGGTTGCTTGGTGTATTGCTGTGTACGTGTTGTGAAAGATTGCAAAAGACTAGCTTGCTGTGTTATATCCTTGTTTGTGATAATGACAGAGAACACTGGAAATCCCATTATTGAGAAGCTCGACAAGAACAACTACCCTTCATGGAAGTTCCGTGTGACAAACTTCCTCATTGGAAAGGGCCTTTATGAATTTGTTTCAGGTGAAGAAATGGAGCCAGAGCCCGACTACAGATGAATTAAAAACATGGAAAGAGTGGAATGCGAAAGACAAAAAGGTGGTGTACTGGCTATCTACAGTCATTGATAATACTATGCTAGAACATATCAAGAATTCAGAAACTTCACATGTAGCTTGGATAATTTTTGAGAGTATGTTTTCAGTAAATACAAAGGCACGAAAGATTCAACTCAAGCAAGAGTTGAATGCCATAAAGAAAGGGAAAATGTCTTTCAATGAGTATGTGTTGAAGGTGAGAAGCATTGCAGATGCTTTAGCAGCGATTGATGCAATACTGGATGATGATGATTTGGTTTCATCCACTCTGAGTGGCCTTAACAATGAGAAGGCATGGAAATCATTTGTTACTTCAGTATATGTACGAAAGCCATTTCCGGATTTTGATGAGCTGATCTCTCTCATGATTACTGAAGAGATCAATATGCAGGGTGATTTGTCTGAAAGAAATGGTGAACAGGTCCAAGAATTTTACTCGAGTTCAAGAAGGGGACGTGGTAGATCCTCTTCGAGAGGCCGTGGTATGGGACGTGCTGGTGATAACCAACAAAATAAGTTAAATCAACAGTTTGGTGAAATGCTGGTTTCTAGAGGCACAGCAGACTTTAGAGGCAGAGGGAGCTCTAGAGGAAGAGGTGGCCAGCAGAATAGAGGCTTTGGAAATTCTACTATTTTTTGCCATTATTGTGGCAAAATAGGCCATATTGCAGCCCATTGCTATGCAAAGAAGGATGATATTCGCAGTGGTAAGTTGCAGCAAGGAAATTATGCATCGTCTTCACGATAGAATGAAGACAAAAATGAGCATTTGTTTGTTATGTAATATATGATGAATGCAGTTATAGGAAAGGGGACACATGATGATGTATGGTATGTCAATTCAAGTGCATCTAATCATATGAGTAGTCATGTTGAATGGTTTGGAGAGATGCAGGACTTACAAAATCGAGGTTATGTGCAGACAAGTGATGATTCATTCCACCCAATTTCACACATTGAAAAGGTTCCCTTATCCTTGTATGATGGCCAGACAAAGAGTCTGACAGATGTATTACATGTGCCATCAATTACAAAGAATCTATTGTTTGTTGGCCAGATGGTAGAGTAGGGGCTGCATGTCCGATTCAATGCAAAAGGTTGTTTGTTAAAAGGCTTTAATGATAAGTGCAGGTTGGTCGCAAAAGGAAGAAGAGTTGGCCGAATGTTCACTTTAGATGTTGGAATTCATGCAATGGATGCTGCTATGTATGCTAAAGGAAAAGGAGTAGTTGCAGATATTGAAATATGGCATAAACGTATTGGACATGCAAATGTGCAAAGGCTGAAATTGATACAGTCTAGAGGATTGGTTATAGGGTTGCCTTCTTTTAGAGTTGTAGAATTGCATAAAGTCTGTGAAGCATGCCAGTTTGTTAAGTAGGCGAGACAACCCTTCTCGCATGATAGAGAAGTGAGTCGAAAAATACTTGATGTAGTGCATACAGATGTTTGGGGGCCTACGCAGAATGTATCTCTTGGTGGCAGCAAATACTTTGTCACATTTATTGATGACTGTTCAAGGAAGTTATGGGTATACTTCATGAAGGAAAAAAGTGATGTATTTGAGCACTTCAAATCTTTTAAGGCAGCTATTGAAACAGTAACAAGCTTAAAAGTAAAGTGCTTGAGATCAGATGGAGGGGGAGAGTACCTCTCTAATGAGTTCAGTGGCTTCTTGAAGACTCATGGGATAAAGAGGCAATTTACTTGCAGGTATATCCCACAGTAAAATGGTGTTGTAGAAAGAAAAAACAGGCATATTGCAGAAGTTGCATGGGCATTAATGGCTGAAAAGAATATGCCCAAACATTTTTTGTCTGAGGCTATCCATACTGTTGTTTACATTATGAACAAAACTCCCACAGCTGCAATTCATGGGATGACTCCTAAAGAATGCTTTACTGACAAGAAGCTTGATGTATCACACTTGAAGGTATTTGGCTATGTTGCATATGTTCATGTGCCAGATGAGCTACAGAAGAAGCTTGATCCGAAGGATGAAAAATGTGTTTTTATTGGATACTCTTTAGAGCAGAAAGGGCATCGCTATTATAACCCTGTCATAGGTGAGTTTAGAGTGAGCAAGGATGTTATCTTTGATGAGATGGGAAGTTGGTATACACCTGCTGGTGATGTTTTGGAGAATGATAATGATCAGGACAGCTATGTACAGAAAGATAAACAAGAATCGCGAAGTCTTAGTGGACCAAAAACATCATCTAGTACTACACCTACAGTGAGCGCTTGATCTGGGAGACTAAGGAGTAGCCCCACATCTTCAGGTGGATCTATAAGTGTTGCATGGAAGGACAAAAGAAAGAAGAAAGTGTTGGATGGTAATGATGCATCTACCAGTCATTTGGGATTTGATGGTGATTCTAGTGGTTCAGAGAGTTTGGATGATGAGCTTGCCATTCTTTCAGTCAGGACACCAGGTGTACAGAGAGCTCATAGTAATGTGAAGGCTCCATTAAGTGATCCGGTGGTATGAAGATCTAGCAGGGTCAAATACCCTATTAAAATATTTGGTTTTGAAGGTTATAGAGCTCACCATTATGCTTATATGGTGAAACTAGTTGAGGATATTGAGCCCACTTGTTTTAAGGATGTTGTTGATCATGCTCATTGGGATGCAGCAATGGATGAGGAGATGGTTGCATTAGAAGCCAATAAGACTTGGTGGGATTTGGTACCCTTACCTAAGGGTAAGAAAGCTATTGGCTGTAAGTGGGTTTACAAAGTGAAGCATAATGCAGACGATTCAATTAGCAAGTATAAGGCTAGGCTGGTTGCAAAAGACTATGCTCAAACATATGGCATGGATTATGAAGAGACATTAAGTCCAGTTGCTAGGATGGCAACTGTTAGGTGTGTGATTGCCTTGGCAGTAGCCAAAGGTTAGAGTTTGCAGCAAATGGATGTTAAGAATGCCTTCTTGCATGGTGAATTGCAGAAGTGTATATGGAGCAGCCAGTAGGTTATGAGGATTTAGAGCATCCCACATATGTGTGCAGGTTAAAGAAGGCGCTCTATGGGCTAAAGTAAGCACCTAGAGCATGGTCTGATAAGATTGGAGAGTATCTTGTCAATATTGGATTTTGTATTTCTGATGCTGATCACTCACTTTATGTAAGAAAGGGAGATGCAAGTTTGTTCATCATAGTCATCTATGTGGATGAATTGATTATTATAGGTGACAGTGGCAATGGGATTGCTAAAGTTAAGGACTTCTTAAAGAAGAAGTTTGAGATGAAAGATTTGGGTGAGCTGAGATACTTTCCTGGTATTGAGATGATCAGATGTGATGATGGTATATGGCTGTCCCAAAGGCACTATGGCTTGGATATATTATCCAAGTATGGTATGACAGCATGTAAGCCTCTTTTAGTACCATTGGAGCAAAATGTGAAGTTGAGTGTTGATGTTGGAGATGAGATAGAAGACCCTACTATGTTCAGGAGGATAGTAGGGAGTTTGATTTACATTACTATCACAAGGCCAAACTTGAAATATGCTGTTGGCCTTGTTAATCAGTTTATACAGATGCCTAGAAAGCCTCATTTGGATGCAGTTAGACGTATATTGAGGTATGTGAAGTCCACTTTACATTATGGACTTTATTATGAGGCGAGTAAGGATGTACAGGTCTTTGGATACACAGATGCAGATTGGATTGGTAGCATGTCAGACAGAAGATCTACAAGTGGATTCATGTTTTCCCTTGGTAGTGCAACAGTTACATGGAGCAACAAAAAGCAACCTACAGTTACTTTATCGAGTACAAAGGCTGAGTATAGAGGTGGTGCTATGGCAGCATGTGAGGTGGTATGGATGCAAAAGTTATTAGGTGATTTGGATGTGCAGGGAGATGGTCCAGTTGTCATTCATTGTGACAACATGAGCAGCATACAACTAGCTAGGAATCCAGTGTTCCATGCTAGGACAAAACACATTGAGGTGCACTACCACTTTGTGAGAGACAAGGTACTTGCAAGAGAGATTGACTTGGTATATGTCAGTATACAGGATCAGATAGCTGATATTTTTACAAAGGCATTGGGTACAGAGAAGCTTCAAAATTTCCGAAGCTTACTTGGAGTTGTAGAGATAGAGTTGAGCTTGAGGGGGAGTGTTAAGATGGCAAGCTCAACACGTGCGGACATTGATGATGGACCACTTAGCTAGATGAGTCTGCATATCTACACTTAGCACGTTGGTGGTCATTATGATACTCATATGGCCACTGACTTATCACTTATTATATTTAGTTTGTTACACCTACCTACAGCTGGCAAAGACATAGCGCCAATCGATTAGTGTAGTCGGTCATGCACTGTTTGACTTAGTAGGCCACTTTCCTTTATGTTTTATCTTATCTACAGTTTGTGTACATTTTATAGTGTGTGGAAGAAGAAGAAGAAACCATCAAGAAAACGTTTTGGCCTCCATCTCTCTTCTTGTGTTCTTGAGTGAGCTTCCTCTTGTATATACAGTGTGTGTTTGGCATAGCAGCTCAAGAAAATCCCCCATCACACGATTCTTGACACTGTGGATTACAAGCCCTTATGCAATTGATGCAAAGGAGAAGGCCACATTGCAAAAGATTGTCCAAGTCTAGCCCCTATGAAATCTACTTCTGATATCCAACAGAAGACCCAAGAACCTGCTTCCAATTCGGTGAATTTGGAAGTTGCTACAATAACGCGAGCAAAGAAAGGAGAACCCGTAGTTCCAAAACAAAATGTCCCTTTTGCCAAGACTGTGAAGTTCAACCTTCCTAGGGAGAAACAAAATAGTACAGTCTAGAATAATGAAGTACATAGCCACAGAGAGCCACAGAGACAGTAGCAGAGGTAGGACCAGAGGTCTAGGAAATGGAGGATGTCAAAGTACCTCCTCATTAAGAAGAAGTGTAGATGTTGGCGCTCCTAGAAGAAAAAGGGAAGATAAAAGTGGGTGTGGCCCCATTTCCTAGCCGATTTGGAAAAGCCTATGGATCCTATTAAAGAGTATGATTTGGTCAAAGACTTAGACACTTTCAAACCAAACTTAGCATTGTGATAGTTCTGGATGTTGTCTCCTAGTTGTTGAAAGAAATTCAAAAATATATTGACTAGAAGAAGAGGCCTAAGAATTGTTCCCTCCGTGCAACCAAGGAAAATAGATCCTCAGAACCCATGAAGGAAGTAGATGTGGCTAATGCCTTCTTGGATCTTGGAACCCCAGAGATTAGTATATGGATTGAAGGGTGCTTTATTGTAGATGCATTGATTGGTGGAGGCTCATCAGTAAACATAATGACAGATATGACAATGAAGGATCTAGGCTTGCAAGGAATGCAACCTACACAATGGCTTATCAAATTGGTAGACCAAAGCAGAATCAAACCGTTGGGCATTCTCCTATATGTAAAGACAACCCTTGTAGAGGAAGAGACTATTGGCTTGCATATTTGGTGGTCAAACCAAATTCTTATAGGACCTCATACCCTTTGCTACAGGAAGGCCTTGGCTTTTTGAAGTAAGAGCAAGGACGTACTGGTTCAAAGGAACCCTAACCCTCGACAGAGAACCCAACAAAGTGGTATTGAAGTTGTATGGATAAAAAAAAGGCAATGGATCCATGTCCATCAAAGTCATAAACAACTCCTCCAATGAAGTAACAGATGATACATCAGGAGACGAAGAGGCTGTCTAATAGATATTTCCCAAGAAAACAGAGGCACGGTCCCTAACAGTGGGCATTGTAAGCCAACTACCGAAAGAAGCATAGTCCTTGTCCATGGGAGAATACCTCCTGCCTGAATCTAAATTGACTTCTTAAATCACCTCTGACAGCGAGATGGAAGCATGGATGTACTGTTCTCCCTGCTACATGACAGTCGTAGAGATAGAGCCAGAGATAGAGACATGAGCATAGACAAAAATAGAAGACATGACATAGACCTTTTTCTTCTCTTACAAAGCACTCACCGATGTAGAAATAGAACCTCAAGTGGACGAAGGTGATAATGCAGAAGAAGATTATGAAAGTGAGCTAGAAGGATCTATCCTACTCACAGAAGGCAAAGATGAGGAAGGAGTTCTTGAAGTTCCTTAAGCCTCAAAAGCAAAAGATCCCTCTCCGATCGACAGAATGATTATGATACCCTTTGGACTGATTAATGAGTCACGTCATGAGCAAAGCCTTTATAAGAAATGGATTAAGAAGAATAGGCCTTCCTTCAGTAGTGGCTCTGGTTATCCAAGGTTACCCTTCCTTAAAGAAGATGATGACGATTCACCTTATCAACAATCCCTAGCCTTGCAGGTCAAATGGAACGTAGAAAGTTCCTATCATTTGACATTCTCGGATGCATCTTTAAAATACGAATCCTCAAGACAAGACGTAATTCATCCCCAACCCAAACTCGAAACCTCCATGATACCCTTTTAGCCTCCCAAAGAGCAATCTAAGCCTTCATTAAAAGAGAACAATAGTTCCAATGCATCATCATAAGATGAGATCACTCCCTTAAAGGAGTCAGATCTTTACCCAGAAGCAATCCGTGGGGCATTTATCTGTGAAGTGTAAGGTGAAAGGCAATTGACATTCGTGGATGTTGATGGTATTGAACATCATATAAAAGTGGGTCTAAATCTTCCAGAAGAGGAACTATTGGTCTTGCGAGACCTAGTAAAGGAGAAGTTAGACGTGTTTGCATGGTCATATAAAGATCTAAAGGGGATTGATTCCACAGTATACCAACACCACATCGACCTAGAGCTTGATGCCAAACCTATGAGGCAAAGACAGATGCGTATGAATCCTAATTATTCTAGCCGAGCTATTGAAGCTGAGTTCATTTATCCAATGACTAACAGTGAATGGGTCTCACCCATTGTAGTTGTACCCAAGAATAATGGGAAACTTCGAATATGTGTGGATTTCAAAAGCTGAATTCCAAGACAAAGAAGGATCATTTCACTATCCCTTTCATGACCAATTGTTGGACATACTAGCAAGCCATGAGCTCTATTCCCTCTTGGATGGATTTCAGGATACAACCAAGTCCAAATTGCAGAAGAGGACCAATTCAAAACAACCTTCATAACAGAATGGGAACCTATGCTTACAAAGTGATGTCATTTGAGCTTTGTAACACTCCTGTCAATTTTCAACGAGTGATGATGGTTGCTTTCCAGAACCATTTACATGATTTCATTGAGGTGTATCTTAATGACTTCTATATCTATAGCCTACTTGACAGATGATTTTTGATGCCAAGAAGTGCTTAAAAATAGCCAAAAATTACGAATTTCAAGGGAAAAATAGATTTTGCCGAAGGCGGCGGTGGCAATTAGTACGATTTTAAGCGGCAATGCCCAAAAATGCTTAAAAGAGCCACTAGACGGCGGTCAGAGAATTTTCATAATTTTTTGGGTGTGACAAATGAGACCTTGGGAGATGCCTCACAGTGGAAGACTTCAAGACGGATGCCCAAGATTTTTCAGACCAAGAATCGGACACCGAACGTGGAAAAGGGAGTGCCCAGAAATGGCAAGTTTGGAAATGGACTTTGGGAGAGCCCAAAGGGTGTGACCCAAAGGAAGCCCAAAAATAAAAAACGTGGGGGGGGGGGGGGGGGCTGCAATTTTTTCGCAAGGTGCAGAGAAGACGCCACGAATCCATGATTTGATGGAAGGGGCTATGGCACTTACGAACGGGGCCCCCAACTAATCTCATGGCTGTTCTTCTTCCTATCTTCTCTCTCCATTGTCGATCTCCGCTCCTCAATTGGCTGCCTGGTTGTGGAGATCCAAAACCAGTCTTTCTCTCTCCTCCCTCTCTCTCCTGAATAGAGGCAATTCATGTGCAAGAAATCAAGAAGAAGAGGGGCTGAAGAATGCTTGTCCGGCTGTGATCAGATTGCTTCAAGATGAAGAGGAGGCTGAGGAAAGGGATTCATCATTGAAGAATGGTTGCTGGTTAGTCCACGGGCTGCCTGGAATAATTATTAAAAAACCCACAACACGCAAGTCACGCGGTATGCTTCAATTTTATGAAGAAATTTACTTGTTTTTGTTGTTTTATGGTCCAAATGTTGTTCATATGCGATGAATTGTTGTTCAAACCTTGTTTGCATCATGTTTAAGGGGGGTTAACTACAAAAATGCAAAACCCGTAATGATTTAGAGCTGTAATTAATTCTTTAAAACCCGCAAAATGGCATTTTTAATGGAAATTAGTAGTTTTTTCCGGTTTTGAGTTGGGAAAAAGGAATGGAAATAGAATAAAATCAAAGAAAATGTTAATTTTTAGTCAAAATAATAAGCTAATACAAATAAATTAGAAAATACCTATTTTCCATGAATAATAAATAGCAATAAATAGCAAAAATAGAGAAAATTAGAATTTTTGCGCTCAAAAAATATGGAAAAATAGGATTTATGTGCGTGAATGTTTGGCAAGGTTAAAGATTGAGGTCAAGCCTCAGTTTGGCCTTGTCCTTTGTGTTATAGTACGTGTTTATTGCTTTTTACATACAAAAATGACACAAAACAACGATTTACACCTATGCACCGCAGCAACACCTAAACAGTGAGGGGGGGAATGAAGTTTTTGCGATGATCTAATTAGTGAAAAGATACAAATTTCGATTTCTCTATTTGTGCATAGAATTTAGGGATCGTTTCATAATTAAATGTAGGTGACTAGTAGCACGGAAGTTCTGGTGCTAGTCCCTAAAGCAGCACAACACGTAATGCTTAGTTAAAATTCATGAAAGGGCTGTTTCCACACCTCACATGGTTGGTTTTTTTAATCATAAAATGGTTGTGCACAATTTTCATACACCTTGCATCAAGCATGCCATGTGGTATCTCCTGGAATGCATTGTGATTGATTGATAAACTTTGACCAACACTGAGAGGACAGGAAACCTAAGCTGTAGGTTTAGACGGGTGCTTCCGTTGGGGAAAGTTTTGTGAGGCAAATCAAGATCTCCTGGAACACTGAATTATGAAAGAGTGGAGTTTGTGCGAATATTATATGTGTTAGTGACGCATCTTGGGCTAATCCGTAAGGTGTAGGAGAGTCGCAGTGGAGCCACGGCAATCAGCCGAGAGGTGCTTCCCTATGTGTGTATTAGGAGGCATTATGCCTATATGTTATGGGATCTCCCTCTGAGGAGAAGGGAATGTGAACGTTGGACTACATATTGGATATAAACGCAAAATCGTCATAAGCATTTAGTGCAAAGTGAGTTTTAGACGATCCTGGCCCGCGAGGCCATGTGGTGGGGTTACCTGTCATATACATGAGGTCCAGCTAGTGCCATAGCCAGTGCGGCCCATTTTAGGTTCCATCAGTGGTGCGTTTTCCAGGAGCCGCCAACAAGTGGTGGTTCTCAAATCTAGGGTTTTTAGGGACCAAATAGTTGGTTTATGTCCTCTGATAAGTACCGTCAAGCCGAAATACAAAAAGCAAAATGTGCTGAGAGGGCTAGATGGCAGTTGGAGATTGTAAGACACTATTCTCCTCATAGGAGCAGCCCGTTACACATAAGTAGCAGTGGTTCTAGTAACCTAGGTGTTACGAGTAGCTCTTCGAGTGCAAGTGGAAGTCTTGGTACTTCCCTATTTCCAGTTAATCAACCCGCAATAAGTGGGGGTGTAGTGTTGCCTACACAAACTCCTGTTGTCAATCCGGTTGTAGCCATGACACAGCCTATCGCAATTCCAGCAGATACACCAAATTTACCGGCATTAGGAGCACCGGTGCCCATTTTCCATGGGTTAGTAGAAGAAGATGGAGAACTCCACATTAAGGAGTTTCAAACGCTCATGTTCAATTATCGAATCCAAGACGAAGGACACCTAATGATGTTCTTCAACATGACATTAAAAGGAAGAGTGACTGTGTGGTATCACGGTCTAGAAGCCAGAACCATAACTAGCAGTGCCCATTTCTTTAGGGCTTTCCGTAGGAAGTTTGCCCCTGAGAAGGGTGGGCAATATTGGTCGCGTGTTCTGAATGTAACACACCAAGAGCCAAATGAGAATGTCCAGGCATATGCCAAGAAACTAAAGCAAGTTCTTCGCAAACTTAACCCTTATATTCACATTCTAGTGGCTGCACAGTTGCAATATTTCCTACATGGATTGGATTTCAATATCCAGGTGCAGCTAAGTAGTGTTGCTTTGGCCGATATTGACACTGCCATTACCCAAGCAGGAGTAGAGTCACGCTTGCGAGCGGCTTATGTAGCAAGGATAAATTGGAATGGTAATAATTTGGCCTTGACCAATGGGAGTCAAGGGGATCCCATGTTAAATACGAGTGGCAGAGGGAATATTATGTCGAATCTGCCTATGTTACCAACTCCTCCTAGCATGACTATGCCTATGGCTAGTCAGGTGGCCTCACTAAATAGTGGTGGAAACCAAACAATGAATCCTAATCTTGTCTCAATTGGTCAGCGGCTAATTCCTAATCAAGTGGTTAGGCCCATGGGACGATAGACTGAAGATCATGGCTATGAGTCGAGTGCTTCTAATATCCTTGGTGAAGTAAAGGATATGATGAAGCACTACACGGATATGATCTTTGAACAATATCGACAAATAGCTGTGGATGTCAATTTCCTTAAGAAGCAATAGAATTTGATAGGGATCCGACGCCTTAAAGAGGGTGGCCCCTCAACATTCAGCTGTAAGTGGTGTGGGGACCAACATTTCCCTAGGAATTGCCCGAATGTCAAATGTGATATTTGCGAGAAGTCTAGCCACTTAGCTGCTACCTGTTGGAGTAAGATCAGTTCTCTCCAACAAGGGAGTAAACAACCAGGTCCAGTTAACCATCGTGCACACGGGAATAATCTCTAGCAAGATGATGGACCAAGGCAAATAGTGCAAAGAGAAAAGGCTATTGTAGAGGAGTTACCTTATGATAGTGGAGTCAGCCTTATTGAGGCTGTACGTGTCAATGATGCTGAAACTTCTAATCTACGAGCTGTAACAAGAGGTCAAAAGATTAAAGAGAGTGACAAAGGAATTGTAAAACCTGTCGAGGGAAGCCCTAAGCAAGATGCTAGGGAAAAGCGAGTCCTAAATCCTGATAAGGAAGGTGGACCGTTAAGACCTGTTGGCAGTAAAGTCGATCCTGAGGAGGATAAAGGATTGCAAAGAAAGAAGGTAAAAGCTTAAAAAAAGGCACCAAAGCCAATTGAAAGACCAAAGGAGAGAATGGTTTGGCACGAGAAGAGAACTTTGGCTAATTACCACGACTTGGATCTAGCAAGTTCCCTTTGCAAAGTCAAACGAGACATGAATCTCTTGCAATTGATTAAACTTTCTCTAGGAGTACGCAAGGAATTCAAGAAAATCCTACGTATAGGGTATATAGTAGAACCTTTGGGCATAGCTAAAGTGGGGGAAGATTGGTTCGATCATGCTGAAAAGCATTGTCCTAGGGTTCTAGCATATGTGGATGGAATATTAGTGGAGTATGCTATCATGGACATTGGATCCTCCATCAATATCATAAGTTTAGACTTGATGGAGAGGTTAGGTCTAGAGATCCAAAAAGATGGCTCCACACTTCTTAGGATGGCTGATGATAGTCTAAGACAACCAAAAGGTTGCATTACTAAGGTCCACGTTATAGTTGCGAGTGTGGAATGCTATCTGGACTTTAGGATGATAAGGTTTGCAAGGCGTCCTAGCTATCGAGTCTTGCTAGGCAAGGCATGGATTCTACAGACAGAATGTCAAGTCAATATACCCGCTAATCGAGTGATTCTAGGTCAAGGTGCCCATCGTGTAATAGTGGATGCTTATCCTGAGTCTTCTCAGAGTGAGAGAGCTCCACTATCCTCCACTGAACCAGAAACAGTAGATGATCCATCTGGTAGTGAGACGTCATAGAGCGATGGATATAAGGAAGGGTCCACTACAGAGGATATTTATCAAATAACCTTGAATGAGCCGATAGAGACTCATGATCGAATAAGAGACACGGACATTATTAAGCTGGATCTTCGTACGCTAAATGATTCGTGGCCAATTAAATTAGGGTCCATGCTCAATTCGGAAGAAAGAGAGGATTATGTGTCCTTAATTCGAGAGTTCCATGATATTTTTGCTTGGAGCTATGACGAACTTCGGGATATTCTTTCCAGTCTAGCTGTGCATACTATTCCTGTAAAGGAAGGTACCCGCCCTGTACGTCAGAAAGTAAGGCATATGCCTTTTGAATTAAGGGATGGGTTGTACAAAAAACTACAGAAGTTGCGTAAAGTAGGTTTGATCTTCCCTGTTCAGCATACTGAATGGTGCTCACCAGTTGTGATCAGGAAGAAGAAGAATAATCAAATCCGTCTTTGTGTAGATTTTAGAGAGTTGAATAAGCAGTCTGTTAAAGATTACTACCCGTTGCCGTTTATTGACCAAATTTTGGATCAACTAGTAGGTAGGGAAATATATTCGTTCATGGACTGCTTTGCAGGGTATAACCGAATGGCAATTGCTGAGCAAGACAAGCTAAAAATGACGTTTATTATAGTCTTCGGTACCTTTACGTACCTTGTGATGGCATTTGGGTTGTGTAATGCACCTAGTTCATGGCAAAAAATAGCCAACAAGACCTTTGGTGACATTTTCCTAGAGGAGTTGAAAGTATTCATTGACGATCTGGGGGCAGCCACCATAAGGGATAGACAGTTGATCATTTTGCGGAAGTGTTTTGAGCATTGTAGACAATTTTGCATAGCTCTTAACCCACGGAAGTGCGTCTTCAGAGTCCCTTATGGGCTCTTGTTAGGCCATGTGGTCAGTTCTATAGGGATTATGATTGATCCTGAAAAGATCAAGGTCATAGTCGCCATGAGTCCGCCACGTACTCCAAAAGAAGTGCATAGCTTTCTGTCCATCAGTAGGGTATTATCAAAGGTTTAGCAATGCCTTGGCAAAAAGAACGTTACCATTGACAAAATTATTGTCCTTTAATTGTAAGTTTGCATGGAGTGATGCTTGCAAAGTATCTTTTGATTATGTGAAGTAGGAGCTTGCCAAAGCACCTATTTTAAAAGCACCAAAAGGGGTGAAATGTTCTATATATTTTCAGCAGCAACCATGCATAGTATCAGTACTGTTTGGCCCAAATTTGGGAGGAAAAGTGATACCATCCGATAGCTTTTGCCAGTCGGAAGTTGGGCATATTGGAAATTAACTACACTTATATGGAGAAGTTGTGCCTTGCGATGGTATTTGCAACCAAAAATTTTAGTCACTACATTCTTTATGAGAGGGTGGTTTTTTATATGAAGGCGGCGGAGCTTCGATTGTTGTTGAATAAGTTACAACCGCCTGACCGTTTAGCAAAGTTGTTAATCACTTTACAAGAATTTGATTATGAGATTAAGAACAAGCCACCGAAGCTTCAGGGCATTGTAGAGTGTCTTGTGTATTTCGGAGAGCCAAAAGAGATGGTGGTTGAAGGAAGTGACATGGAGACTTTGTTCAAGATTGATACGGCTTCTATCCCCTCCTGGTATGCTGCTATAACACACTATCTTTCTACGGGAGAGACTGGAGCTACTTTATCAAAATCGGAGAAGAGGAAGATTAAAAAACAGGCATTGAAATTTTTCTTGATCGCAGACACATCATATCGGCAGGGTGTTGATGATATCTATTGCCGATGTGATGTCTACCGAGGTTCCCTTTATTTTGGAAGAGTGCCATGAATCTGCTTGTGGATGGCACTTTGCTGGGTGGTTAAGGCACAAAAGGCTTTAAGATCTGGATATTGGTGGCCATCCATCTTCCAAGATTCCTTTGATTACATTAAGAGATGTGATACCTATCAAAGGCATGACAGCAGAGAGAATAGGAAACACCCACTTACGCCTATCATGGCTATCCTTCCATTTGAGAAGTGGGGCATTGACTTTGTGGGTCCTATTACCCCGTCGTCTACTACTCAGAAGAGGTACATTATAGTAGCAACTGATTATTTTACAAAATGGTCAGAAACACGGGTGAGGAAGCAGGACAATGCAAAAGAAACTGCCATCTTCCTACTTGAGCAAATCATCTGCCATTTTGGTCTGCTAAAAGAAATAGTATCAGATCGTGGAACTCACTTTTTGAATAAGATGATTAAAAGTTTGACTGAAGCATGGAAAATTAAGCATAACAAGATGACCCCCTATAATCCGCAAGCAAATGGATAAGTTGAAAGTACCAATAAGCAACTTGTGGGTATCCTATCCAAGATAGTCTCCGAAAAGAAGCAGGAATGGGATACAAAATTATATGTGGCAATTTGGGTGTATAATACGACGTTTAAATGAGCCACTAGCCACACCCCATTCAAATTAGTTTATGGGGAGGAGTGTGTCTTTGTAATATTTTTTCCCAAAAATATTATAGAACTTGACCACCGTACGCCCGCGTAAAAGCTATGCAAAGTCATCTCCCACGTCGACTAATGATGCTGGCTAAGTGGTTACCCCGCGCACGATAAAAATCCCCATCTGTGATGTGCAATTAAGGCCGGGGTACGAAGACTGCAAGTTGCGCAAGAACACCCTTCTTGGATAAAGGGATAATGGATAATGATGAAAATTTAGGCAAATTTTTTACTAATTAGCCCTTCCCCCAGTCGATGCATGGCTGGAGGAGAGGGAGTGTGTAAGGGAGTTAAGGATGAGTGTGGAGTGTGGGGAACATGAGGAGGGAGAGACATGCATAGGCCACGTGGTGGCTACCTCTCCCCCCCTTAGGCTATATGACCCCCCCCCCCCCCCCCTGTGGTCAAGGAATAAAGGGAGGAGGTTGCTGTGCTGTTGAAAAACGAGAGAGGGAGAGGGAGGAGCCAGAGGCTGCCGTGCAAGGTCATGATCGTGGACAGAGGAGGAGGGACTGCTGCTGCCGCTGTGGGATAACGTCGCCACCTACAACGCCTACTGCCCATCCCCCCCCCCCCCCCCCCATCATCATCAATAAACTTCCTCCCCTTTCATCGTCATCCCCTCTCCACCAATCATTACCCCCATCTACGTTTTCTGGATAAGGTAGAAGATTCTTAGAAGCTTCTAAGGGTGGGCTCCCATAAGCCCCGTTCCTATAAGCCTTCCCGAGTTTCTTTCAAAACCGTGTTTCGGTGAAGGAATTTCCTGCGCACGAGGGAGAAGGCAGATCTTGAGGCTGTTTGGAGATCGCATAAAAGCGAGAGCAATTCATGGAGTTCAAATCATCAATGATGGCTCCAAAGCCCAAGTCGCAAGGTGCACGCGTGGAAGGCTCGAACCCAAGCTTACACATGGACATCACCGCAAGTCCCCATAACCAGGTACTTGGAAGTTAAATTCCACGTTGGGCATGCTTAAAATTCATAGGAAAGTTATGGATATAAACCACTTATTCATTTTACGAGCTAGTCGCATGTTGCGTTTTTGTGCATTGTGAAAGTAATAAGCCTAAATGCATATTGCTTAGGTTTAATTGATGAAATTGTTAAGTGCATCTTTGATTGACCATGGGAAAGAATAAGCGTATATTGCATTTAGGCAATCACTTCCTTGTTGAGATTTGCATGCGAAAGTTGTTTGCATCCGTTAGGTGTTGTCCAAAGGACTGCATAGCATGAGAATGAAACCATAGACTTGCATGTGGCATGCGAAGACACTTGTTGAATGGATTAAAGGTTGCATGTCACATATTCGTGATGCATGAACTTCATTTAACAAAGTTGTATCTAGAAAAGGTTGAATGTTACATATTCGTCATGCATAAACTTCGTTCATCAAAGTTGCATGTCATATCAAAGTCTGAAATTCAATTCCATTAAACAAAAGGTTGTAGGCATAGTTTCTTGATGTAAATCCTTGTAGGCTTTATGCAAGTTATTCTCCAAATTATCATGTGTAATGACTTTAGCAAAAAAAGAAAAGGGTTATTGCAAACCTTATAATACATAGGGGTAATGAATCGCATGTTTACACATATTGTGATGTCTTGCAACTATTTACACCTTTAGATCAAGTTTAGCATCTTTAAGATGAGATCGTTCTTGTCGCAAGACAAGTAGACCGATTTGATTAGATCACTTGTAAGGGTATAACGCTCAAGGGATTCAAATAAGCATAACTAGTTAGTACAACGAACGCCTCAAGTGCTAGCTAGGGTTTATAACATTAGAAATTCTGCCTAGTATCGCGCTTGGGATGCCAAGTCAAGACCCTCAAACCCAAAGGTCCTACCCACATTCACGGAGTGTTTAGGTTAATTGGTCACTCGAGCAAACAATGATCTAGGGTTTCTACCCTAAGGATCGATCAACCTAATGCTAAAACTCAGATTGAGTTTGGAAACCCTAGGACCCGGCCTAGTACAATTAGGGTTGGGTTGGATAAGAAGGCACCGCAAACCCTACATCTTGACAAAACATAATTCCTTGACCAGGAAACGCCGTTCAATGGGTGAAATGATCCCATGAGTTGCGTGTGACACTTGTGCAACAAGTTGCAATGTCGCATGGCTTTGTGGTTTAATCACAAGAGAGATTTGCCACTCCACGTTGGCAGGTTCTAGCCAAGTCTAACTTGCAAGAGGATGGGTAGACATCCTGTTACATCACCTTCCTTGGGTTGATTTGCCAAGTTAAGGGAAGTTACATATTGCTTAGTAAGCAAAGGAATAATCAAGTTAGAGCGACAGAGTCGCCAGGATTTAGTTTCTTAATTTAGGAAACCTAAGGTGTTGGTTAATTTGGATTGAAAGGGTATGACCCTAACCCAAGGACAAAAGGGTAAACAAACAAACCCTTAGGGATCTTGCTAAGTCGCAATTGATCCTGGATCGAATGCTAGATGCATTCGGAGATAAGGAATATACCTTAGCAGTTGGCCAAATAAACGACCACTGGATTGATTTTGTTTGTAACAGTTTAGGAGCACTATTTGCATTGTTTGCTCAAGGAACTAAAGATGGAAATATAATTAATGCTTCAGGTTGAAGGCTTGAAGGGAGAGGCAGTATCAGTTACCCTCGATTGTCTGCTTGACCCTAACCAGGGGGGTTGTTAGCCGCACCGGGAACGTGGACCGAACTGGCTGCGAGAGGTCTCTCCGTTGGGTGCTACTTGGTGCAGGAGGACGCTTGGGTGCTAGGGGGGCTCTAGCCGTAAATCCCTTGCCTTCCAGGCCTTGCATAAGAGGCCAACGTGACATGGGATTGCATCTCGAGGCCCACATACTAGTCTATGGGTGAAATCTTGGATTAGTAATCCCTGTGGATTGCTGGATAGCCTTTGGGCAGATTATGGATTGCCTTCGGGCGGATTATGGATTAGCCTTCGACCTGGATGTTTTCCAAAGATAAACAAGATAACCTGTTGAAAAGGAACTTGTTTGACACTGCTTTTCTAGCTAAGATTACGTGAAGGAACCAGTGACTAATTGGCTAATTAAGGAAGCTATTTTATGCATGTCCACAACTAAATATGGTAGGTAATTAGACAACTAAAGCAAACTGAGGAAAGTGCGGTGGATGTGGCCATGGGTCCATCCTACGGATGGGTGGTCCCGGTTGTCCAGGAACTTTTCTCAAACGAAATCGACAACAAGGGACTCCTCTCGAAGGAAATGAACAGTAAGGAGTGATGACCTAGAGTCTAGGTTAATAGAACCCCAATTTATGCTGTTTTAGGGGAATGAAATGGGAGTATGCCTTATGGGCAGAGAGATCGAGCTTTGCATCCCTCTCATTTCCCATTCTCCTTAAACCAAGTGCAGCATGAATCCGCTTTGACCTTGACGTTACTGTGTAAAGTAGTTCGGCCTGGGGTTCGTCGTTAGCTACCGTTCTAGGAATTTGAGCACTAGGAAACCCTGATTCAGTTTGGTCCTAAGTGGAAACAGCCAAAATGCTTCCATTTCGTGGTAGACTCAGGAGTACCTAGATCACAAACCCCATAACATTCCATGGGAGTGCCGGGTAGTGCTTTCTAGACTCTCTTCCCGATGGGCTGTTAAGACGTGTTTTGTGAGTGAACAGGTGGACACATTACAGTTGGTATTAGAGTGAACCAACGAGGAACTAATATCTATAAGAAGACTTAATAAGGTGAAGTAAAGCAAATGTTGCTATTAAGAACATTTCCTTACTTATCGATGCTGTCTTGCAGAGTCATGAAGCATGGGACAGATTCTTGGTGTTCCAGGTCATGTTTATGATCGTGATGCGTGCCTCGGATTATCAACGGAGGATCGATATGATGAATATCCTAGACCGCATCTACAATCCATCACCCTTGTACATGGAACGGAGATGGATGGGTGTTTCAAGGATCTATTACATAGCTGTCCACCAACTTGCGTACCTTCGAATTAACTTGAAGAGAATCAAGTGGATGGAGGACCTAAAGATCGTGAAGCTGTTCGTCTTTGTTGAGGCTCACGCAAACGCAACCCTACATGTCGGAGGTCGAAGGGTCAAGTAGAACGCATATGTGTACAAGGAAGTGACTCAAGTAATCCCTGCCGACAGGATCAAGGTGTTGGGACGTTATGAAAAGAGCAGGTATCAAAGGAAAGGATATCCTAATCTTCCAATGACTTATCGATTCCTGAAGATCCATGACCCAAATCCATACTATTACCCAGTTCTCGTAGCTAAATGCAACACAACCTTATTCTCCTCAAATTAATGTATCATCTTGTTCCATCTCCCCAAGAATAATTGTACTCCGAAAAGGCTATGCCCATATGAATGAAATAAGACTTCTTTTTATCAATGATTGTCTTGACTATGAGAATGATAAAGAAGTTAAGTGATTAGGTCACTTGGCTAAAAGCTGAATTGAGCATGAAATGTAATGTGAGGAATGCTTAGCAAAGTTTTAACATAAAGAAACTTATTGCCCAAGCGCATCCTCAGGTGGAATTCTTACTAGGAGGAAAATCCTTCAGGGTCATGAACCTAGGTATCCATGAGGTTTGCTCGGAATGGATTGGCTTAAACCCAATGATGCCCACATTCATTGTAGTAAAGGCCAAGCTTCTTTTCGAAACTCTGAAGGGAAATTGGTCACAACACAAGGAGAGGCTGGGAAGCCTAAAATTCAATTGGCCAAGGTTAGAGACATTCTAGAATGGCCAATACTAACAACTATCAAAGAAATACACAGTTTTCTTGGGTTGACAGGATGGTACAGGGTCTTTATCAAAAACTATGCTTTGATTGCAGCATCGCTAACCGATCTACTAAAGAAGCAAACATCGATTGTATGGTCAACTGCTGAACAATCTAGCTTTGATAAACTAAAGAAAAGTTTGGTATCAACACCTATCCTAAAACTTCTGGATCTTGGTAAGGAGTTCGAAGTAGTAACTGATGCTAGTACGCTTACCTTAGGATGTGTGCTTATGCAAGAAGGTAATCCTAAAGCATACTCTTCAAGAAAACTGAAGAGCCATGAGAAGAATTATGCTTCCCATGATCTAGAGCTGTTAGCTATCATCCATGCTCTCAAGCTTTGGAGACACTACTTGCTAGGTAACAAGTTTTTCCTAGTGACGGATCATAAAAGTCTCAAATAGATCTTTACCCAGAATGAGCTCAACATGAGGCAACGTTGATGGATTGAAGTGCTGGAAGAATATGACTTTGAAACCAAATACCGGCCTGGAAAGGAGAATGTAGTTGCCGATGCACTCACTCGCAAGGCATTTCTAAATTCTCTAATCTTGCAAGATCCATCAACAGCTAGATCTCTAGCCACAAAGGTATCCATGCCAAACAACCCAATACTTGAGCTAGCTAGAGAAGAAACATGCCATGATCCAACCTATCAAAAGATGCTAAGGGAAATCCCTATCAAGGAACAAGACCCGAAGCTGCAGGCTAAGTATCTAGAATTCTCCATCGATAATGGACTTGTCTACTATAGAATGAGATTATGTATACCGGCAGGCCAGTCACTCAAACATAAGATACTTTGGGAATCTCATGACTCCCCTTTTTCAGGACATCCTGGCTATGCCAAGACCCTCAATGCAGTCAGAAAGAGCTACTATTGGGAGAGTCTTAAAGGTGACGTTCTCAAATATGTCACTGAATATTTGTCTTGTCAACGCATTAAGGCTGAACATGTCAAAATGTCAAGGAAGTTGCAACCACTTGACATTCCCCAAATAAAATGGGAATTCATCAGTATGGACTTTGTTGTTGGCATGCCCCAAGTTTAGGGAGGATACAACTCCATTATGGTTGTGGTTGATATGCTCACCAAGGTTGGACACCTTATCCCTGTTAAGACAAACTATAAAGCCTCAGACATTGCAAGGTTATTCATTAAGGAGATATTCAAACTGCATGGGTTACCTAGAAGAATCATTAGTGATCGTGATTCTCTCTTCACATCACACTTCTGGAGAGCTATCTTCAAAGCCATTGGGACTCAACTCTGTTTTGGTACAGCTTACCATCCTCAAATCGATGGTCAAACGGAGCGAGTCAACCAAGTCATTGAGGATATGCTAAGGGCACACTACTGTCGCGAACCCAAAAAGTGGATTCAATACTTGCCACTAGTTGAGTTTGTCTACAATGCCTCCTACCAACAAAGCATTCAGATGACCCCTTTTCAAGCATTGTATGGGCATGACTATCGAAGTCCTTTAAACTTCTCAGATCCAACCTTGAGAGTTGAAGCTTCAAGGCAGATGCTGGAAGATATGGATGACCAAATGGAGTCAATAAGATAGGACATCCAAGCTGCCAAGGATAAACAGAAGGCATACGCGGATTTGAAACATCAAGATAGAACCTTCGTTGAAGGAGACATGGTCTTCATTTGTGTACGCCCAAAGAAGATTTCCCTATCCTTAGGTGAATGCAAGAAGCTAAGTCCAAGGTGTTGTGGACCCTACAAGATCTGAAGAAGTATGTACCTAATCCTAGCCATGTACTTGATGATCAACAAGTTGTAATGCATAGCCAAGGAGTCCTTGAGCTACGGCCTGACAGGATCTTAGATGTTAGGGAGAGACAGTTGAGATCCAAAACCTTGAGAGAATGTCTCGTCCAGTGGAAAGATTATCCCGAGGAGGATGTCACTTGGATGGATTAAAGTACTCTCAACCAACAATACCCCCAGTTCTTCTCAAGATGAGGACATCTCGATTCTTCCAAGGGGGAGAGAATGTAATATTTTTGCCCAAAAATACTATAGAACTTGATCACCGCATGCCCACGTAAAAGCTGTGCAAAGTCATCTCCCACATCGACTAATGATTGTGGTTAATTGATTACCCCGCAGGCGTGATAAAAATCCCCATCCCCGATGTGCAATTAAGGTCGAGGCACGAAGACCACAAGCCGCCCAAGAACACCCTTCTTGGATAAAGGGAAAATGGATAATGATGAAAATTTAGGCAAATGTTTTTACTAATTATCCCTTCCCTGAGCCGATACATGGCTAGAGGAGAGGGAGTGTGTAAGGGAGTTAAGGATGAGTGTGGAGTGTGGGGAACATGAGGAGGGAGAGACTTGCATAGGCCATGTGGTGGCTACCTCTCCCCCCCTTAGGCTATATGACCCCCCCTGTGGTCAAGGAAGAAAGGGAGGAGGCTGCCGTGTTGTTGAAAAGTGAGAGAGGGAGAGGGAGGAGCCAGAGGCTGCCGTGCAATGTCACGATCATGGAGAGAGGAGGAGGAACTGCTGCTGCCATCGTGGGATAACGTTGGCGCCTACAGCGCCTGCTGTGCTGCCGCCCATCCCCCCACCCCATCATCATCAATAAACTTCCCCCCCTTCGTCATCATCCCCTCTCCACCAATCATTACCCCCCTCCACATTTTCTGGATAAGGCAGAAGCTCCTTGAGAAGTTTCTAAGGGTGGGCTCCCATAAGCCCCGTTCCTATAAGCCTTCCCGGGTTTCTTTCAAAACCGCGTTTTGGTGAAGGAATTTCCTGCGCACGAGGGAGAAGGCAGATCTTGAGGCTGTTTGGAGATCGCATAAAAGTGAGAGCAATTCACGGAGTTCAAATCATCAACGATGGCTCCAAAGCCCAAGTGGTAAGGTACACGCGCGGAAGGCTCAAACCCAAGCTTACAAGTGGACATCACCGCAAGTCCCCATAACCAGGTTCTTGGAAGTTGAATTCCGCATTGGGCATGCTTAAAATTCATAGGAAATTTATGAATATAAACCACTTATTCATCTTATGAGCTAGTCACATATTGCCTTTTCGTGCATTTCGAAAGTAACAAGCCTAAATGCATATCGCTTAGGTTTAATCGATGAAATTGTTAAGTGCATCTTTGATTGACCATGGGAAAGAATCAGCATATATTGCACTTAGGCAAAAACTTCCTTGTTGAGATTCGCATGCGAAAGTTTTTTGCATCCGTTAGGTATTGTCCAAAGGATTGCATAGCATGAGAATGAAACCATAGACTTGCATGTGGAATGTGAAGACGCTTGTTGAATGGATTAAAGGTGGCATGTCAAATATTCGTGATGCATGAACTTCATTTAACAAAGTTGTATCTAGAAAAGGTTGAATGTTACATATTCGTCATGCATAAACTCCGTTCATCAAAGTTGCATGTCATATCAAAGTCTGAAATTCAATTGCATTAAACAAAAGGTTGTAGGCATAGTTCCTTGATGTAAATCCTTGTAGGCTTTATGCAAGTTATTCTCCAAATTATCATGCATAATGACTTTGGCAAAAAAAGAAAAGGGTTATTGCAAACCTTATAATACATAGGGGTAATGAATCGCATGTTTACACGTATTGTGATGTCTTGCAACTATTTACACCTTTAGATCAAGTTTAGCATCTTTAAGATGAGATCGTTCTTGTCGCAAGACAAGTAGACCAATTATTTTAGATCACTTGTAAGGGTATAAGCCTCAAGGGATTCGAATAAGCATAACTAGTTAGTACAACGAACACCTCAAGTGCTAGCTAGGGTTTAGAACATTAGAAATTCTGCCTAGTATCATGCTTGGGACGCGAAGTCGAGACCCTCAAACCCAAAGGTCCTACCCACATTCACGGAGTGTTTGGGTTAATTGGACACCTGAGAAAACAATGATCTAGGGTTTCTACCCTAAGGATCGATCGACCTAATGCTAAAACTCGGATTGAGTTGGGTTGGGTAAGAAGACACCCAAACCCTACATCTTGACAAAACATAATTTCTTGACCAAGAAACACCATTCAATGGGTGAAATGATCCCATGAGCTAGGTGCAACACTTGTGCAACAAGTTGCAACATCGCATGGCTTTGTGGTTTAATCACAAGAGAGATTTGCCACTCCAGGTTGGCGGGTTCTAGCCAAGTCTAACTTGCAAGAGGATGGGTAGACATCCTGTTACATCACCTTCCTTGGGTTGATTTTCCAAGTTAAGGGAAGTTATGTATTGCTTAGTAAGCAAAGGATTAATCAAGTTAGAGCGACATAGTCGCCAGGATTTAGTGTCTTAATTTAAGAAACCTAAGGTGTTGGTTAATTTGGGTTGACAGGGTATGACCCTAACCCAAGGACAAAAGGGTAAACAAACAAACCCTTGGGGATCTTGCCAAGTCGCAATTGATCACAGATTGAATGCTGGATGCATTCGGAGATAAGGAATATACCTTAGCAGTTGGCCAAATAAATGACCACTGGATTGATTGTGTTTGTAACAGTTTAGGAGCACTGTTTGCATTGTTTGCTCAAGGAACTAAAGATGGAAAGATAATTAATGCTTCAAGTTGAAGACCAAAAGGGAGAGGCAGCATCAGTTACCCTCGACTGTCTGCCTGACCCTAACCAAGGTCGTTGTTAGCCGCACCGGGAACGTGGACCGAACCCGCCACGAGAGGTCTCTCCGTTGGGTGCTACTTGGAGCAAGAGGACGCTTGGGTGCCAGGGGGGCTCTAGCTGTAAATCCCTTACCTTCCAGGCCCTGCACAAGAGGCCAACGCGACTCAGGATTGGATCTCAAGGTCGGCATACTAGTCTACGAGTAGAATCTTCGATTAGTAATCCCTGTGGATTGCTGGATAGCCTTCTGGCGAATCATGGATTGCCTTCGGGTGGATTATGGATTAGCCTTCGGGTTGGATGTTTCCCAAGGATAAACAAGATAACCTATCGAAAAGGAACTTGTTTGACACTACTTTTCTATGTCAAGTTCTAAGATTACGTGAAGGAACCAATGACTAATTGGCTAATTAAGGAAGCTGTTTTATGCATGTCCACCTAAATGTGGTAGGTAATTAGACAACTAAAGCAAACTGAGGAAAGTGTGGTGGATGTGGCCATGGGTCCATCCTACGGATAGGTGGTCCTGGTTGGCTGGGAACTTTTCTCAAACAAAATCGACAGCAGGGGACTCTTCTCGAAGGAAATGAAGAGTAAGGAGCAATGACCTAGAGTCTAGGTTACTAGACCCCTGGTTTATGATGTTTTAGGGGAACGGAATGGGACTATGCCTTATGGGCAGAGAGGTCGAGCTTTGCATCCCTCTCGTTTCCCATTCTCCTTGAACCAAGTGCAGCATGAATCCACTCGACCCTGATGTTACTACGTAAAGTAGTTCACCTGGGGTTCGTCGCTAGCTACCGTTCTAGGAATTCGACCACCAGGAAACCCTGATTCAGGTCAGTCCTAAGTGGGAATGGCCGAAATTCTTCCGTTTCGTGGCAGACTAGGGAGGACCTAGATCGCAAACCCCATGACATTCCGTGGGAGTTCCGGGCGACGCTTTCTAGACTCTCTTCCCGACGGGCTACTAAGATGTGTCCTGCGAGCGAACAGGTGGACACGTTATAGTCTTGCCCTTAGAAATTGAGTTGCCGACCATTAGATTCGCAATCAATCATTCTTTGGGTGATGAAGGTTCCCTATTTGAGCGGTTTACGACTATAGCCCACTTAGACGGTTGCATGATTTGAAAGCAAAGAAATATACTTTTATAAAGTGGCACTTAGTTCTATATTATGATGCATGTAGGGAGCTATTTCTAGGAAAGTTGGAACCTCGATGGGATTGCCCTTACAAGATAGTTCGAATAGGTAAAAATAAGTCCACAGTTCTATTAGCTGATCTACAAGGAGTGGAATTTAAGAATAAGATTAATCTTAATAAGATTAAACCTTATTATTTCTAAGTATGTTAACGCCAAAAAATGCATTGCACGTCCATGTTGGGGCTGATTGGAGACCTGCATGAGAGCTTAAATTGGTTGATGGGGCGGTTAATTCCTTATTTGGAGCGCCCATATCTCAAGCAAAGATATCATCAAGGGAGGCTTATCTGGTGGAGCAAAGGATATAAAGTGATTGAGCAAGAAGACGGTACCTTTGTGTGGGGAATTAAAGTTTTCTGTCATCATTGCTTACAAATCTTAACAAGCATCCCTGTTGAGTTTAATAAAGAAGGTGCAATGGAGCCGTCAGTTCATCCTCTAAACACGTTGAACTTTGACTATCATAATTACGAATAGAGAAGTTTTTTATGGCTGGCTGTGTCAACCCATTATGGATGTATACATTATACTTTGATGGAGCATCCAGGGGCCCTAATAGAAAAGGAAGTGTTGGAGAAGTTGTTTGAGATCCCCAACGTAGAATTACAATAAAATTAGCTGCTTATCTCAAGGTAGGATTTACTAACAACATGGCCGAGTATAAAGCCTTGATTATGGGATTGAATATTGCTAAGAAAGGTGGTATTAGGCGGTTGTTAATAAAAGGGGATTCCTAGCTGATCTTAAATCAACTCAATGGGACATATACAGTCCAGAATCCTCTCCTTCATATGTATCATCAAACTACTATAACCCTACTTGATGAATTTGTGAGCATATCTCTTCAGCTCATTCCATGTTATTGGAATCAGTTTGCAGATTCCTTAGCTAATTTTGCTTATGAAGAGGACCTATTTTTCAACTGTGGTCCTAGTCCGAATGTTGCTATTGATAATGAGACAGGACCTGGTTGCTTGTGGGGGATGTTATCGGACCACATGTTATATGGTAGGTGATGGTTGATATGGGTAATGCAAAGAGTAGCCGAGACCCATCTACCATTATTATCTTGGACCCATAGGTTGATCAAAAGACATGTTATGCATATGCCTCTTGCTATATATGCACGAGGTATGGGCCATGATTTGATGCATTTAGTTTAGGGCTGAGAGCCCTGTTTTTCACCTTGGAATGGAGCATATTTGCATATATCTACCTTCTTCCAAGGAGGGATCTCTATGAGTTGTTTTGTTTGATTCCTTTAGGCCAAGAGGGCCAGTTGCTTTAAGTAGCTAATGTCTGATTTCGTTAGGCCAAGAGAGCCAATTTTTTTCAGGTTTTAATAATCTATCTCTTTAGGCCAAGAGGGCCAGTTAGTTTGCAGTGAAATGTGCTATTTCTTTAGGCCAAGAGGGCCCTATCTCTGTTTGGTGCAAGTACGTTTAATGCTTTGTTGTTTTAGTGATTGCACCATATAGGTTGACGAAGTCGTGGGAGGGAGGCGTTGCTACAAAGAAGCTTCTTGTGGCCATTCCAGGTGGTTTCGTCCCCTTTTCGAGGCTTTTTCCTTAAGCAATTAATGGTATATGTGCGGGTGAGGGTTACTTTCTTTTGTTTGTTGGGGACCGACACTTGAGGCATGAATTCCCAGGTTTAGGTTAGGTATGTTTGAGGGCAGTCAAAGTAGTCCTTGCCCCCTGCAAGGCATTGTCAGGCATTGAAAGACCTGTTTTAGATGGGAGTTCTAGTGACCCTGTTCTGCTGACCTGCTAGATGGCCATTCTAGGAGTTCTTGTTAGTTGTGAGGCAGTTAGAGAAGCCTACTAAAATAATGATGGAAAGAGGAAAAACTCTTAATATTTGAAAGACAATATATGAATATACGGAGGTGTATAAAAAGGGGTTTTAACCGCCATAAAAAAAGGGAAAGAAAGAAAAGTCCTTGAGCTGTTGTTTATCACCTTGCGAAGGCTTGGTAGGTTCTTGGGGACAAGTTAGACCCGAGGCCGATGCCTTTCCCTTCCTTGGGGTGACATCTTGCCATAAAAAATAAAGAAAATAAAAGAAGGTTGGAGCGAAAATAAAAGTGAGTATTAGAAAAGGATTAATTGTCGCCTTGCGAGGGCTTGGTAGGTTCTTGGGTACCGAGACAGGACCTAAGGCCAATGCCCTGTCTCCTTGGGTCACTACGCTCAACTCCCTCCTTTTTACACGCTCAAGTATGGACAATCAAACGCTAAAAGGAAAAACTGTGCTTTTAATATATATATATATATATATATATATATATATATATATATATATATATATATATATTGATCAAGCTATAGGAGTCCTTGCCTAAGAGAAGCTCCTGGTTGAGTTGTCCTTAGTTAGGTAGGTAGTTCAGACCACCACTTAGGGCGACCTCTTTGATAATTCTTTTTAGCTTGGCTGGGTTTGAGCAGTTGGTTAGTGAATAGCTTTGGGCCTTCTATCAGATTATGCTGGGCCTACTCCTCGTGGATTTCATGCCTTGGTTTGGTTAGGGGGTAGGATGTGAGCTGTGATGTGTTGTGTTGTGTATTTTTTGTGTCAGCTTGATGCTCCTTTTTGTTGTTTATGTGCAGATCTATTCGTGGAATTTGACGGGCTGAGTCACCCTATCCCGTGGTCACCAATGACAGATGATTTTTTATGCCGAGAAGTGCTTTAAAATAGCCAAAAATTATGAATTTTAGGGGAAAAATAGACTTCGTCGAAGGCGACGGTGGCAATTAGTACGATTTTAAGCTGCAATGCCCAGAAATGCTTAAAAGAGCCACTGGACGGTGGTCGAAGAATTTTCATAATTTTTTGGTGTAACACACAAGACCCTACAGATACCTGGCAGTGGAAGACTTCAAAATGGATGCCCTGGATTTTTCAGACCAAGAATCGGACACTGGACATGGAAAAGGGAGTGCCCGGAAGGCCAAAGGCCAAAATGGCATATGTGGAAATGGACTTTAGGAGAGCCCAAAGGGTATGACCCTTTGGGAGCCCAAAAATAAAAAACATGGGGGGGGGGGGGGGGGGGGGGGGGGAGGGCTGCATTTTTTTCGCGAGGTGTAGAGAAGGTTCCATGAATCCACAATTTGATGGAAGGGGCTATGGCACTTATAAACAGGGCCCCCAACCAATCTCAAGGCTGTTCTTCTTCCTATCTTCGCTCTCCATCACCGCTCTCCACTCCTCAATTGGCTGCCTAGTTGTGGAGATAAAAAACCAGTCTTTCTCTCTCCTCCCTCTCTCTCCTGCATAGAGGCAATTCATGTGCAAGAAATCAAGAAGAAGAGGGGCTGAAGAATGCTTGTCTGGCTGTGATCGGATTGCTTCAAGATGAAGAGGAGGCTGAGGAAAGAGGTTCAACACTGAAGAATGGTTACTGGTTAGTCCATGGGCTGCCCGAAATAATTATTAAAAAACCCACAATACGCAAGTCATGCGGTATGCTTCAATTTTATGAAGAAATTTGCTTGTTTTTGTTGTTTTATGGTCCAAATGTTGTTCATATGCGATGAATTTTTGTTCGAACCTTGTTTGCATCATGTTTGAGGGGGTTAACTACAAAAATGCAGAACCCGTAATGATTTAGAGCCGTTATTAATTCTTTAAAACCCTCAAAATTGCATTTTTAATGGAAATTAGTGGTTTTTTCCAGTTTTGAGTTGGGAAAAAGGAATGGAAATGGAATAAAATCAAAGAAAATGTTAAGTTTCAGTCAAAATAATAAGCCAATACAAATAAATCAAAAAATACCTATTTTTCATGAATAATAAATAGCAAAAAATGCAAAAAATAGAGAAAAGTAGGATTCTCGCTCAAAAAATATGGAAAAATAAGATTTATGTGCGTGAATATTTGGAAAGGTTAAAGATTGAGGCCAAGCCTCAGTTTTTCCTTATCCTTTGTGTTATAGTGCGTGTTTATTGCTTTTTACATACAAAAATGACACAAAACAACCATTTACACCTATGCACCGCAGCAACACCTAAAGGGTGAGGGGGGAATGAAGTTTGTGCAACGATCTAATTAGTGAAAAGATACAAATTTTGATTTTCCTATTTGTGCATAGAATTTAGGGATCATTTCATAATTAAATGTAGGCGACTAGTAGCACGGAAGTTCCGGTGCTAGTCCCTAAAGCAGCGCAGCACGTAATGCTTAGTTAAAATTCATGAAAGGGCTATTTCCACACCTCACATGGTTGGTTTTTTTAATCATAAAATGGTTGTGCACAATCTTCATACACCTTACATCAAGCATGTCATGTGGTATCTCCTCGAATGCATTGCGATTGATTGATAAACTTTGACCAACACTGAGAGGACAGGAAACCTAAGCTGTAGGTTTAGATGGGTGCTTTCGTTGGGGAAAGTTTTGTGAGGTAAATCAAGATCTCCTGGAACTTTGAATTATGAAAGAGTGGAGTTTGTGCGAATGTTATATGTGTTAGCAATGCATCTTGGGGCTAATCACTGAGGTGTAAGAGAGTTGCAGTGGAGCCATGGCAATCAGCCGAGAGGTGCTTCCCTATGTGTGTGTTATGAGGCATTATGCCTATATGTTATAGGATCTCCCTTTGAGGAGAAGGGAAGGTGAACGTTGGACTACATATTGGATATAAATGTAAAATCATCATAAGCATTTAGTGCAAAGTGAGTTTTAGACGATCCTGGCCCGCGAGGCCATGTGGTGGGGTTATCTGTCATATGCATGAGGTCCGGCTAGTGCCATAGCCAGTGCCGGCCCATTTTAGGTCCCATCACTAATCCGCAAGCATTGGGGACACCTAGAGCAGTGTTTTGACAAATTTTGAGAGTATGGAATTTCTCTCAACCCCAAAAAATGGTATTTGGCATCTCATTAAGAGTTCTTCTAGGCCACATTGTCTCTGCACAAGGGATAGCAACAGATCTTGCTAAGATTGAGAAGATTTCTGCCTTAATAGCACCAATCAACATTACGTAATTGAGGGGATTCCTTGGCCATGTGGGCTACTTTAGAAGATTTATTGCACACTTTGAGACATAGGCAGCCCCTCTACATAAATTCCTAAGAAAACATGCTGAGTTTACGTGGGCCACTGATTGTGACGAGGCATTTAACAACCTGAAGTAGTGTTTGATTGAAGGACCCATCCTGCAACCTCCCAATTGGACAAGGGAGTTCCATGTGCAAACTGATGCATTAGTTGAAGGCCTAGGCATAGTCTTGTGCCAAAAGGGCCCCTCTAAGTTAGATCAATCGATTTATTATGCAAGTCAGCAAGTAATCGATAGAGAGTGAAACTACACAGTGACTATATAACATTCCATGCAAATATGCGATTTCAAGACCATAGAACTTTTCCTTCTATGTAGCTATAAGATCTAGAATGATTGTTACTTTTCCTTGCCCTAAACTATAATGATTGACAAATCAGAGCTAACTCTTATAAACCTTACGTTGTTGCAACGAAATCAAAGCTTTAATATTTTTAATGAAGATGCATTCAAGCTTTGATAAAAGAACTCCATGCATGAGCGAATGCCATGAGTATATCATTGACTTAATCCTTCCTTTAGCACTTAACCCAACCTAGAATTTAATTATCATCACATGCGATTTGCAAAGTACATAAATCCTTTCCATGAATTGCAACTATTCAGACATCATTTAATGGGCGTCTACGATTTACTTATGCATCATGCGTTCAGAATTTCATCTACCCTTAACCATGGAAGTGCAAGCAATTGCAAATACTTGAAATGCAGCTAAATTTTGTAGATCAAATGAGCCAATAAATTTTCAAATGGTTTTAAACTTGCCTACGAGGATTAAACATGCCTAGTATATCCTTTTCATGCGGAATTAATTTTAGGAACTTGGGCATTAAGAATTGGGGCATTGTCCACTCCCGTACTCGGGGTGGAAGCTCCCGCGTGTGCTCCTCTCGCCTTTTTCTTAGGAGCCATTTGCACAGTGGACTTGGACTCCGCGAACTCTCCTTGCCCTTTTTTTTCCGATTCCCAAAATTGCCTACTAGGCCGAGATTTCTCCCCCCTGCGTGGAAATTGGGGCCTTGGAGTCACGGTTTTGAAAACCCGAAGGCACAGGGTGAACAAGGACTATGGAAGCCTTAATGGAAGCTTCCAAGCTTCTGTCACGGCAGATGACTTGGAAGGAGAAAGTGATGAGGGAGATGATAACGATGAGGATGAAGATGATAATGATGATAATGATGTTGATGAAGGCGATGGGGCACAGTAGCGGCCGGCGGCAGCAAGCGGCGGCTTCCACAGGGCGACGGCGGCAGTTTCCTCCACGGCAGCAGCACGGTACGATCCTTCTCCCTCCCCCTCTCCCCTCAAGCTTGGGAGGGGGGTGTTCTTATAGGTCTAAGGGGGGAGGGTAGCCACACACGTGGCAGGGTGCATGCCCTCCTCCCCCATAGCCCTCCATGCCATTACTCATACTCCCTCTCCCCGCCATGCAACGGCTGAAGGGGAGAGGGTTAATAATAAAAAAATTTGCACAAATTCATTATCTTTTTGTCCCATGAAGGGATGTTCCCGCGGAGGCCTACGGTGGCTTGCGGTTTTCAAGCCACGGATTGCATATGCACTATGCGGAAATGGTATTGTAAATGCGCGATGCTAGAGCACTTAGGCCAGTATATCTTTATTGCGGGAGATTACCTTGGGTTGCTTTTTGCACGGGGTATGTGGGGTCTAGGGTCATTAATATTTCATGCGGAAATATTACACGCCCAAAATGGATTTAGGGTTTTGTATATAAAGTTGAAAAGTGAATGAGAAGCTCATTCTTGTGTGTGGACAAAAGTGGTTCTCCTCTTCTTCTTCTTCTTATTCTTGCTTGCTTGCTTGAGCTTGTGCTTGAGAGAGGGAGTGTGAGAGTGTGAGAGAGTGAGTGTGTAAGGGTGAGGGACCAGGGAGGAGGAGCTCTCCATCTTCTCCTCTCTTCTCCTCTTCTCTTCTTTTCTCTTCTCTTCTCTTTTGTTCTCTTCTCTTCTCTTCTCTTCTCTTCTCTTCTCTTCTCTTGCTTGCAACAATGGAGCTTGGAGCATGGAGCTTGAGGATGGATCTTGCTTGAAGCTTACACTTGGATCATGGAGCTACCAGAGTGCGTGGGAGAGGAGGTAACTCGATCGGCATGGAGGTAAGCTCACTACACTCGTAGATATGGATGGCGTGTGGGCTATGTGAGAGGTAGCCATTAGTGCTCGGCTTGGAACATTGAAACAATAAGCGATCCATGGGTCTTGGTGGTTGAGCGAAAGCTCCCACATTTTGGTTCTGTTAGTTGAGACCTACGGATTCAAGCCTTGAGCGCTTGCGCACTCCGAATCGAGCATTGAAATAAGGGTCTTCCCCGAACCGGTGCTTGAGGTAGATAGGTAGGAAGTGAGGGAGTTTGAAGAGGTATTCAATCTCCTTAGCAAGTAGATTTTTGGTTTTTGGACTTGGAAAAGCATGATGAAGTAGTGTAGGTATTTCCCTTATGGTTTTTTCTTACATTTAGGAAGGATAGGAGTAAAACATTGGAGCAAACAGTAGGGTTTTCTGTTGTTGTATAACAAGCTAAAACAGGAAAAAGAAGGGAAAAAAATGAAATTTTGGTGATGGGACCTCAAATGGGCCGGCATTGGCTATGGCACTAGCCAGACCTCGTGCTCATGACAGACAAACACACCCTCACGGCCTCGCGGACCAGGAGCATCTATCTTCTGCTAAAGGACGAGCTGTCCTAAAGCCTAATCTATGCGTTTATAGTTTTGTAGTCCAACATTTCCCTTTCTATAAACTCCACAGAGGGAGAACCCTTACAAATTAACAATAAATACCACGATAACCACATACATGGGAGGCAACCTCTCGGTGGAATCATCGCGGCCCCATTGCAGCTCTCCTACATCGCAGGGATTAGCCCCTTGATGCGCTGCTCAACATATAGAACAAACGAACAAACTCCACTCTTTCATTTTGAAAGTATTCCAGGAGATACCATGTGTCCTTACCAAATAATCCCAAGAAACGAACGTCTATCCTATGGCTTAGGATGCCTTTCCATACTCAAGCATGGGTCATTGTCATTGAAAACAGGTGCTATGCATCCAGTCCTTTTTATTCCGATACCATGGTTAACATGCACATGCAAAAGTGAATGATCCTAAAGTGCTCAAACATAATTTTAAATCAGAAAAACGTGGTGCACAACCAGGATTTCCAATGCATTTACTAACCCGTTGCGGCGATGTAAGAATAGCACCAGGACAACACTCGTGCTACTATCCTCTTAATTAACATACCACAAACTCTGTGTCATGATATGCATCAAAAAATCAGCGCGAATCAACACGGAAATCACACTATTCAAATATCCCAACCCCCTACATTTGGGTATTGCTTTCGTTGCATAGGTGTAGAGATTCATTTTATCATGTTTTGATGTATAAAAAGTGGTAGATCACAAACTTTGACAAGGAGATAGGGCAAACTGAGGCTAAACCTCATGCTTTGCCACTACCATACATCCACAAACAATCATTATATTTTTCCTTATTTTTCCAAGACCTATTGAGAGCAATGGAGGCTCCGTTTACTAGTTATGCAGTTATTCAAGGCGTCTCGGGTTATGTAAAAACACGGTATGACCATTTTTATGAAGAAAATGAAGGATTTTTTATAGTTTATGATGATAATTATGTTTTTATTGGATGAAAATTTGTGTGAGTGCTGATTGCATCATGATTAATTGTTGTTTATCAGAAAATTTTAATTTTGCGATGATTTACATATTCTATTTAATTCCTGTAAACCCGAAATGCGGTTTTTAAGCGGTAAAATAGTAGTTTTTCCGTTTCGGGTGGGTGAAAGGTGTTCCCATGGAGGAAAAATGGAAGATGAATTGAATGTTAGAATGTTGAAGTTATTGGAAGAAGAAAAATTAAAAAATAGCATATTTTATTGCCAAATAAATCAAGAAAATGGGAAAAATAAGGAGAAAAATAGAAAATTCACGTTTTTTTCCAAAAAATTTGGGGGGGGGGGGGGGCGCGGGGGGGGGGGGGGGGGGGGAGGGGGGGTTAAAATTCCCAAAGGGCACCCCCCCCTTTGGTCCTAAATTTTGTCCTTCAAAAAAATTATCAGAAATCTACAAGTGTCTCTCGGGCGCCTTTTAAAAGCCGTCTTTCACTTGGTGCTTAAAATTGTCCTAGCTGCAGCCGCCGCCTTCGATGTTAAATATTTTTTCCTAAATTCCAAATTTTTTGGAAAATTTTAGGCACATCCTAGGCTCAAACCTTCGCTCTCAATGGCGACCATGGGATAGGGCGACTCAACTCGTCGAATCCCACAACAGATCTGCACAAAACAACCAAAGGAAGCATCAAGCTGATACAAAATAGATACATACTAAAACACAACACAATGGTCACCCTACCCCCTGACAAAACCAAGGCATGAAATCCACAAGGAGTAGGCCTAGCATAATCTGATAGAAGGTCCAAAGCTAGTCACTAACCAACTGCTCCAACACGGCCAAACTAAAAAGAACTATCAAAGAGGTCACCCTAAGTGGTGGTCTGAACTACCGACCTAACTAAGGATAACACAACCAGGAGCTCCTATTAGGCGAGGACTCCTATAGCCTGATCAAGAAGTATTCTCTTTTAACACATTTCTTCTTTTAGGTTTTTATTTCCCCATACTCGGGCATGTAAAAAGAGGAAGCTGAGCGTAGTGACTCATGGAGAACAGGGCATTGGCCTTAGGACCTGTCTCGGTACCCAAGAACCTACCAAGCCCTCGCAAGGTGACACTTAATCCTTTTCTAATGCTCACTTTTATTTTCGTACCAACCTTCATTCCTTTCTTCTTTTCCAGTGAGACGCCACCCCTAGGAAGACAAGGCATCGGCCCGGTCGTCCCCAGGAACCTATCAGGCCTTCGCAAGGTGATGATCAACTGCTTATAAATTTTCCTTTCTTTTCTTTTCTAATTTTATAGGGGTTAGAAACCCTTTTTACACACCTTTGTATATATTTATTTTCTTTGAGATATTCAGTGTTTTTTTCCTTCCTCTATCATCATCATTTTTCCTCTGGCATGCTTCTCTAATTGCCTCACAACTAACAAGAACTCCTAGAACGGCTGCCTAGTAGGCTAGCAGAGCAGGGTCACTAGAACTGCCTTCTGAAACAGGTCTTTCGATGCCTGGCAATGTCTTTACAGGAGGCCACGACTACTCAAACCTCCCTCAATCATACCTAACCTAAACCTGGGACTTCATGCCTTGGACTCCGGTCCCCAAAAAGAAAAGAAAAACCCCCTACAAGTATAAGACACATATAGCATAAAAACACAGTACTCATAAAGGAGAGATATCACCTGGATAGGGCCACAAGAAGTCTCCACTGACATAGGCTCCTTCCAAGCTCTTCTTTGAACCTGTCTAGCACAGGACTAAAATAAGAAACCATTAACCGCACCCGTAGTAAACAGACAACTAGCTCTTGGCCTAATGAAATAAAGTATTTCACTACAAAAACTGATTGGCCCTCTTGGCCTAATGAAATATAACATTAAAACCTCGCAAAACTGGCCCTCTTGGCCTAACGAGATCAAATATAATAACACCTACACATCCCTCCCCAAAATAGTACAGATATACAATAATATGCTCATTTCCAAGGAGGAAAAATAGGGCTCGTAGCCCTAAGCTAAATGCATAAGATTATGATCCATCCCTCCTGCATATATAGCAAGAGGTGTACGCATAACATGTTGTCTAATCAGCTTATGGGTCCAAGATAACAACGGTAGATGGGTCTCAGCTACTCTTTGCATCACCCAGATCCAACCATCGCCTGCCATATATTGCATGCTATGGTAGCATTCCCCACAAGTGACTAGGTCCTGTCTCATTATTGATAGCAATATCCAAATTCGGACCACAGTTCAAGAAAAGGTCTTCTTCATAAGCAAGGTTGGCCAGTGAATCCGCAAACTGATTCCAGTACCGTGGAATCAGCTAAAGAGACACTCTCTCAAATTCCTCAAGTAGGTCATGGCAGTTCGATGATACATACAAAGGATGGGATTCCGCACTGTATATGTCCCATCTAGCTGATTCAAGATCAACTGGAAATCCCCTTTTACTAACAACCTCCGAATACCACCTTGCTTGGCAATATACAGTCCCATAATCAAGGCTTTATACTCTGCCATGTTTTTAGTGAATCCTACCCTGAGATAAGCAGCTAACTTCATCGTAACTCTATGTCGGGGATCTCGGATTACTACTCCAACACTCCCTTTTTTATTAGGGCCCCTGGACGCCCCGTCAAAATATAATGTCTACGTCCACAATGGGTTTACACAGCCTGCCATCACGAACTCCTCTATTTGTAATTATGATAGTCAAAATTTAACATATTTAGAGGGTGAACTGACGGCTCCATCCCACCTTCTTCATTAAACTCCACAGGGATACTTGTCAACATTCGTAAGCAGTGATGGCAGAAGACTTTGATCTCCCACACAAAGGTTCTGTCTTCTTGCTCAATCACTTTGTACCCTTTGCTCCACCAGATAAGTTTCCCCTGATGGTATCTCTGCTCCAGATATGGGTGCTCCAAATAAGGAATTAACTGCTCCATCAACCGGTTTTAAGCTCTTTTGTAGGTCTCAAATCAGCCCCAGCACAGACCTACAATGCATTTCTCCGTGTTAGCATACCTAGATATAATAAGGTTTAATATTATTAAGATTAACCTTATTTTTAAATTCTATTCCCTGCAGATCAGCTAGTAGAGCTATAGACCTATTTTTCCCTATCCTGACAATCTTGTAGGGCCCATCCCATCTAGGTTCCAGCTTCCCTGGAAACAGCTCCCTACGCGCATCGTAGTACAAAACTAATTGCCATTTTTTAAAGGTATACTTCTTTGCTTTAAGGTCGTGCAACTACTTCATCCGATGTTTAGCTATCTCCTGCTATAATAAGCTCTGCAATTTCAGTTCATCCAGGTGAGCTATGGTCGTGAAACATTCAAAGAGTGCATCCTCATCTCCCAAAGAGTGGTTAATTGCAAATCGTATGGTTGGTAACTCGATTTCAAGGGGTAACACACACTCTTCCCCATAAACTAATTTAAATGGAGTATGGGCAGTAGCTCGCTTGAACGTTGTATTGCACACCCATACTGCCACATACAACTTCCTGTCCCTGTCTCGTTTCTTCTCACAGACTATCCTAGATAAGATACCCACAAGTTGCTTATTAGTACTTTCGACTTTCCCGTTGGCTTGCGGATTATAGGGGGTCGTTTTATTGTGCTTGATTTGCCAAGCTTCAGTCAGGCTTTTGATCACTTTATTCAAAAAGTGAGTTCCATAGTCTGACACTAGTTCCTTCTGTGGACCGAAACGGCAGATAATCTGCTCTAAAACGAAACTTGCAGTCTCTTTTGCATTGTTCTGCCTTGTCGCCCACACTTTTGACCATTTTGTAAAATAATCAATTGCTACTTTAGTGTATCTCTTCTGAGTAGTAGACGACGAGGTGATAGGACCCACAAAGTCAATGCCCCACTTCTCAAATGGAAGGATAGACATCATAGGCATAAGTAGACGTTTCCTATTCTCTCTGCTATCATGTCTTTGACATGTATCACATCTCTTAACGTACTCAAAGGAATCTTGGAAGATGGACGGCCATCAATATCCATCTCTTAAAGCTTTCTGTGTCGTCAGTCCTCCAACAAAGTGCCCTCCACATGCAGAGTCATGGCACTCTTCCAAGATGAAAGGAACCTCGTCAGGCATCACACATCGGCGATAGATATCATCAACACCCTGCCGATATAGTGTTCCTGCGATCAAGGAAAACTTGAAAGCCTGTTGTTGGATTTTCCTCTTTTCTGATTTTGATAAACCAGCTCCAATCTCTCCCGTTGATAGATAATGCGTGATAGCAGCATACTAAGATGGAATAGAAGCTGTATCAATTTTAAACATTTCTTCAATATCACTTCCTTCAGCCAAAGTCTCTTTTGGCTCCCCAAAGTCCACAAGGCATTCCACAATCCCCTACAACCTCGGTGGCTTACTCTTAATCTCATAATCGAACTCCTGCAAAGTGATGAACCACTTTGCCAGACGATCAGGCGGTTGCAGCTTGTTCATAAGCAATCTAAGCCCTTCCGCCTTCGTATAAAATACTACCTTCTCATAGAGGATGTAGGGCCTAAAGTTTTTAGTCACAAAGACCATCACAAGGCACAACTTCTCCATGTAGGTGTAGTTAATTTCTGATATGCCCAATTTTCGACTAGCAAAAGCTATCAGATGATACCACTTTTCCTCCCAAATTTGAGCTAAACAGCAGCTGATACTATGCATGGTGGCTGCTGAAAATATGTAAAATACCTCGCCTCTTTTAGGTTCTTTTAAAAATGATGCTTTTATTAGCTCCTGTTTCACATCCTCAAAAGCTACCTTACAAGGGTCACTCCATACAAATAGACAGCTAAAGGATAATAAGTTTGTTAATGGCAACATCCTTTCTGCCAAGGCATTTATAAACCTCCGATAGTACCCTATCGATGACAAAAAGCTATGTACCTCTTTCACAGTGCGTGGTGGACTCATAGCGACTATAACCTTGATCTTTTCAGGGTTAGTTGCGATTCCTACTAAACTGACCACATGGCCTAGCAATAGCCCATAAGGCACTCCAAAAACACACTTTCGTGGGTTAAGAGCGATACAAAATTGTCTGCAGTACTCAAAGCACTTTCTTAAAATAATCAACATCCTTTCCCTTACAGTGGCTACCCCTAGGTCATCGATAAATACTTTCAACTCATCTAGGGAGATGTCACCAAAGGTCTTGTTTGCTGTTCGTTGCCATGATCTAGGTGCATTGCACAAACCAAAGGCCATCACATGGTATGCAAAAGTACCAAAGACAGTAATGAAAGTCATTTTCAACTTGTCCTCTTCTGCAATTGCCATCTGGTTGTATCCCGCAAAGCAATCCATAAACGAATATATTTCCCTACCTACTAATTGATCCAAAATCTGGTCAATAAATGGCAACATGTAGTAATCCTTAACCGTCTGCTTATTCAGCTCTCTAAAATCTACACATAGTCATTTTTCTTTTTCTTGATGACAACTGGTGAACACCATTCTGTGTGTTGTACAGGGAAGATTAAACCAGCTTTCCGTAACTTCTGTAACTCCTCAAACAACCCGTCCCTCAATTCAAAAGGCATATGCCTTACCTTCTAACGTACAGGATGACTACCTTCTTTTACAGAAATAGTATGAACAGCCAAGCTGGGAGGAATGGTCATAACTCCAAGCAAAGATGTCATGGATTTCTTGAATCAAGGACACATAGTCCTCCCTTTCTGCTGAACTGAGCATGGAACCTAATTTAATTGGCCACGAATCATTCGGCGTGCCAAGGTCCAACTCAATCACATCCATGTCTCTTATCCTATCTTGCGGCTCTATTGGCTCATTTAGAGTTATCTGATAAATATCCTCTATAGTGGACCCCTCTTTAGATTCATCACTAGATGATGTCTCGCTACCAAATGGATCATCTGTTGTTTCTAATTCAGTAGAGGATAAAGGAGCTCTCTCACTCTGAGGAGACTCAGGGTAAGCATCGACTATTACTCGATTAGCAACTCTACCTAGAACCACTCGACCGGTGGATATATCGACTTGATAGTCTGTTCATAAAATCCAAGGCCTGCCTAGCAAGACTCGATAGCTAGGATGTCCTGCAAATCTTATTACCCTAAAGTCCAAGAAGCATTCTACACTTGCAACTATAACATGGACTTTAGTAATGCAACCTTCTGGTTGCCTTAGACTATCATCAGCCATTCTAAGAAGGGTGGAGCTATCTTTTTGGATGCCTAGACCCAACCTCTCCATCAACTCTGAACTCATGATATTGACGGAGAACCCAATGTCTACGATAGCATGCTCCACTAATATTCTATCCACGTATGTTGGAACCCTAGGGCAATTCTTTTCAGCATGATCAAACCAATCTTCCCCTACTCGTGTTATGCCCAAAGGTTCTACAATATACCCAATACACAGGATCTTCTTGAATTCCTTGCATACTCTTGGAGATAATATAATCAACTGTAAGAGGTTTACATCTGGTTTGACTTCTCAAAGAGAACTTGCTAAATCAAAATCATGATAGGTAGCCAACGCTCTCTTTTCTCGCCAAACCATCCTTTCTTTTGGTCTCGGGACTGGCTTTGGTGCTTCTTTTTTGGCTCTTTCCTTCTTTCTTGGCACTTCCTCATCCTTCTTAGGATCGACTTTTCTATCAACAAGCCTTAGAGGTCCACCTTCCATGCCAAGATTCAGGACTTGCGTCCCCTTATCCCCTTGCTTAGGGTTTTCCTCGACTGGTTTTGCATTATCTTTATCACCCTCTTTAGCCTTTTGGCCTCTTGTCATGGCTCGTATGTTAGAGGTTTCAGCGGCATTGACGCGTACAGCCTCGATAAGGCTAACTCCATTACCTTGTGGCAACTCCTCTATAGTGGTATTTCCCCTTTGCAGTATTTGTCTTGGTCCATCATTTTGCTGGAGGTTATTACCTTGCGCTCTATGATTAATTGGACCCGGCTGTTTACTCCCTTGTTGGAGGGAACTAATCTTACTCCAACAGGTAGCGGCTAAATGGCCTGACTTCCCACAAATATCACATTTCACATTTGGACAGTTTCTAGGGAAATGTTGTCCGCCACACCACTTATAGCTGAATCTTGAGGGACCACCCTCTTCAAGGCGTCGACTCCCTATCAAATTCTGCTGCTTCTTTAGGAAATTGACGTCAACAGCTATTTGCCGATATTTTTCAGAAATCATATCAGTGTAGTGCTTCATCATATCCTTAACTTTGCCAAGGACATTAGAGGCACTCGACTCATAGCCTTGATCGTCTCTCCGTCGTTCCATTGGCCTAACAATTTGATTGGGCATTGGTTGTTGACTCACAAGAACAACATTAGGGTTCAAAACTTGGCCTCCAACATTTGGTGGAGCTAACTGACTAGCCATAGGCATGGTCACACTAGGAGGAGCTAGCAGCAAAGGTACATTTTGAACCATGCTTCCTCTCCCATCACGGTTATTCATAGACATCCCTTGACTTCCATTTATAAATGGTAAATTTCCTCCAGGAACTAGACCCGCATTAAGATTTATTCGAGAGGAGTAGGCCGTTTGTAGTCGTGACTCTACTCCTTCTGCCCGCGTGATGGCGGTGTCTATATCAGCCAAATCCACACTACTCAATTGTACCTGAATATTGAAATCCAATCCATGCAAGAAGTATTGCAATTGGGCAGCCGACGGAATAGGGATGTAAGTTCGTAACTTACGAAATACTTCCTTAAGCTTCTTAGCATATGTTTTCACATTCTCATGGGGGTCTTGGCGTGTTACATTCAAAACACGCAACCAGTATTGGCCACCTCTTTCAGGGGCATATTCTCCTCAAAAAGCTACATAAAATTGGTCGATTGTGGTGATGGTTCCAGTCTCTATGTTATGATACCATACTGCAGCCCTTCCTTTTAATGTCATGTTAAAGAACATCATAAGATGTCCCTCATCTTGGATGAGGTAATTAAACATTAATCTTTGGAATTCACAAATGTGAAACTCTGCATCTTCTTCGGCTAACCCATTAAAAATGGGCAAAGGAACTCCAAAAGCTGGCAGATCCGCCCTGTAGGAATTGCAATGGGTTGCGCCATGACGACAATCAGATTGACAATAGGAGTTTGGACTGATGGGATCACACCCCCACTTGAAGTGGGTTGACTTGGTGGAGGAGAGGAAGAACTTACACTTCCTCCTGCACCTAAAGGACTATGTGCAGAAGTTGGGTTACTAGGACCACTGCCTCTTATGCGTATCGGGCTACTCCTTTGAGGAGAATAGCGACTTCCAATCTCCAACCGCTGTCTAGCCCTATCAGCACGTTCTACTTTTTATATTTCAGCTTGACGGTCCTTGTCAGACGACATAAACCAACTTTTTGGTCCCTAAAAACCCTAGATTCAAGAATCACCACTTGTCGGTAGCTCCCGGTAGACGCACCACTGATGGGACCTCAAATGGGCCGACACTGGCTATGGCACTAGCCGGACCTCATGCTCATGACAGACAAACACACCCTCATGGCCTCATGGATCAGGAGCGTCTATCTTCTACTAAAGGATGAACTGTCCTAAAGCCTAATCTATGCGTTTATAGTTTTGTAGTCCAACGTTTCCCTTTCTATAAACTCTACAGAGGGAGAACCCTTATATATTAGCAATAAATACCACGATAATCACATACATGGGAGGCAACCTCTCGCTGGAATTACCACGGCCCCACTGCAGCTCTCCTACATCGCAGGGATTAGCCCCTTGATGCGCTACTCAACATATAGAACAAACGAACAAATTCCACTCTTTCATTTTGAAAGTATTCCAGGAGATACTATGTGTCCTTACCAAATAATCCCAAGAAACGAACGTCTATCCTACGGCTTAGGATGCCTTTCCACACTCAAGCGTGGGTCATTGTCATTGAAAAAACAAGTGCTATGCATCCAGTCCTTTTTATTCCGATACCATGGTTAACATGCATATGCAAAAGTGAATGATCCTAAAGTGCTCAAACATAATTTTAAATCAGAAACACGTGGTGCACAACCAGGCTTTCCAATGCATTTACTAACCCGTTGCGGCGATGTAAGAATAGCACCGAGACAATACTCGTGCTACTATCCTATTAATTAACATACCACGAACTTTATGTCATGATATGCATCAGAAAATCAGTGAGAATCAGCACGCAAATCACACCATTCAAACATCCCAACCCCCTACGTTTAGGTATTGCTTTCATTGCATAGGTGTAGAGGTTCATTTTATCATGTTTTGATGTATAAAAAGTGGTAGATCACAAACTTTGATAAGGAGATAGCGCAAACTGAGGCTAAACCTCATGCTTTGCCACTACCATACATCCACAAACAATCATTATATTTTTCCTTATTTTTCCAGGACGTATTTCTATTTTTCCCCTTATTTTTTCCATTTTCTTGATTTATTTGGCAATAAAATATGCTATTTTTTATTTTTATTGTTCCAATCACTTCAACATACTAACGTTCAATTCATCTTCCATTTTTCCCCATGGGAACACCTTCACCCACCCGAAACGGAAAAACTATCATTTTACCGCTTAAAAACCGCATTTCGGGTTTACGGGAATTAAATAGAACATGTAAATCATTGAAAAATATTTTTTTTTTATAAAAAGCAATTAATCATGATGCAATCAACACTCACACAAATTTTCATTCAATATGAACATAATTATAATCATAAACTATAAAAAATCCTTCATTTTCTTCATAAAAATGGTCATACCGTGTTTTTACGTAACCTGAGATGCCTTGAATGACTACATAGCTAGAAAACGGAGCTTTCATTGCTCTCAATTCAATGCTGTACATCAATCTTCAGCATCTCCATCAATCTCCATCACCATTTCCTTCATTCCCCTTCTCGGTTCCTCCTTCAAGATGGTGCACATGAATAGCCCATAGAGAAGAGAGAGAGGGAGGAGAGAGAAAGACTAGATTTTGATCTCTTCATCCGGACAGCCATATCTCGCGCGAAGACTGATGATAGTGTTAGCCAAGAGGGAGGTGTTGCCGGGTATTGTTGGTTCTATGGCTTCTTTACAGCCTGACATCATGATCATGAGGGGGGAGGGCGCATTTTTCACCGCCCTGTTCACGCCATGTCCTCCACGTTTCTTCCTTCACATTTTTTTCCAAAAATTTGAGGGGGGGAGGGGGGGGGATGGGGGTGGGGGGGTTAAAATTCCCAAAGGGCACCCCCCCTTTGGTCCTAAATTTTGTCCACCTCTTCGAATCTTGGCCAATTTCTGGCCTCTTTCTCGTCTGGGCTCCATTTCAACCTCTGAAAAATCCTGCGCATTCGTCTCGACATCCCCCACTGACTGGCAGCTCTTGGCAAACCATATGGCCGTCGAAAAAATTATCAAAAATCCACAAGTGTTGCTCGAGCGTCTTTTAAAAGCCGTCTTTCACTTGGTGCTTAAAATCGTCCTAGCTGCTGCAGCCGTTGCCTTCGATGTTAAATATTTTTCCCCTAAATTTCAGATTTTTTGGCATATTTTAGGCACATACCAGGTTCAAAACTCTACTCTCATTTGGGTTAAATGTTGGTGAAGTGAGCAAGACTAAGGTGAGTGCAGGTCTGGGCAGGGTGATAAGGGGCCAGGAGTGGCAAGACAGGCCACATTTTGCATTGCAAGGTTTCAGGAGAGCAGGAGAGAGGGAGAGAGCTTTATCGCATGGATCTACCTCAATCTAGTAATCTAGGAGTTATTTGCCCAACCCAGATATTTCCACACCTTCCCCTATATGAGTCTCGGCAAAAAATCGTGTCGCACTCAGCCCATCTGAGTGACGACGATTCTGGGCCGAGTCCCAGAATCGACCCTTGGACCACTCGGCCATTTGGCCCTCGACCAACTACACTTGGACGCCTTTCACTTGACCCGTCCGAGTAAAGCATTTGAACCAACTTTGAAATTTGGCCGTCAGCCCTGCCAACTCGGCCCGACCCCACTTGGACAAGTTAACATTCGGACCGAATTTACCATTCGGCCCTTAGCCCATTTGACTCGACCCTCGGCCCACTCGACCCTCGGACAACCACAGTCTGACTGGCTGAATTTGACATTCAGACTAGTTACATTCGGCCCTTTCTCATTCGGCCCTCAGCCCTTGGATGGGTCGAATCGGGCATTCGGCCCTTGCAATTTGAACTTGTTGAGCCAAATTTGGATTTTTTTCAAATTCTAGCCTATAGACCCTGAAACTAACCGAGAGACCATATAGAGCCGAAACCATATCATAGATCGATCACTGGGCTAAAATTTAGAGCAATTAGTTCAAAATTTGGCTATGAACAGTCCTTCAAATTGTGCATGGCATTTACGTAACGGCCCTGCAAGCCGGGGGACTGCCTCCCCCCCCCCCCCGGACCCTATAGAGGGGCCTCTGTCCCCTCCACACCTCCCCCAAGTAGGTTGGAGAGAAAATGCGCGCCATGAAAAGGCCTGCAAATTAGACCCTACTGTAGTAATGGCTCTACACGAGCATGGATTCTCACTTGCAAAAGAGCAACCAAAATCCCATACCGGAACAAAGACATACAGAGACCCTAGAACCTCAATGGGCCAATCTAGCCAACAAGGGCAAAAAGGCCACACTGCAAAAACACGTATGTGTTGCATTCGGATTGCATCTAGTCAAGGCAGAAAGCAACAACATCAAGCTACAATTGCGAAGATGACTAGATATGACAGTCCTAATGATAGATGCACCTTGAATAGCACTACACAAACGATCCAAGACATTAGTGGAGAGTCCACATTTGGTCGTGCAGTTGGGGACTCAAGGGCATTTGTCAGAAGGCTTAAATTTACAAGCCAAGACCTGGAAGACGAAGATATAGTACCACTTGCTTATCTTAGGGTCAAACTCACTGCGAAAAGAGAGTACACTATCGATGCTCTGATCGATGAAGGAGCAGATTTTAATATCTTAACCTATGAAGCATGGACCCTACTAGGCCAACCACAGCTCACACCGACTAATGCAACTCTTAGTCCTTACGGGGTACACCCACAAGATCTTATAGGGAAGTGCAAAATCCTCGCGACAATTGAAACTGAGAGCTTACCTATCCTATTTCATGTTCCTCAAAATAGTGCTAAGTGCAGAAAGGAAACCCTCTTAGGAAGACCCTTCAAAAGGGCGACCAAGTATGAGGCCTATTATGTAGCATAGAGGATACACTTGACACTACCGAGTGTGAGGATAGTCACAACCTTTAGCAAGGGTGACCTCATTGAACCTTGAGGAAAAGGCAAGGAAGGTGTTGACATAATAGGAAAGCCTAGTAATGAGAGCAAGGACTTGTTAAAAGAGTTGATACACAAGCACAGGTTGAACAGAGAGAACCAGTGAGTGAGGCCATGCTTGAAACAAGGTCAGGAGACAATGCCAAGGATGGGCTTTGGACTTACAAATATCGTAGAAGACCACAAACGAAGCCCAAGCCAGGACAGAAGGGACATATAATTTCTCCTATATGGGCAAGAGGAAAAGATTAGCTTGAAGTTAAGTTAAGGAACTTGTTTGTTAAAAGGACTCCTTGCTCTGTTTTTGTATCAGTGCTATAAGTTATGTGAACAAACCTTGTTTCCTAAAAGGCTTAATTAAGGAAGCTGATTTTAATTGTCACATATAAATGTGATAGGATGTAATTAAATAAATCAAGAATGCCTATCAAGAGAAGTGGGTGGGCGGAACCTGCAACAGGTCCGGTGGTCCCAGATAATTGGGAGGCTTCTCACAAGGTTGTATCGCTGTCTGACTCTTAGGAATTGTGAGGTTAGAACCCCGATTCATGCGTTTTAGGGGATTGGAATGGGACTATGCCCTATGGATAGAGAGGTTGAGCAGTACATCCCTCTCGTTTTCCATTCTATTTGAACCAAGTGCAGCATGGGTCTGCTTCAACTTGGGTATCTCTACGTAAAGTAGGATGTCCAAGACTCGATGTTAGAAAGTTGTCAAGAGACCTTGACTACTAGGGAACAAAACTTCAAGTCGATATAGTGGGTTCCGCCGTGAACATTCCGTTGTGAGGTAGACTCGAGAAACCCTAGGTGAGAAACCCCATAACATTCCATGGGAGGGTCGGGTAGCGTCGCTTAGATTCCATCTCTTGATGGATTGCTAAAAATGTGATTGGACAATAGGTGGGTACGTTACATTATGTGATCTTTTTCAGAGGACCCTCTACCACTTGACAGAGGATCTCTATCTTTTGATACATTTTTTGGTATTTTTGGTACTTTTTATTTTTAAATATCAAATATTATTTGACATCCCCTATCAGGGGGCAAACGGCTCCCCATCACTTGAGGGAAGATCCCCATTGTTTGGTACTTTTTTGATAGTTTTGGTACTATTTGATATTTTTTGAATATCATATAATATTTAGTACTCACCATCACTAAGTGAAGAACCCCCCATTTCTTGGTGGTGATCCTCATACGAACTCGCCATCCCTTGGTAGAGGGCTTCCCATTACTTGGTGGTGATCCTCATGTGATCTTTTTTGGAGGGGCATCTATCGCTTTTGGCAGGGGATCCCTCTTTGCTTGGTACTTTTTGGTATTTTTGGTATTGTTTGGTCCTTTTTATTTTTGAATATCAAATATTAATTGGCACTTCTTGGTACTATTTGATACTTTTTCACACTTTTATTGTATATATTATAATGCATTTTGTACCCAAATATTTGTGCATTTTGATATATTTTAAACATTTTGATATATATTTTGTGTATTTTAATACATTTTGATTTATCTTTTGGTGCTTTTTAATCATATTGATATTGTTTGCTACTCTTTAGTAACGACATTTTTATGTTACTCCTATAGATAAAATGTGATTTGCTCATGGTTGACAGTCAGAGGCTCAAGCCTAGAGTGATTTTCTTAAAATTTTGATTATAGAATTGGAGGGAGGAAAAATGCTCACATTTTTTCCCAAACCTCGAGTTGTCACAATGAAGGCAACACAATCCATGTTTTGCAGACTTGTGTTGCTTGTGGGGAGTTATTAGACTCTACTTATGTGGTGGGTTCTTTCATGTTTTCCTACAAGTACTAGTACCACTCCCTATGTTTTGCTATCACTCTCATGACAAATGACACTTGTATGAAAGCTGGATGCAATCATCGAATCTTGAAAGTGGCTAAGAGTTGGGCTCACAAAGGATACCTATTTGCTTCTTTTTCATATTTTTTGTCTTATTCTTCTTTTTCTTATTTATAATGAGTCATCTTGTTAAACTTTGTAGATTGTGAGGCTAATATGGCATATGCAGACAACCATGTTACAGATAAGGACTAGAAGGGTCTTAGACATGACTCTAGTAATGTCAAGGAAGAGGTGCTAGGGGACCCTAAACCTAGCAATGACCAAAGGTGATGTAGAAATATACATAGAAATACTCACTGAGCTTGTTGTTCTATGAAGAACAGAAAGGGGAGCTGGAGGGAGAGGAGAAGCCCACTACGATTCTTGTCTCTAGAGAGTAGAAGGGGGAGCTAGAGGGAGAAGGGGAGCCCACTATGATTCCTAAATATGACCAGAGACCATGTGAATATAATGTGTAACTCGGCCACTTTTAAGTTCAGCTATTTGTTTAGTCTCTTGCACATATCTAATTTGTAAACTTATTTTGTAGCCACAAGAGCTTGGTGGCTCGAAGAGGATTCTACCATAGAAAGTAAGCTTTAAGATGATGTTCCTATAACCAAGCGTAGATTGATAATATTTGATTTCAACATAGTGCTCTTGAAAGAATCAAAAGAATCTTTTAAACATGACTAGCTATTGAAGGGGTCCAAACTAGTTCAGGTTAGTGAGGATTGTTACTCTATGGTAAGGCCTAAGACAAAAAGTTTATATTGGCATTGAAAGCCAAAGCAGGTATATCGTGGTTTGAATCTATTACAAGGAAGCCAAAGCTAATTCAAATTTTGTATACATGCTTCCCCTACACACTAATCAACGAAAAAAAATTTACATGTAAAGCTACTTGGAGGCCGTCAGTATTTCTATGTCCTTATGCATTCTTCTTATTGATTAAGCCTTGTGTTTCTATTTTTGTATGAATAGATGTATTCTCTCAAGAAGATTATGAAGTATGGCAAAAGAGTTTTTGCCATATCCCTTGTATTAATGAGTAACATTGAAAAATGCTTGTGAAAAGAGTAGAAAAAACACCCTTAGTGTGATACCAACAACATTATACTCTTGGAGGATAGTCACTACAAGTCTCTAAAGAATGAATATAAAAACTACTTAGCTATTCCTTTCTATGGGTCAAAGTTTGAGCCCTATGGTAGGCCATCATATCTAATGGATACCATTGAGGCTTAGCTTCAAGGGTGGATTGAAGATCCCTACCCCCACTAGTCTACTATAGGCAACATCCGATGTATGATGTTGAAGATGACTTAAGTGGTGACAATTTCTTCATTTTGATGGAAAATTGTTCATATCAACTTGAAAGGCCAAATGTATGAGTTGTTCTAGTTGGTGTTGTCAAGATTGTGGGAGAGAAGGAAGGAGTCTCACTTGTAGCTTTCTTGCTTGCACAATGGGGGAATACATACAAACGTGGAGGCTGAAAACAGTTTTCCTCTTCTTAGTTGTGTAAGCCAAAAAGAACTCAAGTACATAGAAATAGAAGAACCCTATATATGGGTCTCAAACCAAACTCAACTAACTAAGGTGGCATACTAACAGAGCCACGAACTAGAGTAGATAAGGATAGCTGTCATCTAGCTATTATTCATGGGCGGTGTACCAACCGCATCTGCAACTAACAAGTCGGTGACATAAATGCACAACGGTCACCTTGGCATATCACGAGTGGAGCTCGATATCTCAACACTCCCCCTCGAGCTCAATCCCAATTCTTGTACACCAAGCAGGTCTCTGAACTTGCGCAGCTTCTCTACACCAATGCCTTCGTGAATATGTTAGCTATCTGATCCTCTGTGCTGACATAAACTAGATCAATAAGACCTAGTAAAACCCTCTCCCGCACATAGTGATAATGCACCTCAATGTGCTTTGTTCTAGCATGATATACTGGGTTATTTTCCAAGTGTATACTACTCATATTGTCACAATAAATGACAACTGGCCCATCTGTAGGCTGATGCATATCATAAAGTAGCTTATGCAACCAAGCTACCTCACATGCAGCCATTGCTGCGCCCCTCTACTCAGCCTCTGTGCTCAACAAGGCAACTGTAGGCTATTTCTTGCTGCTCAAGTGACTGCAGCACTCCCAAAAGAGAACACATATCCACTAGTAGATTGTCTATCAGAAATACTACCAACCCAATCAGCATCAGTGTATCCATGCAACTGTATCTGAACCCCAATCTCATAAAATAGTCCATACTGCAATGTGGACTTCACATACCTAAGTATGCGTCTAGCCACATCTAAATGTGGTTTCCTTGGAGCCTGCATAAACTGACTTACCAATCCAACAGCATAGCTCAAATCTGGCCTGGTAATAGTCATATAAATCAAACTTCCTACCATGCGTCTGTACATAGTAGGGTCTTCTAGAAGCTCACCAGCATCTACGCTCAGCTTCACATTTTGCTCCAAAGGAACTGAAATAGGCTTACAGCCTGTCATCCCATATTTGGACAGCATGTCCAATCCATATTGCCTCTGCAAGAGCCGTATCCCACTTGGTGATCTAATCACCTCAATGCCCAAGAAATAACGCAGCTCTCCCAAATCCTTCATCTCAAACTTCTGCTTCAATAGTATTTTCACATGAAGGATATCTTCATCATTGTCACATGTCATAATCAAATCATCAACATAAATGACAAGTAGCATAAATCCTTTCTCTGTTTTTCTCACATAAAGTGAGCAATCTGCCTTGGAAATCTGAAAGCCAATAGTGACAAGATACTGTCCTATCTTGTCAGACCATGCTCTAGGTGCTTGGTTCAAGCCATACAATGCTTTCTTCAACCTGCAAACAAACTCAGGATGAACAGCATGCACATAACCCGGTGGATGCTCCATATATACCTCTTCTTGCAAATCACCATGCAAGAAGGCATTCTTTACATCCATCTGATGTAAAGACCATTCCTTTGATGCAACCATAGCAATGGCTGCTCTTACGGTTGCCATCCTTGCAACTGGATTGAATGTTTCTTCATAATCAATGCCATATGTTTGTGCATACCCCTTGACTACTAATCTTGCCTTGTATCTATTCACAGAGCCATCTGCATTGTGTTTCACCTTATAATCCCACTTACAACCAATTGCATGCTTATCTTTAGGCAAATGTACCAATTCCCATGTATCATTTGCTTCCAAGGCATCCATTTCTTCATCCATGGCTTTCTCCCATTTTTCTTTTCCCATGGCTTACTCAAAAGAAGTGGGTTCTGGTTCCTATATCACTTTGACCATATATGCATAGTGAATGGCTGTAAATCCATCATATTTCAGCCTATCCACAGGATACCTAGCTCTAGTAGACCTACGCAAAGTAGGTTCACTCCCAGGTGCTCTCAAAACATCCCTGGTCTTCCTTACTCCAGGTGTAACAATAGAAGGAATACCCAACTCATCATCAATGCTCTGTTCTGAGCCACTGGATTCACCATCCACATAAGACTGACCTGTATTCACATCAAACATGGGCTGATCTACCTTCTCTTTTCCTTTTCGTGATACCTGCATACCACTATCCGCATTGCTTTGAGAAGATTCTCCTGATCTCAATCTGCCTGTCCATGGTGAAGAATGTGAACCACTACTAGAGGACGCTCCTGGTCCACTAATATCTTGTGACTGCTGCTGTGAATTCTGTGCAGCATTACCATTTTGTGCATCTACATTATCAATCACATTTACTGGTTTATACCAGCTACTCATCTCATAAAAAACAACATCTCTGCTCACTGTAAACTTACGAGTAGAAGGGTTATAGCACCTATACCCTTTCTGCTACAAAGAGTAACCAATAAAGATGCACTTCTCAGCTTTTGGATCCAACTTGGATCTCAACTCATCTGGCACATGAACATAGGCAATGCAACAAAAAATTTTCAAATGAGAAATATCTGGTTTCCTACCAGTATACCTCTCCTCTGGAGTCATCCCATGTATTGCTGCAGTGGGAGTCCTGTTCATTATGTAGACTGCTGTAGCAACTGCCTCAGCCCAATAAAAATCTGGCAGGTCTTTTTCATTGAGCATGGCACGAGATACCTCTCTAATATGCCTGTTTTTCCTTTCTGCAATTCCATTTTGTTGTGGGGTATGACTGCATGAATATTGCTGCTTTATGCCATGCTCCTGCAGAAACCTTGCAAACTCATTTGAGGGGTACTCTCCCCCTCCATCTGACCTTAGGCATTTTATTTGCAGGCCTGTTTCTTTTTCAACCATAGCTTTAAGAGTTTTGAAATTCCCAAACACTTTACTTTTCTTTTTCATAAAATACACCCAAATTTGTATGCTATAGTCATCAATAAAAGTGACAAAATAATGACAGCCTCCAAGAGATGCAGATTTAGTGGTCCACACATCAGAGTGGATTAATTCCAATGGCTTCTTACTCTCTTGAACATGTCTAGGAAATGGTTTCCTTGACTGTTTTCCAAACTGACAGGCTTCACATACCTTATGCATTTCTGCAACCTTGAATTTAGGCAATCCTGCAACAATATTTTAGGCCTGCATTGATTTAAGTCGCTGTATATTAACATGACCATTGCATTTATGCCAGATGTCAATATCTGCAACTACACCGGTCCCATGTGCAAACATTGCTGCACTCAATTCAGGCATGTCTGCATCCAATGTAAACATTCTGCCCTTCTTCTTTCCTTTTGCTATCAAGTGGCCTTTATTTTTGATATCCTCAACAAAGCATCCATGAGGATTAAATCTGACCTGCAAGTCCTGCTCAACCATTTGACCAACAGAAACCAGATTTTTGGTGATATTCAGGACATGAAATACATCGGACAGGTATTTCTTTTTCCCATCCTGCATAGACAAAGGAATTTTTCCAATCTGCACAATGGGATGTGCAGTATCATCACCAGTCTCCACAAATCCTGGTTTTTCCATTTTCCTTGCATCCTCCATCCATTCTGCATGACCTGTCATGTGGTTTGATGCACCTGAGTCAACATACCATACATCGTTGCTTTCTTCTGCACTTGTCACAGAATTGTTCATGTGCTGCACCATAAACAAATGCTCATTTCTGTCATCACCCTGTCTACTAGAAGATGCATAATTCCCTTGTTGCAATTTTCCATTCATGATGTCATTCTACTTTTTATAGCAGTCTTTAGCCATATGACCCATTTTACCACATTAATAGCATTCAACATTACTGTTTGCATTTTGGCCTCTTTGCCATCCACCACGACCTCTTTGGCTCCCCCTGCCTCTAGAGTTACCACGTCCTCCTCCATAGGACTGATTTTCTTGAGTTTGTTGCATATTCTGATTTCTACCACGGCCTCCAGATCGGCCTCCTCTACCTCTGCCTCTACCTCTTCCAACATTTGAGTAGAAGACAGCTTCTTTTGAAGTTCCTCCTGAAGAAGATGCACCACCATTTCTCTGCTTCTCAGAAATTAGAAGAGCAATCAACTCCTCAAAATCAGAAAATCTTTCACAGACGAAAATGGATGTTTGGAACTGTGCGTAATCCTTTCCTAGACCATTCAAGGTCACAGAAACTAAATCATCATCTTCCACTGGCGACACAATGGAAGCAAGTGCATCTGCAATCTTCTTCACCTTCATGTGGTAGTCATTGATGCTCATACTTTCTCTTTGCACATTACGCAACTCCTGCTTGAGCTGCATTTTCCTGGCTTGTGTATTTGTGCTATACATTTTTGACAAAGTATCCCATGCCTCCTTTGGCGTACTTGCATCCTGAATATGCACAATCATAGAGTCTGAAATACTGATAGACATCCAGTACATAACTTTCTTGGCTCTCTCATGTCATGCTTTAAATGCCTGCATTTGTTGTTGATTGGGAACATCAAGAAGAACTGGTTCTTCTTCATTTCCTGCAACAAATTCCCAATATCCTTTTCCCATAAGGAAATTCATCATTCTAAATTTCCATGCTTGGAAGTTGTTCTTATCAAGCTTTTCAGTTACAATCTGTGAAAGAGAATCAGACGCCATTACAGAACACTGCAAAAAATTCTGTCACTGCAAAAAACACAGCTTCACCCTCACAAGGGCAAATCTGCAAAACTGGGAAAAGTGGTATTTGACCACATAGTCACTTCCTAGTGACGATTTTGCATCAACAAGCAACAGGGATGATTCTGTAACTCCCAATGTCTCTACACACAAGCATACGATGCAATTTCTATGGTAACTTTTCACCGACCTGTAGAACAGTGGTTTCACCGACCTGTAGAACAGTGGTCGCACAGCATAAAACAGGGCTTTTTCCTGAGTGCATGCAGAAAACTTCTGCCTCCAAAACAGGCCCCGAAATGGCCTCAAATTTATAAAAAAAGCAACCGAGGGCTAAAGCTTTCTCCCGCAGCATATACTGTCCTCTTGCTACACCGCGAAGGGCATCTCAATCTGAGACAATGCACTCTTGCACTTTCCGGCTGTGCTACCTGCAGAGACTTGCTCCCAAAACAGAAAAATGAAAGCAACACCGGTCCTCTTACCAGAACACCGCGAACTTGTCTTTCTTTCTTGAGCTCCTTACCACGAACAGGGCTCTGATACCATGTCAAGATTGTGGGAGAGAAGGAAGGAGTTTCACTTGTAGCTTTCTTGCTTGCACAATGGGGGAATACACACAAAGGTGGAGTCTGAAAACAATTTTCCTCTTCTTAGTTGTGTAAGCCAAAAAGAACTCAAGTATATAGAAATAGAAGAACCCTATATATGGGTCTCAAACCAAACTCAACTAACTAAGGTGGCATACTAACTGAGCCACGAACTAGAGTAGATAAGGATAGCTGTCATCTAGCTATTATTCATGGGCGGTGTACCAACCGCATCCGCAACTAACAAGTCGGTGACATAAATGCACAACGGTCACCCTGGCATATCACGAGTGGAGCTCGATATCTCAACATGTGTGTGATGTGAACCCCGCATGGGTTACCACTAAGTGAGAGAGTCCCATCATAGTAGTGAAGTTTCCTCCTATCGCTTGGTTGTGGCCCTTGTTTGTAGCAATGGTGAGAACCAGAACTTTCAAGTGTGATATAATGTTGTGGATGGTGATAGGTTCTGATCTTTAGGCATTTACAAATATCAGTGTTGATTATGGTATCTTGGGAAAGTGTTGAGGAGATAACCATCATGTTGATATGACCTGCTATTGCTTGGTGGTGACCTTCATGTGATGTGAATCCCACATGGGCACCACTAAGCAAGAGACCCCCATCACAATAGCAGAGTTATCTCTTACGCATGAGTGGCAAGGGTGAGAACCACAAGTGCCAAGTGTGACACAATGTTGTGGGTGGTGATCTTTGGGCTTTTTGTTAATGTTGATCATGATAAATTGGAGAATTATGTTGAGGAGGTGACCATCATATTAATATGACTCATTATTACTTACTACTAACTTTTCATGCTGTGAACCCCACATGGATCACCACCAAGCAAGAGAGTCCCATCATAATAGTGAATTTTCCTCCTATCACTTAGGGGTGACTCTCGTGGATGGTGAGGGTGATAACCACAAGTGTCAAGTGTGATATGATGTTGTGGGTGGCGATAGGTGGTGATCTCTAGGCTTTTCAAAACATCAATTTTGATTATGTATCTTATGTTGAGGAGGTGACCATCATATTGATATGTCCCATTAACACTTGGTGGTGACCTTCATGTTTATGAACCCCGTATTGGTCACCAACATAAGCAAGAGATCCCCATCATAATAATGAAATTTTCTCTTATTTCTTTTTAGTGGTAATCCTTGTGGGGGTGGTAAGGATAAGAACCACAAGTGACAAGTGTGATAAGATGTTGTGGTGGCAATACATAGTGATCTACACACTTTTAAAAATGTCAATGTTGATTATGGTATCTTATGGAATTATATTGAGGGGATAACCATTGTGTTGATATGGCCCATTATTGTGTGCTAAGTAGAGGAGTCAGAGTGATTGTGCATAATATGCATGCCAAGTATATGAGACACATGACCCATACTCTTCATCTCAAAGCTTCTATTGAGCTAAGTCTTTAAAGCATAGATCTCATTATGAGCACTCCCAGTAATCACCATATCATCAACATAGAGTATTGGAATAATAAGGCTACCATCATGGATGTATAAAGGCATTAAACATATGATACCCTTCCCTAGGTGTTTACTTAAGTCCATAAAGACTCTTCCTCAACTCACACCATCTAGATCTTTCCTTCCCTTTTCCACAAAGCCCTTTGCTTATTTTTTATAAATTTCCTCATGTAGGTCTCCATGTGGAAAAGTCATCATAACATCCATCTGACACAAGTCTAGATCTAACTATGCAACAAAGTCGAAAACCAAGAAAAACATGGTCATTTTGGTAATGAGAGAGAATATCTCATCAAAGCCAACTCCATTTCCTTGTTTAAAACCTTTTGTAACCAAATGAGTCTTATATACTGACTATAGGCAACTAGGAATGCTCTTTAGCTTATACACCCACTAGCATGTCAATGCATGTTATTCACTAGGCAAGGAAACCGAATCCCAAATATAATTTTTTTGCAATGATTTAAACTTAAACTTCATAGCTTACTTCTAATAAGAACTATCACCTCTACTCATAGCCTTCTCAAAGTAAGGGGCTTAACAAAGTCTATCGTCATGGCATAATCCATAGAGGGCTCATAACAATCATAAGGATGTGAGGCTCTAATAGTGCATCACAAAGCTAAATGTGGATCTAGTACATTGTATCCTATCATATCCTACATGATAGGTAGATCTTAGCCAACTTGAGCATCAACAATAATTGGAGGTTGTGGAATGGCAAGGATGGCTCTATAGTAATAGGAGGTTTCTCCTAAAAGATTATCTTGTGTACCTCAACCATTTGCTCAAGGCATCTTATCCTCATGAAACACAACATCATGGCTGTAGATTAATTTCCTAGTCTTTGGATACCAAAGATGATAGTCCATTTCACCTATGTCATCATATCCAAGAAAGAAGAATTTAATAGACTTTGGTTGGGATCCAACTTTTTGCACTTGTCTTTGGGAATATGGTAGAATGCCTCATATCCAAAGACACTCAAGTGTGCATATAAAGGAGATTTACAAGACTATACTTCCTTTTTGTAACTCTACTACCAAGAGCAATGTATGGGGATCCATTAATCAAAAGAATTGTAGTAGTAACTGCTTCAATCCAAAACATATGGGGTAAGCTTGCATGATTGAGCATACTATAGATCCTCACCTGAATGATCCTATTCGTGTTCTTGACAACACCATTCTAGGGTGGGATATAGGGAGAAGTCAACTGGCACTTAATATTTGATCATCACAAAACTACTCAAAAGCACATGATATGTTTTGATTCCCATTATTTGATCTTAGTACTTTAGCCTATGCCCAAACTACTTGTCAACCAAATGCTGAAAAATAGTTTGAATATTTGGTTTTTACCTTATGGTTTTGACCAAAAAGTTATGTGAAAAACCATAAATAAACATGAAAAAACACTTAGGGAAGGGTATGGGATCACAAACATTAGAATGAACAAGAGCCAACAGCTTGCCCATGCATGTAGAGCTAGACTTTTTATGAGCATTACAAGCTTATCTACCATATAAGTGATGATCAAAAGAATCAAAACAAGAATAGTCCAAGGATAGGATATATTGCAAATGAGTCAAAACTTTAATTCCTTTAAATGACATGTGTCCAAGGTGATGATGCCACAGAGATACATGAGGAAGATCAATAAGGGATGGCAAATACATGATCTGTAGATCTTGAAATAAGGAAGGGACAAAGATTTCCAAATTTGGAGGCTGTAGCAAAAATGAAGTTGCCACAAGTGATTTTCCAAGCAGAATAACCAAAAATAACATGACAACTAGCATCATCCAATCGTATAGTAGAAATAAGGCTTTTGTCAAAACTAGGACATGATGTACACCATGCAAAACACAAGAAATACCTATAGGAAATTGCAAGTGAACATCATTGATGCCAATAATATCATATACATGATCATCTCCCAATCATACATAACCTAAAGTAGCATAATAGGTGTAAGACCAGCTGCGATGTGGGGTCATGTGAAGAAAGCCCCCCAATTAAAAGTAACCAACATTGAGAGAATAACGACTGACCACTAGATAACTATGTGGCACCAAGTGAAGAAATAGCCAATATGTAGTTATTTGAATTATGATCCAATTAATTAATCTCTTTAATCTTGAAAATAGATTTAGTGAGGTGCTAATCATCCAATGATTTAGCATTACCCTATAGTTTCCCTTTGTCTTTATCACAGTCATCTTGGTGTAATAAAGCATAAATGCCTTAGTCTAGGGTAGCCTAGGGTTAAGTATAAAAGGTGGAGATGTAACATGTGAATCATCTTTTTTCCATTTTACAACATTACGTGTTTGATGTCTTAACCTCCCACCATCTAAGAGGATAAATACTCTTGGCCACCATAGCTTGGGGTGCATACCATGCTGTAGCTACTCATCATTTGATTCTCAGCCAACATTGGTAATATCATTTCATGCCTAGCCACCTTGGCTATGGTTTCTTGGCATTTTATGTCTATTTCTTGTATTTTTAGTTTAATGGCTTCCTGTTGGAATTAACTTCTTTACATTGGTATCGGAGCACATCTTTGATCCAATGGGAAGGTCATTTTCATGGTGAATCTGGTCACAGCTTAGGCACAGAGTAACTAGAGGATAAGAATTAGTCACAGGATTTGATTTAGTTAAAAGTGTGACTAGTTAAGGTCTCTATAGTAAGCCATGACTAAATTTGATGGTCTTGAAGAATGTCTAAAGAAATAATGGCAGATTCATGGTCATTTTGGTGGTTCTTGGTCAATTTTGGGCCATTTTGAAGGATCGTGGACTTAATTGAAGCCTAAATAGGGTTTAGAGAGGTTAAACTGTGGTTGCCTTTTGGAGTAAGCTTTCTCTTTCCTCTTTTCAAGCTTCTTGTTGAAAATTTCCATGGAGATTTCTTCTTAATTTTCTTTGCCATAGTCATATCTCTTCGTGAGACCTTCAAAGAATGATTATTGATGTCTGGACTACCTATTTGGCCAAGCATCAACAAGATATTAATCATGTGATGCAAGAAAAGCTCCTGGATAGTTTGCGCCAGTTTTCAACATGCTATTGATCCTCTTGATTAGCTCACTCACTCCCTCATCCTGAAGCTATGCCCTCTCTTTCATGATCAAATGCAGCCTTAACCTGAAGTATTGGTCATCTCTTACTTGATATTTCACCTTCCTTCAGCCCTGAAGCTTCCTTCACAACCCTAGCGCTGAAAGTGGACAACATGAAGATCTCAACATTTTCTTGAAGTTTTGAGTCAATCTTGGTCTCTTTTAGCTTCAAGAAGTGGAAATAAAGCATCTACAACCGACATTGGGCAAACATTGGAGCTTCCAAGCAAGATTGAAGCATATTTCTCATCTCAGATTGGGGAAAGATAGGGCATCCATCAATCTTCATCAAATTTTACTTCATTGAGGCTTCAATTCATGGGGCTTTTGTTGTTTACAACCTGAGAAGGTCTAATTGAAGGTATTTCATAAAGATTGGGCTTACATTGAAGAATTTCTTCAAGATTGAAGGCATTTTCAGCCTCTTGAACATGGCAATGTCTGAAAATTCATGAAATCCTTGATTCTAACAAAGAATTTACACTCTTCAAAGCTCAAAGGATCTTCTCCAACAAGTTATTGTAGACTTCTATCAAATAATTGGCTTCTTTTGATTATATTAGAGAAATCTTATTGATCGGGAGCTAAAGATTACATGGGAACAATCATATTGGACAAAGCTTTCTTGAAGTTGGTCTTATGATCTTCAATCTTGGTCCATTGATGGTGGTTTATACTGAATGTTGATTGGTTGGATTCATCTACTACTCTTCATCGACATTAAAGAGGTAATTGACAAATGATTTTTTATGCCAAGAAGTGCTTAGAAATAGCCAAAAATTCTGTATTTTAGGCGAAAAATAGACTTCCTTGAAGGCGGCAGTGGCAATCAGTTTGATTTTAAGTGGTAATGCCCAGAAAAGGCTTATAAGACCCACTTGACAACAGTTGGTGAATTTTGAACATTTTTTGGCGTGTCAAACAAGACCCTGGGAGATACCCGGTAGTGGAGGACTTCAAGACGGACGCCCAAGATTTTTCGGACTTCAAAACGAACATGGGACGAGGAAATGGGAGCGCCCGGGAGAGGCCAAAGTCCAAAGGAAGTTGAATGGGCTTAAGGGGGGTAGTAAGGGGTTGTGACCTTTGGGGCTACCCTCCCAAAATTTTCGTGTGAAGGGGGGGGGGGGGGTATGGCACTCAAAAGCAACCCCCCCAACTGAGCGGATGCCTACTCTACCCTTGATCTTCGCTCTCCATCGCTCCAGTCTGCTCCTCAAATGGTTGCCAATTGTGGAGATCAGATTTCAGTCTTTCTCTCTCCTTCCTCTCTCTCCTGCAAGGGGCTGTTCCTGCATGTGAAGAAGAATGAAGCCCGGTTGATGAATGCTCGTCTGGCATGGTACCAGATTGCTTCCAAACCAAAGGTGGGCTGAAGATGGCAGTGTGGAGGCATGACGAGCATCAAACGAGCCCTGATTTATAGACCCGCAACAAGTTTCAAAACCCGAAATAATGAAAAATACACGGCAATGATATTTTTATAAAGAAAATGGCACTTTTTTTGCATTTGATGAGGTTAGCAATGTTCATATGGGCTAAAAATTGATGGACATGTTGTTTGTTGTTGGTTTTAGTCTTTCATAATAAAAAACTTAGAAAATACACACTTAAAGTGTGGGAAATAAAGGGAAAAAACCCGAAAAGCATGGTTTTTAGAGTAAAAATGGGTTTTTTTTTTGGCTTAAAATGGGAAAAGCATGAAATAAAACACCAATAAAATCTACATAGTTATTGTTTAAAGACTCAAGAGCCACAACTCTGAGATAATGCTAATTTTCTTCCATTTTTATTGATAAAAAATAAGGAGAAATAATGAAAAATACTCTTTAAAAGGGGGAAAATTAGGAAACGGACGAGGAAAATTATGGAAAATTATGGATGTGTCTGTGAGTGTATCATGAGGGTTTTCCTTAGGTTATCCCCATTTATATGTTTTTGTGAGTATTTACTACTTATTTTGTGCGAAATACACACGAAATCACCCTTTTATCTACTATCACCGCAAGCAGAACTCTAAACGGTAGGGAGAGAAGGGAGTTTGAGCATTGAAATATTTTACAAAATCTGATGTATTTGCTACATTATTCATATAAGATGACGTTAAGTTAAATAAAGGGAAGTACATCACGAGTGTAAGGCTCGGTGTCTTTTCTCATCGCAGCAATTATGCATTAGTGTATGGAAACATGGAAAGAATGGATTTGCACAATGCACAAGGTTGTTTTTCAATTGTTTGAGCACTTAATCATATACACATTTGCATCAAGCATCATTAAATGGTATCAATTACAAGCTCCTGGATGCATAGCACTTGGTTTCTTTAGTACTTGACCCACGTAGAGAGAGTGAGAAACCCAACTATAGGACTATACTGTGGGTTAAAAGAGGATGGACAAGGGCACCCCACCGACCGATTGCCGTGGCCCTACTACAGCTCTCCTACATCTTGGGGATTGGCCCCTCGATGCACTGCTCCCACACATAGACATGTTCGAAACAAACTCCCCTCTTAGTGCTAATATATTTAACGTTCCAAGAATGCACTGATTCAGGACCTCATCCTAGATTGCTTGCTTTCCCTTGCCCACTGCTCCATACAAAGAGGCATACAAGTGGATGCGATTGCTAGATTCTCAACATCCCTCCTCAATCACAACTAGGAAGGCACAAAGTGTGTAGAGGCTTTAGTGAGAGCAACACCTGCAAAGTGTGGGCATACCACAAACATGGCAAAACACCAGAGGCTCTCGCAAAAAAGGCTAAGTGTGGGTACCATAAACATGGTGGATATCCAAAGGCTGTAACAGGGGCCTCACAAAAGTGTATAGAAGTTGTAGTACTAGGCTACATGAGGATTTTACAAGCTTATGACAGAAGCATCAATGGCAAGTACATACGATTAAAAAGTCTAGTAAAAATTTAGGTCAAGGACCGACATGCCCTTGTGGTTTTTAGTCTTTTTAGGTATGGCATTATGAGCATAACAAATCTTCTTGTCCTTCTTCATCTTGATGTAGGCCTTCTTCTTCTTCTTTTTCTCCACCATTTTGCTTGCATTGGTTATTTGGTCCTCTTCTTCATGGTCCTCTTTAGTCTCTTGGTCTTTGCTTGCATTGGTAGTCTTCATGTCCATGTCTATGTCCCCCTCAAGCAAAGGCATCATTTTCTTTGAAGCAGCTAAAATGTCTTCAAAATATTCTGATGAATTCATTAATTGCACTTTGATGTAGGCAGCTCCATGTCTCTCTACAAGTAGATCACAAAAATCTTCTATGTAGTGTAGATAAGAAACACATGCCATGTTACTCTTCATGAAGTGTATCCACATAGAAATCTTCATATTGGTCATTCCCATTACTGAGAGTAAGCTTTAAAAAATTGAGAATAACCAACAATAAGCTGATCTTGAGTGTGCCAAAAAAACACAAGTGCCAAGAGACACTAGATGATACTATCAAGAGATACTTGTGGAGCCAGATACTTGAGAGGTCTTCAAATCTTCAATGGGTCTTCAAGTGCTTCAGAGATCTCCCCTCCTTGATTTGATGGAAAAATGTTGTTGGAGACTTTAAATACCCTATGGTTGCAGGACAAGGCACAGTACAGACGAGCTCCATGGGCTATACGATTGGGCAAAGGTGCAGATCTGACAGAGATCTCGAATTCATGCCATGATGCTTTCTAATGTCCACGATGTTGAGGGCTGATGTGCTTCGATGAAGTGCCTTGGAATATAGAATAACTTTGCAGAAGCAATCGATTTGAGATATGGCCTGTAGATGCAGATCTAGGTCCTCAAACAGAGATGGGTCATCCTGGCTATGGCAGACAAAGCGCTTGAGAGAAGTTGGAAGTGAGGAATGAGCTCATTGGATGGGACCAAGCTGACCTGAGGTTAAGATGAGTTGAGAGAGAGCAGAGAAGAATTAAGCCAAGCTGAGCCATGCCCGACTGGGCTCTGATACCATGTTGAGAAACACGGATCTAGAGCATGGCAGGAGCTATGGAGGTTGGAATGTAGAGATAAAACTCATGGTGACATAGACAAAGAGAAGACAACTGTTACACAAGTGAATTAGGTTTCAAGATTGAGACTTGAACTCATAAAGACATTCTTGTGTATTTGATAAATAATGACAATGTCATTAACTGAAAGAGGAAAGCATCATGATATTGTATTCATCTCATATGAAAGTGACATCCAAGTACAATGTTATATAGAACTGGTTAGTAGCATTCTGCACCACTGTGCTTATGGATTCAGGACCTCATCCTAGACTTCTTGCTTTCCCTTGCCCACTGCTCCATACAAAAAGGCATACAAGTGGATGTGATTGCTAGATTCTCAACACATTAGAATATACTTGCCATTTTGGTTCCTACGAGGAAAACGATGATGCTTGGCGAGTCAGGAAGACAAAAGAGAGGTGATCCTCCCTTCCCGATTAAGACTCTCAAGGGGTGCACAACCCGGTTTGAGGTGGAACTTTGCACACCCCTCTTGTCTCAGAGCCCATGCAATTTTCAATTTTAGGTGTAGGTACATTCTCCATGATCATAGTTTCACATCAGTATAGTAGTGATCAGCCCTATTAAGGGTACCTCAAGTGGTTGAAGGTTCCATTGAACAATATTGGAAGAGGTGCAGGGCATCTCCTATTTTCAGGGTACCTGTAGGTGTTGGACAAAGTTTTTACAAGTCAAACAATAGGTATACACCAATTTACAGGTTATCCTTGAGCCCTACAAGTGGCGCATAAAACTTTTCTAGTTTCTATAGTGGTTTACAAGGGTTTCTTCCACTCACGGTATTCCTACAAGGTCAAACAAGGTACTTACAGGTGGTGGACAAGGTGCAAGAAATTCCTATTCATACCTGAAGATTCAATTATGGAAAATTTTGTACTAATCCAAATTGAGAACTTAATAGCTCCACTTGAAGAGGGGATCCTAAGCTTCAATTTTAATTCAAAATTTTGGTGATTTGATATCGAAAGCTCAAGTTATTTTGCTGATTTTTTGACACTAGGTATACTAAGACAATACCCAAACATCATATAGGGGGACAATATTTGACATTGTTCCACCCAAAATATCCAACCCAAGCCCATATAATAAGCTTCCCATAGAGCTATTAATCATTGGGATTGGTGCTATATTTTGAGAGAATCAAGGGATTAATTGACAAACTTTCTACTACAACATCACTGTCTCTTAATGGCCAGGAATAAGAAGAAAGATCCCATCACTGAGGCATTAAATGATGGTGTCAGGGACTTTCAAGAGGATCAAAATTACACAAATGAAGCCCATAATGTTGAACAAATAGATGAAGATTTAAGCATTGGGATTTCTTACATCACACATTAAGGACATAATGACATACATGAAGTGCATGCAGGGAATGATTATCATTTACTGTCAAAAGAGTTGGGACATGTCAATGAAGGAATTTCTAAGGATTTGAATACTTTGAATGAAGGATTAACACATATGAATCAAGGTTTGTTGCAAGGGATGGCACAACTAAACAAGGGAATCTCTGAATTGCAACAAAGCAAAAAAAAAAAATTCCAAGAACTCATCTGAGCCATAAATAAAATTGGGAGTAAGCCACAAAGAGAACCTCAAACTATTAAAGAATCCCATGAAATTCCCTTTGTTGCTAATCCTTCCCATGCAAACAAAGAGAATTTTCAGCCAATTATGCATACTTTTGAAAGGGGAGAACCATCTAGAGTGAGGGGCAACCATCATTCTTCACAAATCCATGGCATTCATACCCCAAGGCCTTAGTTTAGTAGCCTGAAAGATAATCATAGACATGAAGGGGAACAAGATAACACTCAATGCGATAATGATTATCATGGATGTGACCCCTTCTACAGGACTTTTTATCATCAACCCACAAATGTACAGGAAGGAAATGCAGTCAACAATCAAGTTTATGAAGGTGGAAGGTATGATGAGCGAAGATTAGCCCATGACATCTCAAACCAAGAGCATATTTCAAATGGTCAACCTTCATCTCATGGTTTTGGACCACCTACTTTTAGGTAAAACTCGTGGAATAAAAATTCATGGAGGCAACATTCTTATGGGTAGCCATCTTACAATGAAAAAGAATATAAGGAAAATATCAATATCACTAATTTCAAAGGAGATAACACTTCACCTTCAGAATGGGAGGAGTGGATTAATAAGCTTGAATTGTACTCACCCTTTATCCTAGAGGTGAAGAAGTCAATATTTATTTTGCGGCTCTTCATCTTGAAAGTTACACCCATACATGGTGGAATTACATACACAAGATTGGGTAAAACTTTGATACTTCGGAGGAGTTCAAGCAAGCAATGATTGATGTTTTTGTTTCTCCTTTGAAAAAAGAAAGGCTCCAAAGAACATGGTATGCATATGCTCGAAGAGAATGTCCATTAGAGATATTCCAATACCTACTTGAATCTTTTCATGTATGTTGAACGCATTTAAGATTTTGCTAAGCTGAATAAATCTATTTTTAGTATTGACCCTACCCTATCGTCAAATATAAGAGCTCAACAACAAAAAACATTAGATGAGACCATTCAATTGGCTGAAAGATACTTCTTGAAGTACAAGAGAGATGCATGAAATTTCTAGCAAAGGACTATAGGCAATAATATTTCCAATCAACCTACAAAATATGGGCAAGTTTTCAGCCAATCAAGAGACTCTTTTAAGCAAGAAAACAAGGGTTATAATAGTTAAAACAGTTATAACAACAAAGTGCCAATATTTCCCATTGTTTATGCCTCTAAACATGGTGAAAATTATGCACATAAACAGGAGCAAACTTTCAAAAATGTGGCTGAGACAAGAGGCATTTTTTCAAGAGCTAAAAATGCTTCTAAACTATCCCAAAAGAGTTCTAACAATAACTTCCTTCCTCACAATAAGCTTATAGAAATGCATGCAAAAGGATTATGCTTCAAACGTAGAGAGAAGTGGTCATAAGGTTTATGAGTTGAAGTGTAAAGCTAAGAACTCAAAAATCAACATGGTGATCACTCAAGATATGAAAGTTGAAGAAGAAGAACAAGATGAAAATTTATTGCATGTTGATGCATACCCAATGGTTGAAGAGATTCATAAAGAACAGCATGCCACTAATGAAAAATTCAATGATCCCATGGATGGATTTTCATTTGATCCATGTGGCACTCATGATTCTCATGCTTCCTTGTGTACGATCTCACATGATGCATGGACTGGTTGCAAAGGGAAAAATATACTTAGACTCAAAGGTTTCATTAATGGCAAGGTTGAACATATTTTAGTGGATACGGCTAGTACTCGTAGCTTTGTCAATACCAAATCTTTGAATAGGCTGAAGTTGCTACCCATTGATAAGAATTCTTCCTTGCGGATACAAGTTGCTACCCATTGATATGGATTCTTCCTTGCGGATACAAGTTGCAAATGGTGCATATGAGCATAATTTCTTTCGTGGCTCTTCAATTTCCTTGAAGAATATGCTACGGGATAACCTTATTGCATAAGTACACATCCTAAAGCAAGTGCGCTAGCATCAGTTTTTTACCACTTCAAACTCCTTACTAAGATCAGGAAGTTTCAGGATGGGTGATAATACTAAGCTTTGCTTTAGTTTGTCAAAGCTAGTCTGTTCGGCAGGTGACCATATGATTGCTACTTGCTTCTTTAGTAGATCAGTCTCAGAGGTGTTGCAATCAAAGCATAACCTTTGATGAAAATCGTATACCATCCTATCAATCCAAGAAAACTACATATCTCTTTGATAGAGGTTGGTGTTGGCCATTCCAGAACGTCTCTAACCTTAGCTGGATCTACTGAAATTCCATCTGCTGATACAATGAATCCCAAATATTCAATCTGTCACTTGAAAAATGCACACTTCTTCTTCTTGGCATAAAGCTTGTGTGCTCTCATTGTTTCAAGAACAATGCAAAGCTGGGGTTCATGATCTTTTTCCTGTTTAGACTAGACTAGGGTATCGTCAAAGAAGACGAGTACAAAGTCATCAACATAGGGCCTAAAGATATCCTGCATTAACCTGTTGAAGGTAGCAGGAGCATTCGTCAGCCCGAATGACATCACTAGGAATTCAAAGTGTCCATACCTTGTGTTGAATGCAGTCTTTGGGATATCTTCTTCCTTGATCCTTATTTGATAATATCCAGATCTGAGATTTATCTTAGAGAAGATCTTTGCTCCTTGAAGACGGTCAAGTAATTCATCTATTCTTGGAATGGGGTATTTATTTTTGATGGTTGATTGATTCAACCCTCTGTAGTCAATGCATAGATGAAGCTTTCCATCTTTCTTCTTTTGGAACAGTACTGGAGCTCCCCATGGTGAACTACTAGGACGAATGTAGCCTCGGTCTAACAGTTGCTTGAGTTGCTCTTTCAATTTGATAGCTTCTGGAATGGACATCTTATATGGTCTCTTTGCGATTGGTGCAGCTCCTGGCGCCAGTTTGATTTCGTGGTCTACTTTCCTTTGACGAGGAAGTTCTGTTAGATCTTTAGGAAATACGTCTACGTATTCCTTTAACCATGAAGGTTCTTCCCTAGATTCCTAGTTTTGATCTAGCTTATTTAGTTTAATCAGATAGACAGGTAGGCCCTTTCTAACTCCTTTTATTATCCGTGTTGCTTTTGCCAACTATATTTTTGGCTTACCAGCCTCTCCTTGAGTCGTGACTAATTCCCCTTCAAAATTTTGAAAGGAGACTTGGCCCTTCCCATAGTGGATGTGGACATCATTGGGTATTAGCCAATCTATTCCGAGTAAACATTCATGGATACCTAGGTTCATTACCCTGAATCTCCCCGAAGTTGGCTTCCCACCCAGTAGGAATTTCACCTTAGCAGTTTGCCTAGTACAAGAGACCTCACGACCATTTGCCAATTCCATAAGTAAAGTAGGTGCGTCTATTGTGGCTATCCCTAATCTTTTTGCAGAGATCAGTGAAAAGAAGGAATGTGTACTGCCACAATCAATTAGGATTTTGAAGCTTTTACCTTCATAATCTGATGGAGTTTGAATCATCAAGAATTGGCGATTTGGACCCTTCTTGTGAAGAGCGGCGTGAACGGTTGCCCTCTCAATGTCAGCATCCATGGATGGATATTCTTCATCATCCAGCTCCTTGTTGGAAACATTGGAGGTTCTTCCTCTAGCCATAACGGTGGTTCCTTGGCCATGAGCGGCTCTATTTTGACCTTGGAATTTCCCTTAGCAATGTCCTCTGCTAAGCTTGGGACACTGCCTCTTGAAGTGTCCCGGCTTGTTGCAATGAAAGCAATGTGGGTTGTGGTCATTACTTTGTGTAGGAACAAAGTTGTTGACAGCATTGACTCTACCTTTCTTTCTTTGGCCCTGATTCTAACCCTGCGCTCTCTTAGTCTAAGCCCTAGACATACCCTTATCCTGATATCTGTAAGGCCAAGTCCTGTTGTTCCTTGGTTTGGTCTGCACTTCTTGTATTATTAGAGCAGCTCGAATGAGTGCATCTTGTAGGTCTGTTGGGTGCATTGATTCTCATCTGGTGTTTATGGGTAGATTCAACCTAGCACATAATTTTGACACCTGTTGTGTCATATCCATTGGATGCGTGTACTTTAGGAGTGAAACGAACTTTGAATAATATGCATCAAGGGATAATCCTAGCTGCTTCAAGTCATAGAATTCATTCATCTTTTGTATGCAGTAGGCAGGTGCCAGATACCTCCCTCGCACAGCTTCCTTAAGATTCTCCCAAGTGACTATCCCCTCCGAGATCGCTTGGTCTCTGCATGACTGTTTCCACCAAAGTCTCGCTTTGCCTGTAAGCTTAAGTTTGGCGAGCGTGGCTTGGTTAGCAGGTGCAGTTCCTGCCGCCTCAAAATAGTCCTCCATGGACTCAATCCAGATCTCGCCATCGGCTTGAACAGTCCTTCCCTTGCCATCAAACTCAGGTGGCTTAATTTTTTTGAGAAGGAACTTCTTCTCTTGAACCACAGTTGTACTTAGTGCAGGAGTCAAACTTAGAACCTGTGCTTGGGGTTGCATTTGGACAATAAGATTCTTTATGTTAACATCTTATCAAATGTTCCCCATATTATATTAATATGACTAGCACAGCTTTTAGCTAAGTGATTTAATCACTTAACACCTTAGCAAACATTTACAATCAAGACAGACAATAGTAAAAGGTCTTATTCATTCATGAGGACATAACCCTTTGAATACATTTATTTTGGGTAAGTAGGACAAGTTGATTGATACATCAGTTTGGAAAAATAGGATTGTGTTACAATCGGCTACAGGGACGAAGTAATAATATGGAGTGGGGTCATGGATTTTTAGTAAATGATAAGTCATAGGAAGCCTAGGGTATCCCTTCCTTTGATACCCATTCTTCTCATAGCGCCCTAACACTTTGATTCTGTTGGCAGAGATCACTTGGGCAACTTCTTCATAGATGTACTTTTTCTACTTGACTTGCCAACCGCTAACATGCAAAGTTGTGTTTGCATGAGCTTCGACAAAGATGAACAGCTTCATGATCTTTAAATCCTCCATCCACTTGATTCTCTTCAAGTCGGTCTGAAGGTACGCGAGTCGGTGGGCCGCTATGTAGTATATTATTGATTCTCTCGTCCATCTCCATTCTGCATACATGGGTGAAGGATTATAGATGTGGTCCAGAATATTCATCATGCCAAGCCTCTAGCGATAATTCGAAGCATGCATTGCAGTCATGAACATGAAGTGGAACACCAAGAACTTGCTCCATGCTTTGTGACTCTGCAACCCAGCATCCATAAGTGAGTAAAGAAATGTTTTCAACAGAAAACACTGCTCCATTCCACTCACCTTCCCTTGACTATCCCCTTATTCCCTTTATTTTCCTCCATTAAGTTCCCTTGTAATCTTAGATCCCGTTGGTTTGCTCTAATACCAACTGTGACATGTCTGCTCGTCCGCTTAAGGGACACGTCTTAGTAGCCCATCTGGAAGAGAGTCTAGAAAGTGCCTCCTGGCACTCACAAGGAATGGCACAGGGTTTGCAATCTAGGTCTTCCCGAGTTTGCCCCGAGCAGAAGTGTCCGGCCGTTCCCACTTAGGATCGACCTCAAGTCAGGGTTCCTTTCGTATCAGCAAGGTCTCTAGGAAAAAGCTAGCGTCGAGCTCGAGATGAACCACTTTTCATAGGAACAACAGAGTCGAATCGGATTCATGCTGCACTTGGTTCATGGAGAATGGGAAATGAGAGGGATGCGAGATCAACCTCCCTGCCATAATGCATAGTCCCATTCCTTTCCCCTAAAACAACATAAATCGGGATTCTAACCCTACTGATGCTAGGTCTTCATAGTCTCGTTGTCTTTTGAGAAAAGTTTCCAGCTAACCGGGGCCACTCTTCTGTAGGACACCTAAGTCACGTCCATCGCAGTTTCCTCAGTTTTCTTTAGTTATCTAATTATCTACCACATTACATTTGACATGCAAAAAAAGCTTCCTTATTTAATCAAATTAATCACTGGTTCCTTCACATAACTTAGACACTCACACAAAAATAATATCAAGCAAATTTCTATTTCTCAAATATCTATTCTTTATTTATCATAATTTTGGAGTACATCCAATATCATGCCCGAAGGCTATCCCAGCAATCTATAGGATTGCTGCTCCAAGTTCCGCCCGTTGACTAGTACACGGGCCTTGAGATCCCATCTCGAGTCACGTCGGCTCTTGTGTGGGATTCGGAGGCAAGGAATTTATGGCCGTAGCCTCCCCTAGCATCCAAGCATCCTCTCGCTCCAAGCACCACCCACGGAGAGACCTCTCGCGACGGGTTAGGTCCATATACTCAGTGCGACTAACAACCCTCTTGGACAGGGCCAGGTAGATAGTCGGAGGTAACTGTTCTTGCCTCTCCCTCCAAGCTTTTAACTTGAAGCATTAAATGTTTTTTCATGAGTTAGTTCCTTGAACAAAGGAGATTAAATAATACACCTAAGTGTATAATCACAAACATTTCGGAGGCCGTATGTACGACCAACTGGCAATGACCCACGCATGACAGCCGTCAGTCACGCAACAGGGCAGGGTCAAGAGAACCCCCCCGCCCCCCCCGTCAAATTTTTTTTAAGGGAATCAAAAAATTTCCTTTAATTTTGAAGTTACCCCCTTCTTCTTAACAAGGATTCATGCGTGAAAGCACAGTTGCCAATTATGTGCAAATTTGAGCCCAAAAATTTGGGGCTTTTCTTGGTTTTGTTCTCATCATGCTTGGCAATGATATTCTGCTAAGGTGTGATTTCTTTTTCTCGGATGCTTCCAGCATCTGATCCTAGACCTTTTTTCTAGATGCTCCTAGCATCTGATCCTGGATCGTTCGCGACTTGGCGAGATCCCAATAATCTCAAAAAAGATCATGCAAGCAAATGTTCTAGGTAAGTTAACTCATTTTGACTTACTCTTCCCCTTGGGTTTTCCTTTACGGTATCTTAACCTTAGCTCAAAGCATTAAATGGTCAACCAAGGCAACTGACATGCCTTATCCGCAACCCAACCAAGGGTCTTTTGTTCTTCCAGTTCTAACCAAGTTCAGTTAACATACTAGGCAATGATGGATTCTTCATCTAGGCCTTCGGGATACAATCTAGATGCATGTGTCCCTTCCATTTCTCTTAGTGTGGTACTATGCAGAGTTTTCTAATCATCCTTACCCATCATGCACATGGTGTGTTTAGTATATTTGTACATCCTAAATGACCTTTAACTCTGGCAACGAATACTTATTCCTAATGCACCGGATCACATGTGACTTGCATATATGAAAGTCTAGGTTTTTATCCATCGGTGCAATTGCATCTTACGGATGGAAACTATCATTTCATGTGTTTCTTTTAGTCATGATCGCAAAGCATGAATTCTAAATGACTATTCATGCATTGAAGTGGTTTAAAAGCTATTATTTTATGTGAAATAATGTGAAAAACTTATCATTCTATGTGTGTAAAAGCTATCATTTCACGCATACAAACTTATGCGAACTCCATACTCTACCATTTCACGCATGCAACCTAGCACTTAGAGTAAACAAAAATCCTAAGACTCGTTCTTGTTCCATGCATGTAGCTAACCCCTTCATTTCTTCCACGAGAAATAATATAGAATTAATTATAAATCTTAGGATATCTAAAGAACCTGGGTTTGATTCGTGATCATAGGAGCATTTATTGCGTTGGTTGCTCTGCTCGCCTCTCCCGCATTATCGGTACTAATGGTAGCTTTATCACCTACGCTTCCCGGGACTTTCTTTTTGGGAGCCATTTGCCACGTGGAGTTTGGATAGTGGCCTTCAAGATGATAGGCTCAGGAAGGAAAGGTCATGAGAAGGGGTCCTGGCCGAGGTGGTGGCTAGAAAAAATATGGCTTCCCGAACGCGGCTCCTCGACACGGCCCTCGATACCTTCTTTACTCACCAACTCACTCCCTCTCTTTCTCTCTTCTCTCTCTCTCTCTCTCTCTCTCTCTCTCTCTCGTTCTTCTTCTTTTTCTCTTCTTCTCTCTCTCCTCTTCCTCTTCTACTTCTTTCTCTCTTCTTCTCCTTCTTCTCTTTTTCTTCTCCTCCTCTCTTCTCTCTCTCCTTCTCTTCTTCTTCTTTTTCTCTTCTTCTCCTTCCCTCTCTCTTTCTCCTTCTCTTCTTCTCTCCCTCTCCTTTTCCTCTTCTACTTCTTTTCTCTTCTTCTCTCTCTCTCCTTTTCTTCTTCTCTTCCTCTCTACCTCTTCTTCTTCTTCTTCTCCTTCTCTCTTCTCTCTTCTCTCTTCTCTCCTTCTCCTTCTCTCTTCTCCCTTTCTACCTCTTCTTCTCCATATTCTTCTTCTCTCTTCTCTCCTTATACCTCTTCTTCTTCTTCTTCTTCTTCTTCTTCTATCTTCTCTCTCTCTCTCTCTCTCTCTCTCTCTCTCTCTCTCTCTCTCTCTCTCTCTCTTCTTCTCTTCCTCTCCTCTTCCTCTTCTCTCTCTCCTCTTCTTCTCTCCCTCTCCTCTTCCTCTTCTCTTCTCTCTCTCCTTCTCTCCTTCTGTTCACGGGGGGGAGGGGGGGTTGGTGGTTCAAACGGAAGCCCCAGGTGGGGGGGGGGGGGGGGGGGACACTGCTCGCCGCCTAATGAACAAGGAGGGGGGGGCGTACTGATGAAAGCCTAGGGCCACTACTAAGACCGTGCGGAGGGTGACAAAGCACCGAGGGGGAGGATCTGCGTTTCAATGACCAAGGGGGCACTCTCTGTGTAGCCGAGGGAGGGGGAGAAAGCTCCTTTTATAGGAGGGGGAGGAGGAGGGTGGCATGACTGCCACCCCTCACACCTGGGGTTGCTAGTCCCCTATACTATTACATCACTCCCTCTCTTTCTCTCCCCAATGTGCTGTCGATGGGGAGAGAGAGGGGGAGTTAACAAAATTTGCATTAAACTTAATGATTTTTTAAATAAAAATTTTTTGGGGGGGGGGGAGTTCCTATGGGGAGGCACGGGGGTATTACATCCTCTCCCCCTTAGAGGAATCGAGATGTCCTCATCTCAAGAGAACCTAGGGGTATTGTTGGTTGAGAGTATCTTCATCCATCCAAGTGGCATCCTCTTCAGGATAATCTTTCAATTGGATGAGGTATTCTCTTAAGGTCCTTGACCTCAAATGCCTCTCCTTGACATCTAGGACTCTATGCTGTAGCTCAAGGACTCCTTCGCTAGGCATTACAATTTGTTGGTCATCAAGTACATGATTCGGATTACGTAGATTCTTTAATTTCAATAGGTTAACATGGAATACATTATGAATCTTTAGGGTTGCGGGCAGCTGTAGTCTGTAAGCATTAGGCCCTAGGCACTTAGTGATCTTATAAGGTCCACAATACCTTGGACTTAGCTTCTTGTATTCTCCCAAGGACAGTGAACTCTTTTTAGGGTGTACGCGGATGAAGACCATATCACCTTCAACGAATGATCTGTCTTGCCGTTTCAAGTCAGTGTAAGCCTTCTGTCTATCCTTAGTAGCTTGGATGACTTGTCTTATTGATTTGATTTGATCATCCATGTCTTCCAGAATCTTCCTTGAAGCTTCTACCCTCAAAGTTGGATCCGAGAAGCTCAAAGGGGTATGACAGTCATGCCCATACAATGCTTGAAAAGGGGTCAAGTAGAAGAAGAGAAGGAGAAGAAGAAGGGGTAAGGAGAGAGAGAAGATAGAAGGAGAAGAAGAGGGAAAAGAGAGAAGAGGGAGAGAAGGAGAGAGAGAAAAGGGAGAAGAAGAAGAAGAAGAGGAGAGAGAGAGAAGAAGAGGGTGAGAAGGAGAAGGAAGAAAAGAAGTGAAGAAGAAGGGGTAGAAGGAGAGAAGAGAGAAGAGGGAAGAGAGAGAAGAGGGAGAGAAGAGAGAGAAAGAAAGAGAAGGAGTAGGAGCTAGTGAGTAACTTCAAGGATCCATAATCAAACATCCCCTCCCCCCTCGGTGAAGGACCCCCATCCAGCAATCTTTCCTACCAAACCTGTTGTCGTGAAATGTAATGTATCCACCTGTTCGCTTGCAAGAAACGTCTTAGCAGCCCATCGGAATAAGGGTCTAGAAAGCTCTACCTGGCACTCCCATGGAATGTTACAAGGTTTGCGATCTAGGTCTTTCCGAGTCTGCCACGTAGCAGAAGTATTTCGACCGTTCCCACTTAGGACCGACCTAAATCATGGATTCCTCTAGTGGATAGAGAGAGTGACTAGCGTCGATCCCCAGGCAAACTATACGCAGAAATGTCAGGGTCGAAGCAGATTCATGCTGCACTTGGTTCAAGGAGAATGGGAAATGAGAGGGATGCAAAGCTCAACCTCTGTACCCATAAGGCATAGTCCCATTCCGTTCCCCTAAAACAACATAAATCGGGATTCTAGGTCATCGCTCCTTGCTGTCCATTTCCTTTGAGCAAAGTTCCCTGTTATCCATTTCATTTGAGAAAAGTTCCCGGCCAATCGAGACCACCCATCCGTAGGACGGCGGACCCATGGCTAGATCCACCGCACTTTCCTCAGGGTTGTTTTAGTTGTCTAATTACCTACCATATTTAGTTGGACAACATAAAACAACTTCCTTAATTAGCCAATTAGACACTCGTTCCTTCACGTAATCTTAGCACTGATATAGAAAAGTAGTGTCAACCAAGTTCCTTTTCAATAGTTGAATCCACCCGAAGGCAATCCATAATCCGCATGAAGGCTATGTAGCAATCCACAGGGATTACTAATCCAAGATTCTGCCCATAGACTAGTATGCGGGCCTTGAGATCCAATCCCGAGTCACATTGGCCTCTTGTGCAGGGCCCGGAAGGCAAGGGATTTACGGTGAGAGCCCCCCTGGCACCCAAGGGTCCTCCTGCTCCAAGTAGCGCCCAACGGAGAGACCTCTCGCGGCGGGTTTAGTTCACGTTCTCGGTGGGCTAACAACCCCCTTGGTTAGGGTCAGGCAGACAGTCGGGGGTAATTGATGCTGCCTCTCCCTTCAGGCCTTCAACTTGAAGCATTAGTTATCTTTCCATCTTTAGTTCCTTGAGCAAACAATGCAAATAGTGCTCCTAAACTGTTACAAGCACAATCAATCCAGTGGTCATTTATTTGGACAACTGCTAATAAGGAGTAAATCCTTCTCTCCGAATGCATCCAGCATTCGATCCGCGATCAATTGCGACTTGGAAAGATCCCCAAGGGTTTGTTTGTTCACCCTTTTGTCCTTGGGTTAGGGTCATACATGTTAACCCAAATTAACCAACACCTTAGTGTTTCTTAAATTAAGACAGTAAATCCTGGTGACCATGTCGCTCTAACTTGATTGATCCTTTGCTTACCAAGCAATACATAACTTCCCTTATCTTGGCAAATTACCCCAAGAAAGGTGATGTAACAGGATGACTACTCATCCTCTTGTAAGTTAGACTTGCACTAGAACCTGCCAACCTTATTCCAAGGAATGGCAAATCAATCTTGTGATTAAACCACAAGGCCATGCGATGTTGCAATTTGTTGCACAAGTGTCACATCTAATTCATGGGATCATTTCACCCATTGAACGGCGTTTCCTGGTCAAGGAATTTTTTTAAGACAAGATGCGGGTTTAGGGTGTCTTCTTACCCAACCCAGTCCTAATTGTACTAGGCCGACAACGTTCGGTCCTAGGGTTTCCAAACTCAATCCGAGTTTTAGCTTTAGGTCGATCAATCCTTAGGGTAGAATCCTAGATCGTTGTTTTCATGAGCATCCAATTGACCCAAACATTCCGTGAATGTGGGTAGGACCTTTGGGTTTTAGGGTTTCGACTTGGCATCCAAGTGTGATACTTGGTTGCATTTCTGACGTGCCAAGCCCTAGCTAGTACTTGAGGTGTTTATCGTGTCGACTAGTTATGCCTATATGAAACCCTAACAGTTATAATATCACAAGTGATTTGGGTAAATTGACCTACTTGTCTTGTGACAAGGACGATCCTTTCCTAGAGATGCTAAACTAGTTCTAAGGATGTAAATAGTTTCAAGACGTCACAATACATGTAAACGTGCAATTCATTTCTTCTATGCACCAAGAGGTTTGCAATAACCCTAACTTTTCTTGCTGAAGTCATTAAGCATGATAATTTAGAGAATAACTTGCATGAAACCTACGAGGATTTACATCAAAGAATCATGTCTACAAACTTTTGTCTAGGCAATTGAATTTCATGCTTTGATAAGCCATGCAATCTTTTCTAAATGCAACTCCATGAAATGAAACTTATGCATGACAAATATGTAACATGCAACCCTTGGATACAACATCATTAACGAAGTTCATGTGACATGCAACCTTCAATCCATTCGACAAACATCTTTGCATGCAATGTGCAATGTCCATAGTTTCATTATCATGTCGTGCAACGGAAGTTAACAATTTCCTCATGTGAGTCATAACAAAGGAAGTTATTGACTAAATGCAAGATACTCTTTTCCTTCACGGCCAATGCACTTAACAATTTCAACCTTTTAATTCTAGGCAATATGCGTTTTAGGCTTGTTGCTTTGAAATGCACAATAAGGCAACATGCTACTAAGCTCCTAGGACATGTATTTTATGTTCGCAACTTTTTGGAAATGCAAACAATCCAATTTTCATGACATGCACCAACCCTTGTCCTTTTTCTCAAAGAGATAATTTATCAAATGTACTTTTATCACTACCACATGAATTAACAATAAGCGTAAAATGCATTCTCCCTATGGAATTAAGCATATTTAAAGCATTTCTTATACATGGGATTAAAATCATAAAACCTAGGCTTGTGGATCCGCGGGGATGTCCACGTGTATGTTCGGGAAAGAACCTCCCGCGGGTGCGCCTTGCATCTTCTTGGGAGCCATCGTAGACGTGATTATGGACTTTGCGGGTTCCTTCTAGCCTTTACTCTCTCTCTTCCATGGGTGCACCTTGCATCTTCTTGGGAGCCATCGTAGACGTGATTATGGACTCCGCGGGTTCCTTATAGCCTTTACTCTTGCTCTCTGAGATTGCCTGTAGGTTGATACCTTCTCCTCGTATAGGGATTGGAGCTTTACGAACCCGGTTTTAAAACTGGGGGAGGGCACGTAGGAACAAGGCTTATGGGGCTTATCCTTTAGAAGCTTCCAAGAAGCTTCTAAAGAGCTTGTTACTTTGAACAGAGTCGACGTGGAAGAGGGAGGGGGTAATGGAAGATTAACAACGGGGGAAAGGAAAGCTTATGGTGGTAATGATGGTGGGATGGCGGCGGCCTGACAAACTATGGCACCCCAAGGCGACGGTAATGACGAACTGTCCTGGGCAGTGATTTCTGCGGCTTGCAGTACAGCGTGTGGTGGCGGGATGACGACGGCGGTGGCAAATTTTGTCCTCTCCTCTGATCATGTAGCACCCCAGCCTCCTTCCTTTCTGTCATGATTGTACCTCCAGCACGATAGCCTCCTTCCCCCCTCCTTTCCTTTGTCCACAGGGGAGTGTTTATATAGTGCTTGGGGGGGGGAGAGAGACTCCACACACGTGGAGCCCCCCATGCTTCTCCCTTCTTCCCATGCACTCCACCTCTACAAGCTCCCCACACTCCTAGTTACTCTCCTCATACTCCCTCTCCTCCAGCCATGCATTGGCTGGGGGAAGGGATAATTAGTAAAAAAAAAATTGCATAGAATTTATCCAATTGCCCCTTCAAAAAGGGTGCTCTCCCATGGGTTTTGCGGTCTTAAACCCCGACCTCAACTTCACAATGCGGAGGGCTCATTTTTGCACGTGCGGGATACGGATTAAGCTGCCAATAATTACGATGTGGGAGATGACTTTGCACGGAATTTTGCTTGGGTGTGTGGCGACCTAAGCTCTTTAATATTTCGAGCGGAAATATTACATTCTCTCCCCCTTGGAACAATCAAGATGTCCTCATCTTGAGAAGAACTACGGGTATTGTTGGTTGAGAGTACTTTCATCCATCCAAGTGGCATCCTCGTTGGGATAATCTTCCCACTAGATGAGGCATTCTCTCAAGGTTCTGGATCTCAATTGTCTCCCTAACATCTAAGATCATGTCATGCTGTAGCTCAAGGACTCCTTGGAAAGGCATTACAACTTGTTGATCATCAAGTACATGGCTAGGATTAGGTACATACTTCTTCAGTAGGCCGATATGAAATACATTATGAACCTTTAGGTTCTCAGGGAGTTGTAGTCTATAAGCATTGGGCCCTAGGCACTTGAGGATCTTGTAGGGTCCACAATACCTTGGACTTAGCTTCTTGCATTCTCCTAAGGATAGGAAACTCTTCTTTGGGCGTACATGAATGAAGACCATGTCTCCTTTAGCGAAGGTTCAATCTTGACGTTTCAAATCCGCGTATGCCTTCTGTCTATCCTTGGCAGCTTGGATGTCCTGTCTTATGGACTTCATTTGGCCATCCATATCTTCCAGCATCTGCCTTGAAGCTTCAACCCTCAAGGTTGGATCCGAGAAGTTTAAAGGACTTTGACAATCATGCCCATACAATGCTTGAAAAGGGGTCATCTGAATGCTTTGTTGGTAAGAAACATTGTAGGCAAACTCAACCAGTGGCAAGTATTGAATCCACCTTTTTGGTTCACGGCAGCAGTGTGCCCTTAGCATATCCTCGATGACTTGGTTGACATGCTCTGTTTGACCATCGGTTTGGGGATGGTAAGCTATACTAAAAGAGAGTTGAGTCCCAATGGCTTCAAAGATAGCTCTCTAGAAGTGTGATGTGAAGAGAGAATCATGATCACTAATGATTCTTCTGGGAAACCCATGTAGCTTGAATATCTCCTAGATAAATAACCTTGCAATGTCAGAGGCTTTATAGTTTGTCTTAACATGAATAAGATGTGCAACCTTGGTGAGCATATCCACCACAACCATAATGGAGTTGTATCCTCCCTGAACTTGGGGTAGGCCAACAACAAAGTCCATACTGATGAATTCCCATTTCATTTTAGGAATGTCAAGTGGTTGCAACTTTCTTGGCATTTTGACATGTTCGGCCTTAATACGTTGACAAGACAAACACTCAGTGACATATTTGAGAACGTAACCTTTAAGCCTCTCCCAATAGTAGCTCTTCTTGACTGCATTGAGGGTCTTGGCATAGCCAGGATGTCTTGAGAAAGGGGAATCATGAGCTTCCCCAAAGTATCTGTTGCTTGAGTGACTGGCTTGCCGGTATACATAATCTCATTCTATAGTAGACAAGTTCACTATTGATAGAGAATTCTTGATACTTGGCTTGTAGCTTACGGTCTTGATCCTTGATAGGGATCTCCCTTAGCATCTTCTGATAGGTTGTGTCATGGCATGCTTCTTCTCTAGCTAGCTCAAGTATTGGGTTGTTTGGCATAGATACCTTTGTGGCTAGAGATCTAGCTATTGATGGATCTTGCAAGATAAGGGAATTAAGGAATGCCTTGCGAGACTGAGTGCATCGGCAACTAGATTCTCCTTTCCAGGGTGGTATTTGATTTCAAAATCATACTCCTCTAGCACTTCAATCCACCGACGTTGCCTCCTGTTGAGCTCATTCTGAGTAAAGATCCACTTGAGACTTTTATGATCCGTCACTAGGGTAAACTTGTTACCTAGCAAGTAGTGTCTCCAAAGCTTGAGAGCATGGATGACAGCTAACAATTCCAGATTGTGGGTAGTATAATTCTTCTCATGGCTCTTCATTTTCCTTAAAGAGTATGCTATAGCGTGACCTTCTTGCATAAGCACACATCCTAAGGCAAGTGTACTAGCATCAGCTACTACTTCGAACTCCTTACTGAGGTCCGGAAGTTTCAGAATAAGTGCTGATACCAAACTTTGCTTTAATCTATCAAAGCTAGATTTTTCGACAGTTGACCATACAATCGATGTTTGCTTCTTCTGTAGATCCGTCAAAGGTGTTGCAATTAAAGCATTGTTTTTTATAAAGACCCTGTACCATCCAAGAAAACTATGTATTTCTTTGACAGTTGTTGGTATTGGCCATTCCAGAACATCTCTGACTTTGGCCCGGATCCACTGAGATTCCTTCCGCTGACACGATGAATCCCAAATATTCAATCTGACATTTGAAGAATGCACACTTCTTCATCTTGGCATAAAGCTTGTGTGCCCTCATTGTCTCAAGGACAATGCGAAGCTGGGGTTCATGATCTTCTTCCTGTTCGGAGTAGACTAAGGTGTCATCGAAGAAGACGAGTACGAAGTCATCAAGATATGGCCTAAAGATATCCTGCATTAACCTGTTGAAGGTAGCAGGTGCATTCGTCAGCTCGAATGACATGACTATGAACTCAAAGTGTCCATATCTTGTGTTGAATGCCGTCTTTGGGATATCTTCTTCCTTGATCCTTATCTGATAGTATCAAGACCTGAGATCAATCTTGGAGAAGGTCTTCACACCTTGAAGATGGTCAAGAAGTTCATCTATTCTTGGAATAGGGTACTTGTTCTTAATGGTTGATTGATTGAACCCTCTGTAATCAATACACAGCCAAAGCGTTCCATCCTTTTTCTTTTGGAACAACACTGGAGCTCTCCATGGTGAACTACTGGGATGGATGTAGCCCTAATCTAAAAGTTTCTTGAGTTTCTCCTTCAGCTCAATCGCTTTTGGGATGGACATCCTATATGGCCTCTTTGCGATTGGTGCAGCTCCTGGCACTAGCTTGATCTCATGATCAACTTCCCTTTGAGGCGAAAGTTTTGTAAGCTCTTTAGGAAATACGTCTGCGTACTCCTTTAGCCATGAAGGTTCCTCACTAGACTCCTGATTCTGCTCTAGCTTATTGAGCTTAATCAAATAGACAGGTAGCCCCTTTTGGAGTACAATTATTCTTGGGCAATAGAACAAGCTAATATATTAATTCGAGGAGAATAAGATGTTGTTGCATTCAGCTATGGGAACTGTGTAATAGTATGGATTGGGTCATGGATTTTCAAGAATCGATAGGTCATTGGAATATTAGGGTATCTTTTTCTTTGATATCCGTTCTTCTCATGACATCCCAACACCTTAATTCTGTAGGTAGGGATTACTCGAGTCGCTTCTACTTGACCCTTTGACCTCTGCCACCCCATCTTAAGATTCACAATGTATTTCATGTAAGCCTACTGAAACGTTATGTACCAAACCCTAATCATGTAACTAATAATGAACAAATAGTCATGCATGCCCAAGGAGTTCTAGAAATGCAACTCGAGAAGATTCTAAATACAAGGGAGAAACCTCTAAGAAGCCGAATCCTAAGAGAATACCTAGTACAATGGAAGTATTATTCCTTGAAGAAGATGCCACTTGGGTCGATGAGACAATCCCTATAAAAAAATACCCCCAGTTTCTCTTGAGATGAGGACATATCGATTTCTCTAAGGAGGGAAGAGTATAATGTCCCCATTACTTAGTTTATTTTAATAAACATTGTGCATATAAATTCTAAAGAAAATTGATTTATGTTGCACATTTTTATAAATACTAGCTCGAATTATGATACTAGATCTAATTATGAAGATATTTGTTATTACTAATGAGGAATTATATGCCAATTCATGTTGGAAAACCCTTCCAAGACTAGCTTATTAAGACTATGTTTGTAGTATAAAACAACAAAAAGAACTAGCCTAGTGGATAGTCACTTGGCAGCTAAGTGCACTTAGGCGATGACACTACTAGGATGGGTGACCTCCCTAGAAGATTTTCCTACAAGCTAGTGAGAGCTTCTCATGCATAGCCAATGGCACCAACGAAGCGTTTGTAGCCCATTGCCAAGTATGCCAAGGCCAAGATGCCAAGTCTTATGCCTTGGTCGCTGCCTTGGAGTGATGACCGCCTAACGACATGATACATGGTGCTCACCCATATATTTGTAAATTTTTATCTTTGCATTACAAGAATGGAGCTCCCTCTCTGATGTCATCAATGATGTTGTCAAAAACACTAAAAGAAAGCATTCTCTCTTTTCATCGATGATGTCATCAAAAAAGGCTAAAAAGAAAGCGTCCTCTTTTCCCCCTCCCCCACCCCCTAGAGCGTCACGTCAAACACACACACAACTCACAATGACCATACAGAAGTCTCTCTGTTGTTGATGCGATGAAGCTCTGCTGCAATTAGCCTCTCTCTCTCTCTCTCTCTCTCTCTCTCTCTCTCTCTCTCTCTCTCTCTCCATACCTACATGGTAGAAGCACTGCTCAAATCCATCAAGCTTCTTCCATGACTCCTAAGAGACATTGAGATGCTGAGTGAGGTCATGCTCAAAGAACTCCCAAATGTGAAGAAGTAGTCACTGCTAAAATACAAGCAAAAGTTAACCCTGAATCCATTCAACTCAAAGGATGGGTTATTTCACAGCAAACCGAGGTTGAAACCATAAACGGTAATCATGATGGATGACAGAACGAAGATAACTAGGTTAGTACATAAGAAAAGGATCACCATTAGTTAGAACTTAAACTTGTAAAATCATATGAGTATTATCAAATGATTGTTAGGATAGATTCCATGCATCGTATTGACAACTATATTAAAAATGTTTTAAGGTTATGACTGCTTTTGGATTTGTGAATGATGAGTTATGGCTCCTATGGTTCCAGGCTTACACAGCCGAATGAGTTGTGGATTGTGGTGGTTTTGGACACTGAGGTCCCCAACTCAATGCTCCCTAACACTTTGTGGAGTGTGGAAAATCTCACCTACGGGTGGGGTCTTATGCCCTTGAGGGAGGTAGGTGTTTTATGTGGAAAAACTCACCTACAGGTGGGGGTCCTTTGCTCCTAAACGAGGTAGGTGTTTTTGATATTTAATCACTTGAGCACCTGAGAGGGCAAAGAGCCAAGTGATAAGTGTCCCTATTATGTAAGACGGCTCGAAGTCTCAGGGAAGCTTAAAGATTCGTTGTTGACTGCAGAAGGAGTGTGATCACATACAACCCAATCCCGGGGGATTGGAAGGTCTTGGACTGTGTTCTTTCTGTGAAAAGATAGTTTTATACCACTCTAACGAGTGATGGTGAAATAAAATATCTTATTTTCAAATTGTTTGTTATGTGCTAAAGATTGAGTTTAATGAACCCAGTTTAACGGAGTAATAAAAGGAAGTTGATTTTATATGTCCAAACAGTGTGGTAGTATGCTTTGCTAATTAGAAAACTTAGCAAACCCCATCAAGAAATGTGGGAAGTTTGGATCCTAACAACCGAATGCCTATGGCTGGGCGAATGCGATAAGTCGAGTAACTTTCCAATTATATTAGATAGAGTTGATTAAATTGTGACCCTTCCAATATCGATAGGATTAGTTACCAGGTTAATATAGTTTTAGGGGGCCGGAGCTGAGATTTTACCTTATGGATAGGGGGGTCGAGTTACACTCTCCCTCGTCTATCACTGTCTTTGAACCAAGTGCGGTGTTAACCTTACTCCTACCTTTGATTGATTACAAAGTGGTCTTTCTTAGGTGGGCGTTAGATTGTTGTTCGGTACCACTTGTCCATGCTTCCCCTATGAGGTAGAACTAGCATTCCCATGTTCAACTAAGTCCCATGGGGAGAAGGGATGGTGATGTGCATGGATATGAATTTCAATCGACTACTAAGAGGACTCCTCCAACTCTGTTGGAGGAGGAACCTCACAAAGGATGACATGATTAAAGTTACTTTGAATGGCTTAAGAAAGGAGTATAAGGCCTTTGTGTAATGTATCCGCCTTGATTACGTGACGTATAACGTTTTGGTAGTTGCCTATGTTGAGATATCGAGCTCCACTCGTGATACGCCAGGGTGACCGTTGTGTATTTATGTCACCGACTTGTCAGTTGCAGACGCGGTTGGTACACCGCCCATGAATAATAGCTACATGATAGCTATCCTTATCTACTCTAGTTCGTGGCTCAGTTAGTATGCCACCTTAGTTAGTTGAGTTTGGTTTGAGATCCATATATAGGGTTCTTCTATTTCTTTGTACTTGAGTTCTTTTGGCTTACACAACTAAGAAGAGGAAAACTGTTTTCAGCCTCCACCCTTGTGTGTCTTCCCCCATTGTGCAAGCAAGAAAGCTTCAAGCGAGACTCCTTCCTTCTCTCCCACAATCCTGACATGGTATCAGAGCCTTGTTCGTGGTAAGGAGCTCAAGAAAGCAAGCCAAGCTCACGGTGTTCTGGTAAGAGGAGCAGTGTTGCTTTCATTTTTTGTTTTGGAAGTAGATCTCTGCAGGTAGCACAGTCGAAAAGTGCAGGAGTGTATTGTCTCAGGTTGAGACGCCCTTCGCGGTGAAGCAAGAGGGCAGTATATGCTGCGGGCGACGGCTTTAGCCCTCGGCGACCTTGTTTTTTTTATTTGAGGCAATTTCGGGGCCTGTTTTGGAGGCGGAAGTTCTCTGCACGCACTCAGAAAAAGGCCCAGTTTTATGCTGTGCAGTCACTGTTCTACAGGTCGGTGAAAAGTTACTGTAGAAATTGCATCGTATGCTTGTGCGCAGAGACATTGGGAGTTACAGAATCATCCCTGTTGCCTGTTGATGCAAAATCGTCACTAGGAAGTGACTGTGTGGTCAAATACCACTTTCGCCAGTTTTGCAGATTTTCCCTTGTGAGGGTGAAGCTGTGTTTTTTGTAGTGACAGAATTTTTTGCAGTGTTCTGTAATGGCATCTCATTCTCTTTCACAGTTTGTCACTGAAAAGCTTGACAAGAACAATTTCCAAGCATGGAAGTTTAGAATGACGAATTTCCTTATGGGAAAAGGATATTGGGAATTTGTTGCAGGAAATGAAGAAGAACCAGTTCTTCCTGATGTTCCCAATCAACAGCAAATGCAGGCATTTAAAACATGGTATGAGAGAGCCAGGAAAGTTATATACTGGCTGTCTATCAGCATTTCAGACTCTATGATTGTGCATATTCAGGATGCAAGTATGCCAAAGGAGGCATGGGATACTTTGTCAAAAATGTATAGCACAAATACGCAAGCCAGGAAAATGCAGCTCAAGCAAGAGTTGCATAATGTGCAAAGAGAAAATATGAGCATCAATGACTACCACATGAAACTGAAGAAGATTGCAGATACACTTGCTTCCATCGGGTCGCCAGTGGAAGATGATGATTTAGTTTCTGTGACCTTGAATGGTCTAGGAAAGGATTATGCACAGTTTCGGACATCCATTTCAGTTCGTGAAAGATTTCCTGATTTTGAGGAGCTGATTGCTCTTCTAATTTCTGAGGAGCAAAGAAATGGTGGTGCATCTTCTTCAGGAGGAACTTCAAAAGAAGCTGTCTTCTACTCAAATGCTGGAAGAGGTAGAGGCAGAGGTAGAGGAGGCCGTGGCAAAAATCAGAATATGCAGCAAACTCAAGAAAACCAGTCCTATGGAGGAGGACGTGGTAACTCTAGAGGCAGGGGGAGCCAAAGAGGTCATGGTGGATGGCAAAGAGGTCAAAATGCAAACAATAATGTTGAATGCTACTGCTGTGGTAAAATGGGTCATATGGCTAAAGACTGCTATAAAAAGTAGAATGACATCATGAATGGAAAACTGCAACAAGGGAATTATGCATCTTCTAGCAGACAGGGTGATGACAGAAATGAGCATTTGTTCATGGTGCAGCACATGAACAATTATGTGACAAGTGCAGAAGAAAGCAATGATGTATGGTATGTTGACTCAGGTGCATCAAACCACATGAGAGGTCATGCAGAATGGATGGAGGATGCAAGGAAAATGGAAAAACCAGGATTTGTGGAGACTGGTGATGATACTGTACATCCTATTGTGCAGATTGGAAAAATTCCCTTGTCTATGCAGGATGGGAAAAAGAAATACCTGTCCGATGTATTTCATGTCTCGAATATCACCAAGAATCTGGTTTCTGTTGGTCAAATGGTTGAGCAGGGCTTGCAGGTCAGATTTCATCCTCATGGATGCTTTGTTGAGGATATGAAAAATAAAGGTCGCTTGATAGCAAAAGGAAAGAAGAAGGGCAGAATGTTTACGTTGGATGCAAACATGTCTGAATTGAGTGCAGGAATGTTTGCACATGAGACCGATGTAGTTGCAGATATTGATATATGGCATAAACGCATTGGTCATGTTAATGTACAGTGACTTAAATCAATGCAGGCCCAAAATATTGTTGCAGGATTGCCAAAATTCAAGGTTGCAGAAATGCATAAGGTATGTGAAGCCTGTCAGTTTGGAAAACAGGCAAGGAAACCATTTCCTAGACATGTTCAAGAGAGTGAGAAGCAATTGGAATTAATCCACTCTGATGTGTGGACTACTAAAGCTACATCTCTTGGAGGCTGTCATTATTTTGTCAATTTTATTGATGACTATAGCAGAAAAGTTTGGGTGTATTTTATGAAAAAGAAAAGTGAAGTTTTTGGGCATTTCAAAACCCTTAAAGCTATGGATGAAAAAGAAACAAGTCTGAAAATAAAATGCCTAAGGTCAGATGGAGGGGGAGAGTACCTCTCAAATGAGTTTGCAAAGTTCTTGCAGGAGCATGGCATAAAGTAGCAATATTCATGCAGTTATACCCCACAACAAAATGGAATTGCAGAAAGGAAAAACAGGCATATTGGAGAGATATCTCGTGCCATGCTCAATGAAAAAGACTTGCCAGATTTTTATTGGGCTGAAGCAGTTGCTACAGCAGTCTACATAATGAACAGGACTCCCACTGCAGCAATACATGGAATGACTCCAGAGGAGAGGTATACTGGTAGGAAACCAGATATTTCTCATTTGAAAATTTTTGGTTGCATTGCCTATGTACATGTGCTAGATGAGTTGAGATCCAAGTTGGATCCAAAAGCTAAGAAGTGCATCTTTATTGGTTACTCTCTGCAGCAAAAAGGGTATAGATGCTATAACCCTTCTACTCGTAAGTTTACAGTGAGCAGAGATGTTGTTTTTGATGAGATGAGTAGCTGGTATAAACCAGTAAATGTGATTGATGATGTAGATGCATAAAATGGTAATGCTGCACAAAATTCACAGCAGCAGTCACAAAATATTAGTGGACCTGGAGCATCCTCTAGTAGTGGTTCACATTCTTCACCATGGACAGGCAGATTGAGATCAGGGGAATCTTCTCAAAGTAATGCAGATAGTGGTATGCAGGTATCACAAAAAGGAAAAGAGAAGGTTGATCAGTCCATGTTTGATGTGAATGCAGGTCACTCTTATGTGGATGGTGAATCCAATGGCTCAGAACAGAGCATTGATGATGAGTTGGGTATTCCTTCTATTGTTACACCTGGAGTAAGGAAGACCAGGGATGTTTTGAGAGCACCTGGGAGTGAACCTACTTTGCGCAGGTCTACGAGAGCTAGGTATCCTGTGGATAGGCTGAAATATGATGGATTTACAACCATTCACTATGCATATATGGTCAAAGTGATACAGGAACCAAAACCCACATCTTTTGAGCAAGCCATGGGAAAAGAAAAATGGGAGAAAGCCATGGATGAAGAAATGGATGCCTTGGAAGCAAATGCTACATGGGAGTTAGTACCTTTGCCTAAAGGTAAGAATGCAATTGGCTGTAAGTGGATTTATAAGGTGAAGCACAATGCAGATGGTTCTGTGAACAGATACAAGGCAAGATTAGTAGTCAAGGGGTATGCACAAACATATGGCATTGACTATGAAGAAACATTTTGTCCAGTTGCAAGGATGGCAACTGTAAGAGCAGTCATTGCTATGGCTGCATCAAAGGGATGGTCTTTACATCAGATGGATGTAAAGAATGCCTTCTTGCATGGTGATTTGCAAGAAGAGGTCTATATGGAGCAGCCACCAGGTTATGTGCATGCTGTTCACCCTGAGTTTGTTTCCAGGTTGAAGAAAGCCTTGTATGGCTTGAAGCAAGCACCTAGAGCATGGTCTGACAAGATAGGACAGTATCTTGTCACTATTGGCTTTCAGATTTCCAAGGCAGATTTCTCACTTTATGTGAGAAAAACAGAGAAAGGTATTATGCTACTTGTCATTTATGTTGATGATTTGATTATGACAGGTGATAGTGATGAAGATATCCTTCATGTGAAAATGCTATTGAAGCAGAAGTTTGAGATGAAGGATTTGGGAGAGCTGCGTTATTTCTTGGGCATTGAGGTGATTAGATCACCAAGTGGGATACAGCTCTTGCAGAGGCAGTATGGATTGGACATGCTGTCCAAATATGGGATGACAGGCTGTAAGCCTATTTCAGTTCCTTTGGAGCAAAATGTGAAGCTAAGCACAGATGCAGGTGAGCTTCTAGAAGACCCTACTATGTACAGATGCATAGTAGGAAGTTTGATTTATATGACTATTACCAGGCTAGATTTGAGCTATGTTGTTGGATTGGTAAGTCAGTTTATGCAGGCTCCAAGGAAACCACATTTGGATGCGGCTAGACGCATACTCAGGTATGTGAATCCACATTGTAGTATGGACTATTTTATGAGACTGGGGTTCAGATACAGTTGCATGGATACACTGATGCTGATTGGGCTGGTAGTATTTCTGATAGACGATCTACCAGTGGATATGTGTTCTCTTTTGGGAGTGCTGCAGTCACTTGGAGCAGCAAGAAACAGCCTACAGTTGCCTTGTCGAGCACAGAGGCTGAGTACAGGGGTGCAGCAATGGCTGCATGTGAGGTAGCTTGGTTGCATAAGCTACTTTATGATATGCATCAGTCTACAGATGGACCAGTTGTCATTTATTGTGACAACATGAGTAGTATACACTTGGCAAATAACCCAGTCTATCATGCTAGAACAAAGCACATTGAGGTGCATTATCACTATGTGCGAGAGAGGGTTTTACTAGGTCTTATTGATCTAGTTTATGTCAGCACAGAGGATCAGGTAGCTGACATATTCACGAAGGCATTGGGCGCAGAGAAGTTGCGCAAGTTCAGAGACCTGCTTGGTGTGCAAGAATTGGGATTGAGCTCGAGGGGGAGTGTTGAGATATCGAGCTCCACTCGTGATACGCTAGGGTGACCGTTGTGTATTTATGTCACCGACTTGTCAGTTGCAGACGCGGTTGGTACACCGCCCATGAATAATAGCTACATGATAGCTATCCTTATCTACTCTAGTTCGTGGCTCAGTTAGTATGCCACCTTAGTTAGTTGAGTTTGGTTTGAGACCCATATATAGGGTTCTTCTATTTCTTTGTACTTGAGTTCTTTTGGCTTACACAACTAAGAAGAGGAAAACTGTTTTCAGCCTCCACTCTTGTGTGTCTTCCCCCATTGTGCAAGCAAGAAAGCTTCAAGCGAGACTCCTTCCTTCTCTCCCACAATCCTGACAGCCTAGAGTTTACTTTCCAGCCATCACCATCCATACTCTAACAAGAATGATCAGATTTTGTCTAGCTAGTTGACCCTAGGTCTACTCCACAGGGGAAGCGTCCTGCCATTATCAATGGAGAACCAACCTAAAGGTTCCTAATTGACCGAATAGCTACCTATCAACAACTAGTTCACATTCAAAGGTTTCCTTTGAGAGGCTTCTTGTTCGGAAGGAGTAACTGCATTACCCTTGGTTCATGGAGTACAACACTTTTTTCTAGTAGCAAACTAAGGATTTATGAAATCCCTTGCAATGCTCTGGCACAACCGCTATACCTTTCCCCTAAGATAATTTATAGTTCGGGTTCTGAGACCAAACCCTAGGTAAGTCACTAAATCAGCCCTTCCTAAAGTTTCTTCCTAGCATTTGTTTTTGGAAAAATCTCTTAGTTAACTAAGACCACCCTGCCATAGGACTGGATTCGTTAGGAATCCATCCACCTACTTCCCTCTTTGGAAGTTCTTAGTTATCTAATTACCTACCACATTATGTGAAACATATTAAAATAGCTTCGTTAATTAAAAAATCATTTTATGTATAGTTGTTCCTTTGCGTAATTTACTCATGGATATACAATCAAAGTAAAACAAATCCATTGATTATGTTCCATAATGTGTGTTCTCCTTCCCATACATGAAAAAAATTACAATTTCATGTGATGCTTCATCCAGTGCATCTGCACGTCACCAAGATCAAATCTACCTATAGCTAGTGTTTTTAGGTGTCCCAATTAGAACTTGGATCATACAGGGGACCAAGTAGTTCCTACGTGTGTAAAGGATTTACTAGCCACAGCCCCCCATGGCACCTTATTCACCTCCTACTTAGCACAATCCCTGTTGGGAGACCTCTCACCATCGCGGCCGGTCCATGCTTCCGCGGTGGTAAAAATATCCCCTCTTGGTATGGGGATTCAATGCCTATCCTTGGGGGAGATATAGGGCTCCTCAGTTTATATCTGTTCCAATACTTAATTCAATTAGGATCTAATCTAGAAAATCACAAACTAGATTGATGTCTTCAAGCAGTTATGACTTCAATCAATCATGCAACTTTCAAGTGATGATTAATCTAGTAGCAATTGACACTTGAATTTCACTTAATGAACTCTTTTCCTTGGAATTTAACTAAGGGTATCTAGATTTCAGGGTCTCTAACTTCCCAATTTAAGGTTTATTCTTGTAACCAAGTTTCTTGGCCTTAAATCAGTTTCTTAACTTTGACTTATTTTTTATTTTTTTTTAAATCTTCTATCAGAGATTCTAGATTAAAACTATATCCTTGGCTAGTTTCTTCAAGATTTCATTCTTAGTAAATTCATCTTGAACTCACTATTCTTCTTTTCAATGGGGTTAACATTAAAATTCCTCATGATTTCTCTTGAGTTCTAGGTTTTCATAGTTTCCCTAGCAGTTTATAGCCTATAAGATGTTCTAATAATTTACCAAGTGAATACTCTAAGATCGCAGCATTTCTCAAGAGACTTATCTTATTTCTATTGAATTCAGATACAAATTTTTAGAAAAACATGTGGTATCCCGATTGGTAAAGGGTTGTTATCCACGCTCGTGACTCCATTAGTGACTCTCATGCTTGCAACTCTAACTCTTGCTTCCACGTTAGTAGGGTCATTCATGAGTTTTACTTTTGAATTCTTTTTCTTTGGGGCCATGATGGAAATATGATTCGTAGAAGAAGAAAAACACGGTAGTAATACTGATTGGCAAGGGTATAAGACTCTTGATGATGATGATGGATATTGCGAGATTCAATGATGTATGCCTCACAGATGGTTCTTGTTGCCTTGTGGAGAGAAATACTTCTCTCTCTCCAATAGACAAAATACGAATGAGAGTAGAGGCATGACTTCTGACCAGATTGATAGAATAGGATAAAGTTCTTCAGTGTCTTCTCTTCTCAGATTAGAGTAGAAGAGGATGAGAGACCTTCACTGTATCCCCTTTATTGGGTTGGATGGAATGATGTCTCTTTGTCTTGCAGAATACTCCAATGTAATATTTGTGCTCGAAATATTAAGTCTACCTTAAACCCCGCACACCCTGTGCAATAAGGCACCCCAAAGTAATCTCCCACATCGTAAAAAGTTGGCAATTAAATGCTTATCCCGTGCGCGTGTTAATAAACCCCAATCGTGTTGTGCAAATAAGGCTGAGGCTAAAACCCGCAAGCTGCACGGGAACACCCTTCACGGAGAAAAAGGGGTTAATTGATAACTTTAGTGCAAGTTTTTTTAATAATTAACCCCTTCCCTCAGCCAATGCATGGCAGGGAGAGAGGGAGTGTGAGAGGGGTAGTGTTATGTGGAGAGCATGGGGGAGAGGAAGCATGCAAGCCACCCACGTGGGAGGCTATCTTCCCCCCCTTAGCCTATATAAACACCCCCTCCCCGGGCTTGAGGGAAGGAAGAGAAGAGAGAAAAGGATTCGTGGGTAGCCATGCTGCCGCCATCACGCTGTGAAGTGCGCCTGCTGCCACCTGTAGCCGTGCTGCTGCCGCCCACTCCATCGCTATCATCATCACCTTCAAAATCATCCTCTTCGTCATCATCTTTCCTCCTTCCCAATCATTTCCCTTCCACGACACGTTCTATCACAGAAGTTAGAAGTTTCTTTAGAAGCTTCTAAAGACAAAGCTTCCATAAGCCTTGTGCATATGGGTTATCCCTGGGAATTTAAATCCAAGCCTCCAAGGCCCTGATCCTGCGTGGGAGAGGGAGATCGTGGACTGTGGGTCTTCAGGACGTGCAAGTAACCCAAGGGAAGTTGCTACGACAAAAAAATATGCTGCATAAATGGCCCCAAAGTCAAAGACACGAGGCGCACATGCGGGAGTCTCCAACCCAAGTTTACACATGGACATCGCTGCGAGTCCTCATGCCCAGGTTTTTAGAAGTTTAATTCCGCATAAAAGGAATGCATTGGGCACGTTTAAGTTTCATGGGAAACTTATGAATGCAAATTACTCATTCTTCTTACGAGTTTAGTTGCATGTTTCTCTTTGCGTGCATTTCCAAAGTGACAATCCTAAATGCATATTCCATAGATTAAAAAGATGAAATTGTTTAAATGCATTCTTGTCTTCCTCGCAAGAAAGAACACGCGCTTAATGCATTTAGGCAATGATTCCCTAGATGTGATTCATAGGAAATAATCGTCGATGTCCATAAAAATGTTGTCCAAGTAATTGCATTACATGGAAGGGATTTATGTACCATGCATATTGCATGCGATGTTAATTGCATCCTAGGTTCGTTAAGTGTCGACGAAGGACAAATTAAAATTGTTAATGGTCTCGTGATATTCATGAACTTCTTTTATCGAAGTTGTTTTAGAAAAAGATACATTTCATGTTAAATCATGAATTCAATGCATTGGACAAAGGGTTTATAGGAATAGTTCTCAACGTAAGTTTCTATACGAGTTAATCTAAATCGTCAATCACTATGATTTAGGCAAGGAAAAGAAATGGTTATTGCAAGCCTTATAGTAGCAAAGAAGGTAAAGTCTATGATTCGCATACTCACATGGAATGTTGCATTTTGGGATTATTTACATCTTTTTAGGGAAAAAGCATTAGCATCTTAAGGAAAGATCCCTTCTTGTCAAGAAAATTAGTTCGAATAGGTAATTCACTTGCAGTGGTGTAACTCAAACGGTGATTACCTCAATGCGCTAGGTAGAGTTTAGTACGCTAAAAATTCTACCTAGTATCGCACTTGGGACACCAAGTCAAGACTTTCAAACCCAAAGGTCCTACCCACATTCACGGAATGTTAGGGTTAGTTAGTAGCCCATACAATAACGATCTAGGGTTTTACCCTAAGGATCGAATGACCTAATACTAGACTTCCGATTGAGTTTAGAAACCCTAGGGCCAAACGTTATCGGCCTTGTAAGATTAGGGTTGGGTTGAGTCAAGAGGACATCCCAAACCCCACATCTTGATCAAGCGTATTTCTTGACCAAGAAACGTTGTTTGATGGGAGAAATGATCCCACAAGTTAGGTGGACACTTGTGCAACAAGTTGCAATGGTCACATGGCTTTGTGTTTAAATCATAAGATAGATTTGCCACTCCTTGGAACAAGATTGGCAGGTTCTAGTGCAAGTCTAATTTGCAAGAGGATGAGTAGACATCCTGCTACATCACCCTTCTTTGGACCGGTTTACCAAGTTAGGGTAACTATGAATTGCCTAGCAAGAAATTGACAAATCAAGTTAGAGCGACAAAGTCGCCAGGATTTACTGTCTTAATTTGAGGAACCTAAGGTGTTGGCTAATTTGGGTTAACGGGGTATGACCCTAACCCAAAGATAAAAGGATAAACAAGCAATGAAACCCTTGGGGATCTTGCCAAGTCGCAATTGATCCCAGATTGAATGTTGGATGCATTCTGAGAGAAGAATTTACACCTTAGCAATTGGCCAAATAAACGACCACTGGATTGATTGTGTTTGTACAGTTTAGGAGCATTGTTTGACATTATTTTTCTATGTCAGTGCTAAGATTACGTGAAGGAACCGGTGAATAATTGGCTAATTAAGGAAGTTGTTTTTGCATGTCAAACTAAATGTGGTAGGTAATTAGAAAACTAAAGAAACCCCGAGGAAAGTGGGGTGGATGTGACCATGGTTCCTTCCTATGGATGGCTGGTCTCGGTTGACCGGAAACTTTTCTCGAAAGAAGTTGACAGAAAGGTAACGATGACTTAGAATCTAGGAAGCTAGAGTCCGATTTGTGCTGTTTTAGGGGAACAAAATGGGACTATGCCTTATGGGCAGAGAGGTCAAGCTCACATCCCTCTTGTTTCCCATTCTCCTTGAACCAAGTGCAGCATGAATCCGCTTCGACCCTGACATTTTTGCGTAAAGTAGTTCGCTTGGGATTCGATGCTAGCTGCCGTTCTAGGAATTTGACTACTAGGAAAACTCTGATTCAGGTCAGTCCTAAGTGGGAACGGCCGGAATGCTTCCGCTTCGTGGCAGACTCAGGAAGACCTAGATCGTAAACCCCGTGTCATTCCGTGGGAGTGCTAGGCGGCGCTTTCTGGACTCTCTTCCCAATGGGTTGCTAAGACGTGTCCTACAAGTGAACAGGTGAACACATTACATTTGGTATCAGAGCGAACCAACGAAGAACTAATATTTACAAGAAAACTTAATGAGGAGAAGTAGAGCAAATTTTGCTATTAAGAACATTTCCTTACTTACTTATCAATGTTGACTTGCAGAGTCACGAATCATGGAACAAATTCTTGGTGTTCCAGGTTATGTTTATGATTGCGATGCGTGCTTCGAATTATCGACGGAGGATCGATATGATGAATATCCTAGACCGCATCTACAATCCTTCACCCCTGTACGTGGAATGGAGATGGACAGGTGATTTAGGAATTATTACATAGCTGCCCATCAATTTGCATACCTTCGAACCAACTTAAAGAGAATCAAGTGGTTAGAGGACTTAAAGATTGTGAAACTGTTCATCTTTGTTGAGGCTCATACAAACGCAACCCTACATGTCGACGGTTGAAAGGTTAAGCAAAATAAGTATGTGTACGAGGAAGTGACCCGAGTAATCCCTGCTGATAGAATTAAGGTGTTGGGACATTATGAGAAGAACGGGTATCAAAGGAAAGGATACCCTAATCTTCCAATGACCTATCGATTCCTGAAAATCCATGACCCCAATACATACTATTACTCAGTGTCCGTAGCTAAACGTAACACAATCTTATTCTCCCCAAATTAGTGTATCAGCTTACTCCATCTTCCCAAGAATAATTATACTCGAAAGGGCTATGCCCATATGAATGAAATAAGCTTTTTTTATCAATGATTCTCTTGACTGTGAATATTGATAAAGAAGTTAAGTGATTTGGTCACTTGGCTAAAAGCTGAACTGGGCATATAAAACATTTAGAAAATTTTTAACGTAAAGAATTTTAATGCCCAGGCTCAACCCCAAGTGCAGATTCCTAGTCCGACCCTAGAATTTGACGGCAAGGGAAGGACCATCCAAACTGATGCCGAGATCTGGATCGAATCCATGGAGGATTACTTTGAAGTAGCAGGTAGTACTACACCCGCCAACCAATTAGTGCTCGCCAAGCTGAAGCTTACCGGCGAAGCAAGACTTTGGTGGAAGCAATGGTGCAGAGACCAAGGGATCTCAGAAGGTTCAGTTACTTGAAAGAAGCTAAAAAGAGCTATGCGAGGAAGATATCTTCCACCTGCCTACCGCACGCAGAAGATGAACGAGTTCTATGAGCTGAAGTAGCTTGATCTATCCCTTGATGCTTACTATTCAAAGTTTGTCTCTCTTTTGAAGTATGAGCCACAAATGGATATGACACAACAAGCGTCAAAGTTTTGTGCTGGATTACATCCACCTATAAACACCCGCCTCGAATCAATGTGCCCAAAAGACCTTTAGGATGCACTCATTCGAGTTGCATCCCTAATACAAGAGTTGCAAACCAGGCCAAGGAATAACAAGACTTGGTCTTACAAGGATCAAAACAAAGGAGTGTATAGGTCCTAGATGAAGAGAACGTAGAGCCAAAATCCGAGACAAAGGAAGAAAGCTAGGACCAACAATGTCAATAATTTTGTTCCTACCTAAGGAAATGGCCGCAATATCCATTGCTTCCATTGCAATGAGACTGGTCATTTCAAAAGACAATGTTCCCAGCTTAACAGAGGACAATGTCAAGGGCCATCTCAAGGAACCGTCTGTGGCCAAGGAGCTGCCGTCAGGACCAGAGGAAGAACCGCCAGCGTTGCCAACAGGGAAATGTGCGATGAAGAAGACCCGACCATGCAAGCTGACTTTGAGAGGGCAACCGTTCATGCCGCTCTTCATAAGAAAGGCCCGAATCGCCAATTCTCGGTGATTCAGACTCCATCAGATTATCAAGGTAAAGGCTTCAGAACCTTGATTGATTGTGGCAGTACACATTCCTGTATTTCACTAGTTTGTGCAAAAGATTAGGAATAGCCACAAAAGATGCACCTACCTTACTTGTGGAATTAGCAAATGGTCATGAGGTCACTTGTACCAGGCAAACTGCTAAGGTGGAATTCCTACTGGGAGGAAAGTCGACTTCGGTCAGATTCAGGGTTATGAACCTAGGTATCCATGAGTGTTTGCTCAGAATGGATTGGCTTAAACCTAATGATGCCCACATTCACTGTGGAAAGGGCCAAGTTTCCTTTCGAAATTCTAAAGGGGAATTGGTCACAACTCAATGAGAGGCTGGCAAGCCAAAATTTCAACTGGCTAAGCATCTCGAATAATAAAAGGAGTTAGAAAGGGACTACTTGTCTATTTGATTAAGCTAAATAAGCTAGATCAAAATCAGGAGTCTAGTGAAGAACCTTCATGGCTAAAGGAGTATGGAGATGTATTTCCTGAAGAGCTGACAGAACTTTTGCCTCAAAGGGAAGTTGATCGTGAAATCAAGCTAGCGCCAGGAGCTACACCAATTGCAAGAGACCATATAGAATGTCCATCATATTGAGCTGAAGGAGCAACTCAAACAACTATTAGATCAAGGCTACATCCATCCTAGCAGTTCACCATGGGGAGCTCCATTGTTGTTCCAAAAGAAGAAGGATGGAACGCTTCGGCTATGTATTGACTACAGAGGGTTGAATCAATCAACCATTAAGAACAAATACCCCATTCCAAGAATAGATGAACTTCTTGACCGTCTTCAAGGTGCGAATATCTTCTCCAAGATTGATTTCCGGTCTGGGTTTTATCAGATAAGGATCAAGAAAGAAGATATCCCAAATACGACATTTAGCACAAGATATGGACACTTTGAGTTCCTAATCATGTCATTCGGGTTGACAAATGCACCTGCTACCTTCAACAGGTTAATGCAGGATATCTTTAGGCCATATCTTGATGACTTCGTACTCATCTTCATTGACAATACCTTGGTCTACTCCAAACATGAAGAAGATCATGAACCCCAGCTTTGCATTGTCCTTGAAACAATGAGGGCACATAAGCTTTATGCCAAAAAGAAGAAATGTGCATTCTTCAAGTGACAGATTGAATATCAAGGATTCATTGTATCAGCGGAAGAAATCTCAGTAGACCAGGCCAAGGTGAGAGACGTTCTAGAGTGGCCAATGCCAACAACTGTCAAAGCAATACGTAGTTTTCTTGGATTGATAGGATGGTACAGGGTCTTTATCAAAAACTATGCTTTGATTGTAGCACCGCTGATGGATCTACTGAAGAAGCAAACATCAATTGTATGGTCAACTGGTGAACAATCTAGCTTTGATAAACTAAAGCAAAGCTTGGTATCAGCACCTATCCTAAAACTTTCGGACCTTCGTAAGGAGTTTGAAGTGATAAATTGATGCTAGCACACTTGCCTTAGGATGTGTGCTTATGCAAGAAGGTCATCTTATAGCATACTCTTCGAGGAAACTGAAGAGCCATGAGAGAAATTATGCTACTCACGATCTAGAGCTGTTAGCTATCATCCATGCTCTCAAGCTTTGGAGACACTACTTGCTAGGTAACAATTTTACCCTAGTGACGGATCATAAAAGTCTCAAATGGATCTTTACCCAAAATGAGCTCAACATGAGGCAATGTCGATGGATTGAAGTGCTGGAGGAATATGATTTTGAAATCAAATACTGGCCTGGAAAGGAGAATGTAGTTGCCGATGCACTCAGTCGCAAGGCATTTTTGAATTCTCTAATCTTGCAAAATCCATCAACAGCTAGATCTTTAGCCACAAAGGTATCCATGCCAAACAACCCAATACTTGAACTAGCTAAAGAAGAGGCATGTCATGATCCATCCTATCAAAAGATGTTAAGGGAGATCCCCATCAAGGATCAAGACTTGAAGCTACAGGTAAAGTATCTAGAATTCTCTATCAATAGTGGACTTGTCTACTATAGAACGAGATTATGTATATCAGCAAGCCAGTCACTCAATTAGAAGATACTTTGGGAAGCTCATGACTCCCCTTTTTTAGGACATCCTGGCTATGCCAAGACCCTCAATGCAGTCAGAAAGAGCTATTATCGGGAAAGGCTTAAAGGTGACGTTCTCAAATATGTCACTGAGTGTTTGTCTTATCAACGCATTAAGGCCAAACATATCAAAATGCCAGGGAAGTTGCAACCACTTGACATTCCCCAAATGAAATAGGAACTCATTAGTATGGACTTTGTTGTTGGCCTACCTCAGGTTTAGGGAGGTTACAACTCCATTATGGTTGTGATTGATATGCTAACCAAGGTTGCACATCTTATCCCTGTTAAGACAAACTATAAAGCCTTATACATTGCAAGGTTATTTATCAAGGAGATATTCAAACTGCATGAGTTGCCCACAAGAATCATTAGTGATTGTGACTCTCTCTTCACATCACATTTCTGGAGGGCTATCTTCAAAGCCATTGGGACTCAACTCTATTTCTTTACAGCTTACCATCCCCAAACCGATGGTCAAATGGAGCAAGTCAACCAAGTCATTGAGGATATGTTAAGGGCACACTACTGCCGTGAACCCAAAAAGTGGATCCAATATTTGCTGATGGTTGAGTTTGCCTACAATGCTTCTTACCAACAAAGCATTCAGATGACCCCTTTTCAAGCATTGTACGGGCACAACTGTCGAAGTCCTTTAAACTTCTCGGATCCAACCTTGAGGGTTGAAGCCTCAAAGCAGATGCTGGAAGATATGGATGACCAAATCAAGTCAATAAGGCATGACATCCAAGCTGCCAAGGATAGACAAAAGGCTTACACGGACCTAAAACGTCAAGATAGATCCTTCGCTAAAGGAGACATGGTCTTCATTCGTGTACACCCAAAGAAAAGTTCCTTATCCTTGGGTGAATGCAAGAAGCTAAGTCCAAGGTATTGTGGACCCTACAAGATCCTCAAGTGCCTAGGGCCTAATGCTTATAGACTTCAACTCCCTGAGAACCTAAAGGTTCATAATGTATTCAATATCATTCTACTGAAGAAGTATGTACCTAACACTAATCACGTGCTTGATGATCAACAAGTTGTAATATCTAGCCAAGGAGTCCTTGAGCTATGGCCTGACAGGATCTTAGATGTTAGGGAGAGGCATTTGAGATCCAGAACCTTGAGAGAATACCTCATCCAGTGGAAAGATTATCCCAAAGAGGACGCCACTTGGATGGATGAAAGTACTCTCAACCAACAATACCCGCAATTCTTCTCGAGATGAGGATATCTTGATTCCTCTAAGGGGGAGAGAATGTAATATTTCCGCTCGAAATATTAAGTCGACCTTAAACCATGCACACCCTGTACAATAAGGCACCCCAAAGTAATCTCCCACATCGTAAAAAGTTGGCAGTTAAATGCTTATCCCGCACGCACGTTAATAAACCCCAACCGTGTTGTGCAAATAAGGCCGAGGCTAAAACCCGCAAGCTGCACGGGAACACCCTTCACAGAGAAAAAGGGGTTAATGGATAAATTTAGTGCAATTTTTTTTAATAATTAACCCTTCCCCTCAGCCGATGCATGGCAGGGGGAGAGGGAGTGTGAGAGGGGTAGTGTTATGTGGAGAGCATGGGGGAGAGAGGAAGCATGCAAGCCACCCATGTGGGAGGCTATCTCCCCCCCCCCTTAGCCTATATAACCACCCCCTCCCTAGGCTTGAGGGAGGAAAGAGAAGAGAGAAAAGGATTCGTGGGCAGTTGTACTGCTGCCATCATGCCGTGAAGTCCACCTACTACCGCCTGCAAGTGCGCTGCTACCGCCCACTTCATCGCCATCATCATCACCTTAATCATCCTCTTCATCGTCATCTTTCCTCCTTCCCAATCATTTCCCCTCCATGACATGTTCTGCACAGAAGTTAGAAGCTTCTTTAGAAGCTTCTAAAGACAAAGCTTCCATAAGCCTTGTGCATATGGCTTATCCTCGAGAATTTAAACCCAAGCCTCCAAGGCCCTGATCCTGCATGGGAGAGGGAGATCGCGGAGTGTGAGTCTTCAGGACGTGGAAATAACCCAAGGAAAGTTGCTATGACAAAAAAATAAGCTGCATAAATGGCTGCAAAGTGAAAGACGCGAGGCGCACACGCGGGAGTCTCCAACCCAAGTTTACACGTGGACATCGATGCGAGTCCTCATGCCCAGGTTTTTAGAAGTTTAATTCTGCATAAAAGGAATGCATTGGGCACGTTTAATTTTCATGGGAAAGTTATGAACGCAAATTACTCATTCGTGTTACGTGTTTAATTGCATGTTGCTCTTTGCGTGCATTTCCAAAGTGACAATCCTAAACGCATATTGCATAGATTAAAAAGATGAAATTGTTTAAATGCATCCTTGTCTTCCTCACAAGAAAGAACAAGCACTTAATGCATTTAGGCAATGATTCCCTAGATGCAATTCATAGGAAATAATCATCGATGTCCATAAAAATGTTGTCCAAGTAATTGCATTACATGGAAGGGATTTATGTACCATGCATATTGCATGCGATGTTAATTGCATCCTAGGTTCGTTAAGTGTCGACGAAGGACAAATTAAAATCGTTAATGGTCTCGTGATATTCATGAACTTCTTTTATTGAAGTTGTTTTAGAAAAAGATGCATTTCATGTTAAATCATGAATTCAATGCATTGGACAAAGGGTTTATAGGAATAGTTCTCAACGTAAGTTTCTATACGAGTTAATCTAAATCGTCAATCACTATGATTTAGGCAAGGAAAAGAAATGGTTATTGCAAGCCTTATAGTAGCAAAGAAGGTAAAGTCTATGATTCGCATACTCACATGGAATGTTGCATTTTGGGATTATTTACATCTTTTTAGGGAAAAAGCATTAGCATCTTAAGGAAAGATCCCTTCTTGTCAAGAAAATTAGTTCAAATAGGTAATTCACTTGCAGTGGTGTAACTCAAACGGTGATTACCTCAATGCGCTAGGTAGAGTTTAGTACGCTAAAAATTCTACCTAGTATCTCACTTGGGATGCCAAGTCAAGACTTTCAAACCCAAAGGTCCTACCCACATTCACGGAATGTTAGGGTTAGTTAGTAGCCCATACAATAACGATCTAGGGTTTTACCCTAAGGATCAAATGACCTAATACTAGACTTCCAATTGAGTTTAGAAACCCTAGGGCCAAACGTTATCGGCCTTGTAAGATTAGGGTTGGGTTGAGTCAAGAGGACATCCCAAACCCCACATCTTGATTAAGCGTATTTCTTGACCAAGAAACGTCGTTTGATGGGAGAAATGATCCCACAAGTTAGGTGGACACTTGTGCAACAAGTTGCAACGGTCACATGGCTTTGTGTTTAAATCATAAGATAGATTTGCCACTCCTTGGAACAAGGTTGGCAGGTTCTAGTGCAAGTCTAATTTGCAAGAGGATGAGTAGACATCCTGCTACATCACCCTTCTTTGGACCGGTTTACCAAGTTAGGGTAACTATGAATTGCCTAGCAAGAAATTGACAAATCAAGTTAGAGCGACAAAGTCGCCAGGATTTACTGTCTTAATTGTTGAGATTTAGCAATCACACTCACTAACAGCCTCTTTGTATGGAGCTTCAGGGCCAAGGACGTGCAGGCTTACCTATCCCATATGCACAGTGGTGCCTACTGCAGTTTCCTACTTTCCTATAAAGCATTGTACTTGCTTCCTTTTCTTAATGCAATGATAGTACTCTTTTCATATCAGTAAAGTGTCAGTGTCATTGTCCACATACACAAGAGTGTGTTTATGAGTCCAAGTCTCAATCTTGGAACCTAATTCACTTGTGTAACAAACAGTGTCTTTGTCTCCTCCATCATGAGTTTACTCTTCTCCTTTCATCCACCATAACTGACTGCCATGTCCTAGATCCCGCTCATTCCGACATGGTATCAGAGCTCAGTTGGGCATGGCCTAGCCTCGTCTCTACTCTTCCAGCTCTTCTTTATCTTTCCTCAGCTCGGCTTGAGTTCATGACTTCATTCCCAGCTCCATACTCACTCTACCTTCAATGAAGCTTCAATGGCTGCCATAGCCTGCAGGACCCTGCCTCCTTGGAGCTCTTAGATCTCTTGAACCAGGAAGTATCTCCCCAAGCTCTCTTCTGGAAGATCATTCCTTGACTCCCTGCTATTCTCTTTAGCACATCACAGAGGCACATTGGCAACCGACAGCCCTGGCATTGCGAAAATTCGTCGTCGCTATCCAGACTGCGACGTTGTTGTTCGTACATTGAATTCCACCTGCACACGTCGTAATGATGACGAAGATCATAGGGCTTTGATAGGCCTTGGAAAGAGCTACATTTCCATTTAAAAAAAATTTGAAATGATCAACCATAGCTCCTGCAATCTGCAAAAAACCAGGCCCCTGTCTGAAACCCTAAACTGTCAGCCATAGCCAGTTTTATCAAAGCTCAAAAATCTCATCATTTTTTCTCTCCTGCCACCTGGAGCAACCCACTGCCACTATGATCTACTGTCCCAGCACCAAATCAAGGAGGGGAAAGACCTGAGAAGATTGAAGAAGGATCGACGACCCCGAGCAAGGAAGATTTAAGCTCAACATCAAGTCTCTACATAGTGTGTTTTCACACTACCATTACTTGTGTCTCTTGACACATTGTAATCTGCTCCTTCACTTGTAGCATCTGAGAATCTTGGAGCTGATTTGCTGCTGCTTCAACCATCCAACATGGGAAAAGACCCTCCAAATGCTTGGTTCAAGGGAGTCAGGTTTCACACCTGGCAAACCCGCATCAAGCTCATCCTGATGAAGAAGGGTCTCTGGACCATCACAAATTGCAAAGAGAAGAAACCTCAAGATGCGGACCTTGCAGTTACTTGGCAGAAGAATGATGACAAGGCACAAGCCATCATTAAACTAGAATTGGATGACAGCTACATCCATCATGTGGATGCCTGTGACACATCCCATGACACTTGGGACAAATTGGATACCTTATTTGGTGCACAATCAAAGTCGTCTAAGTATGGTCTATTGATTGAATTTTTCCGACTTGATATGAAGCCTCATACATCCCTGGCATCCCATCTGAACTACATGGAAAGCCTGCTTACTCAACTTGCAGGGATAAAGCTAAAAATGGATGAAGATGTTTGTATTGGTGTCTTGTTAAAAAGTCTGCCTCCTGCTTATGATAATGTATCAACCACTCTAACCAATATGCCTGATCCTCAACTTGTTGACATTAAAGACTCTCTGCTAGAGAAAGAAAAGAAACTTAAAAGCAAAGAAGAGCCTAGCACTTCAAAGGATGAACAAATGTTATATGTAAACAACAGATACAAAGGTAAAAAGGAACCGCTCTTCTGTGACTTCTGCAAAAGGACCAGACACACTGAGAAGTTCTGTCATGCTAGAAAGAGGTCCCAAAAGGCCTACCTTGTAGCTGTGAAAGAAGAAGAAGACCATGGACCAAAAGATGAAGATGAAGATGAAGATGAAGACCACCAAGATCGGAAGGACAAGCCTCATCAGTCCTTCTACTCTCATTACTCTGATAGACTGTTTTAAAAGCCTTGTATTTCCTTGCCCTAATGCTTCCTGCCATAAGCTTTGTAAACTCCTCATGTAACTTGGCATTACAGTTCCTGTACACTTTGTGAGGCCCCTGTTATAGCCTCTGGATGTCCATCATGTTTTGGTGCCCACACTTAGCCTTTTCTGCAACAGCCTCTGGTGTCTACCATGTTTGTGGTGTACCCACACTTTGCAGGTGGTTCTCATTATAGCCTCTATACACTTTGTGCCTTTCTAGTTGTGATTGAGGAGGGGTGTTGAGATTCAACAATCACACTCACTAACAGCCTCTTTGTATGGAGATTCAAGGCCAAGGACATGCAGGCTTACCTATCCCATATGCACAGTGGTGCCTACTGCAGTTTCCTACTTTCCTATAAAGCATTTTACTTGCTTCCTTTTATTAATGCAATGATAGTACTCTTTTCTTATCAGTAAAGTGTCAGTGTCATTGTCCACATACACAAGATTGTGTTTATGAGTCCAAGTCTCAATCTTGGAACCTAATTCACTTGTGTAACAAACAATGTCTTTGTCTCCTCCATCATGAGTTTACTCTTCTCCTTTCATCCACCATAACGGACTGCCATGTCCTAGATCGTGCTCATTCCAACATTAATTTGAGGAACCTAAGGTGTTGGTTAATTTGGGTTAACGGGGTATGACCCTAACCCAAGGATAAAAGGGTAAACAAGCAATGAAACCCTTGGGGATCTTACCAAATCGTAATTGATCCCGGATCGATTATTGGATGCATTCGGAGAGAAGGATTTACACATTAGTAGTTGGTCAAATAAACAACCACTGGATTGATTGTGTTTGTACAGTTTAGAAAGAGAAAGAGAGAAATGAGAGATGAAGGGAGGGAGAGAGGAGGATGAGTGAGAGAAACAATGAGAGAGAGAGGGGGAAGAAACAAAGAGAGAGGAAACAAATAAAGGGAAATAGAGAGAGAAATAGAGGGGGAGAGAAATAGAGAGAGGGAAGGAAGAGAGAAGGAGGAGGTAGAAAAGAAGGGGGAGGTAAAGAGAGGAAGGAGAGTGAAAAGAAGAGAGAGAGAGAGAGGGAGAAATAGAGATAGAGAGAAAAAATAGAGAGTGAGAGAGAGGGAGAGAGAAATAGGAAAACAATGAGAGAATGAGAGAGAATGTTAAGAAAGAAAAGTAAAGGGAGAGGGGGGAGAGAGAGATAAAGAGAGGTGGGGTGACATTTCTTTCAATATCTTTGTTTCTTAAGCTTTTTATTTTCTATCTTTGATTGTCTTTGCAATGAGAAGAGTTGAGTGAGAGTGGGGAGGGAAGGAGGGAGAGAAATAGAGAGAAGAAGGGAGGGGAAGGAAGAGAGAGATGGAGAGAAATAAAAAATGGCAGAGAGAGGGGCTTCATAAAAAAGTGTCAAAACCCAAGCATGGCATTTTACAGGTTTGTAAACAATCAAGAGAGAGAGAGAGAGAGAGGCCGCCGCCACTGCTGCCATCCACGAAAAGGGAGGAGACAAGTGTAAAGGAGAAGGAAAGAACTCCCGAAGGAGAAAAAAATGAGAGAAGTATGAAGGGATTCTTCTTCAAGATTTGAGGTAAGTGCATTATCTCTTCTCTCTTTGTTTGTCTCTTTTCTTTACTTCTCTCTTTCTTTTTGTTGATGAAGAGTATATAGAAAGAAGAAGTGAGAGAGATCAATGTGGGCAAGGGAGATTGAGAGAGAGAGAGAGAGAGAGAGAGAGAGAGAGAGAGGTCGCTGCCACCGCCAATCCACCACAAAAAGAGAGGGGACAACTGCAAAGAAGAAGGAGGGAACCCGTGAAGGAGAAGAAGAAGAAGGAGAGAAGCGTGAAAAGATTATTCTTTAAGCTTTGAGGTAAATGCATTATCTATTCTCTCTTTGTTTTTCTCTTTTCTTTACTTCTCTCTTTCTTTTTGTTGATGAAGAGTGTATAGAGAGAAGAAGTGAGAGAGATCAACGTGCGCAAAGGAGATTGAGATAGAGAGAGAGAGAGAGAGAGAGAGAGAGAGAGAGAGAGAGAGAGAGAGAGAGAGAGAGAGAGAGAGAGAGAGAGAGAGAGAGAGGTTGCTGCCACGGCCAATCCACCACAAAAAGAGAGGGGACAACTGCAAAGAAGAAGGAGGGAACCTGTGAAGGAGAAGAAGAAGAAGGAGAGAAGCACGAAAGGATTCTTCTTCAAGCTTTGAGGTAAGTGTATTATCTCTTCTGTCTTTGTTTTTCTATTTTCTTTACTTCTCTCTTTATTTTTGTTGATGAAGAGTGTATAGAGAGAAGAAGTGAGAGAGATCAACGTGCACAAGGGAGAGAGAGAGAGAGAGAGAGAGAGAGAGAGAGAGAGAGAGAGAGAGAGAGAGAGAGAGAGAGAGAGAGGTTGTTGCTATAGACAATCCACCACAAAAAGAGAGGGGACAACTGCAAAGAAGGAGGGAACCCATGAAGGGGAAGAAGAAGAAGGAGAGAAGCACGAAAGGATTCTTCTTCAAGCTTTGAGGTAAGTGCATTATCTCTTCTCTCTTTTTTTCTCTCTTTTCTTTACTTCTCTCTTTCTTTTTGTTGATGAAGAGATGTATAGAGAGAAGAAGGGAGACAGATCAACACAAGGGAGATTGAGAGAGAGAGAGAGAGAGAGAGAGAGAGAGAGAGAGAGAGAGAGAGAGAGGTTGCCACTACCACTACCATTGCCACCACATCCACTAAAAGAGAGGGGACAACTACAAAGGAGGAGGGAACCCCCAACCTCTGTCTCTTCTCCATCTTGCCCTCCTCGAGCTTGCATGGCAGGCACCAAGCAAGCATGTCCCCATTTCTCGGTCATGGGAAGGCCTCATGCCAAAGCTCGCCACCTGGAGCACAAGGTGGAGCCTCCTCTAGTGCAGCAACAGGTGCTCCCCATAGAGCACAATGACCACCAGAGAAGAAGAGGAGATGGAAACCAGGCACTATCACCCTTCGAGAGATAAGGAGAATGCAATGCGGATACGAGCTTCTCATCTTGAAAAGATCTTTTCATAAGGACGTTGTTCAGGAAGTCATGCAAGACTTGGAGCTGAAAGGGATGGAAAGATTTTGGGCACGAGTGCGGGACGGCCCACCAGTAAGAAGGTAGACTGCTACAACTATGGCGATAGAAAGAAGAGCCTACATGATGTACTACATGTACCTTCTATTACCAAGAATCTATTGTCGATTGGACAGATGGCAGAACAAAATTTGCAAGAATCTACTGTCGGTTGGATAGATTATTTCAACTGATACACATGGCTATATATTCAGAAGTACAAGGATGAGGTACTCGATGTCTTTAAGAAAATGGGTTTATAAAGAGAAATACAAGTGAAATGGTTCGTTGGAAATGTATAAAGCCCAACTCGTTGCAAAGGGATATACACAGCAATACGACCTAGATTATGAGAATACTTTTAGCTCGGTTGCTAAGATGGAAATGCTGAGAATAGTCATTGCATTAGTGGCTTCTAAGGGCTAAAAATTATGACAGATGGATATAAAAAATGCATTCCTGAATGGTGACTTGCTTGAAGAGGTATATATGGAGTAACGTGAGGGTTATGTACACAACCTGAGGTGTATATGGACGCTAGCTAGCAACCCCATCTATCATGCTAGATCCAAACACATAGAGATTCATTACAATTTCATCTAAGAAATGGTACTTGCAAGACAGATTGATCTACTTCATGTGAAGACAGAAGACCAGGTAGCCGATATCTTTACCAAATCACTTGGTAAAGAGAAATTCATTCGTTTCAAGGATCTACTTGGAGTACAACAACTAGTATGAGCTCAAGAAATGGAGTTTGAGAAGGGGGAGGATAAGCTTGATTCTTTTGATCTTAAAACACCTCCATCCATTGAGATTGAGGGTGAAGATAAGAAAGAAGAGATAGAAGATGACTTAGACATAGGTAAAAACAAGAAGGAAGAAGTAGAGCTTAGAGACACTACCACTCCCTATATAAGTGTTTCTGGCTCCAACACCATGGTATAACTCTTACAAATGTCCAAATGCTCTCCCAAAAAGACTTGAACAAGTTTGGAATAAGCTTGAGTGAGTAGAAGATCAATGGGACTTATTCATACCGCAGGGCCCTGACTATAATGAAAGCTTGAAGTGAAGCTCTTCTTCTTGGGCCTAACAAGTGATAAAAAAGTACCTTGAGTAATACTTTTTTGAATTGATTATATCTAGCTTTTGCAATCACAAGCTCTTTTTCTTCTCGGGCCTAAGCAAGTGATGAAAAAGCTCCTTGCGAAATACCTTTTTGAATTGATTATATCTAGATTTTGGAATCAAAGGATTCAGTTTTTTTTTTAAAATCTGATAATTTTTAGACATTAGGTGTAGGTGACATTGGAAAATGAATTATGCAAGAATATTTAGTGCATATGGCCTAAATTTTTCCCCCTCTATAACCATAGTTATTTGTGTCAAAAATTTACTCTGCAACCGTCGCTATAAGCATCACTAACCCAATTAATGACGCTTATAGCAATGCTAATAGTGATGCCAATAGCGACAAATCGACCGCGTCGCTAATAGTGACATGAATATCGATGACGGGGGTAATTTTTTCCATGAATAATTCTGTCGCTTTAAATGTCACTATTGGATCTATATGTTGTAGTGGGCAATGGGCTATGAAGGCTTTGTTGGCACAATTGGTTGCGTGCGAGAATCTCCCACTAGCTTGTAAGAAAAACTTCCCAGGAGGTCACCCATCCCAGCAGTGTCATCACCCAAGTGTTCTTAATTGCCAAGTGACTTTCCACTAGGCTAGTTCTTTTTTGTTTTTCTAAGTAACTTGCATTGCTATTTCATGAAGACATCAAACTTGGTTTGAATATAGGTTTGAGTACCTCTTAGAGTAGAGATATCATATTTTACTATAGTCAAAGAGCTAGAGGTGGTAGGGCTAGTGGAGTCTCTCTAGGTTGTGGCCACACTCAAAATGATTATGGTGGACATTAGCAACAAAATGCTTGGTAAAATCAAAATGCACAATATTAAAGAGGATCATGATCTTTTAGAGGAAGGGGAAGATCACATGGAGGCAAAGGTGATCCTTGGCAGTTTCATGATCAGTTGAATAGAGACAAAGACTATCATTACTATGGCAGGTATGGACATATAGCAAAAAACTTAGACAACATGGTAACTATGAATCCTCTAGTAATGATATTGATGATTAGTTGGATAGGCTATTTGCTATGAAACATGTATCAAAGGGTATACCTAAGAAAAGCAAGGCTGATGAAAAGTGGTACATTGACTCAAGTGCCTCAAATCATATGACTCTGCTTGGAGAATGGTTTGATGAGATGATCATAGAATCTCATGGCTATGTATGTACTGGTCATGCTACACATCATGACATCAAGCATGTAGGTGTTGTACCGATAATCATGCATGATGGGAAGAAAAATAGTATATATGATGTGTTGCATGTACGTTCTATCACTAAAAATTTATTATATATTGGCAAAGTGGAATCTGCAAGTCACATTTAATAGAGATGGCTATTTTATTGAAGAGTATGAAAATAGTTGCAAGTTGATTGCTAAAGGCAAAAGGGATGGTACTATATTTACCTCGGATGCTACTATTCTTAAGTTAAAGGTAGCCATGTTTGCGCATGACATTGGAGTAGCAAGGGATGTGGAAATTTGGCATAAGCACATTGGACATGTAAATATACAACAATTGAAAGAAATACAGTAGAAGAAGATTGTACTTGGTGGTCTATCAGACATGTTAGAAATAGTACTAGGCCATTGTAGTTGGTGGATTCAGATGTTTGGGGTTTGGTACATAATGAATCCATTAGTAATGTAAGATATTGTCTCTTGTTTATTGATGATTTTAACATATATACTTGGCTATATATTTTGAAGCACAAGGATGAAGTGCTAGATGTTTTTAACAACTTTAAAACACATGCTGAAAAAGAATTTGCATGTTATATCTCATGCTTGAGATCTAATGGAGGTGGAGAGTATGTCTCTCATGAATTTGATAGGTACTTGGTTGAGTATGGCACTAAAAGGCACCTTATGTGTAGTTATATGCCACAATAAAATGGTATGGTTGAGAGAAATAATAGGGTGCTTATGGAAGGTGCAAGAGACATTCTAAATGAGAAGAATCTATCAAACCATTATTGGGCTAAAGTAGTTGTAGCTGTAGTATATATCTTAAACAGAACTCCTATAGTTGGTATTCATGATCTTACACTATATGAGAAATTGTATGGGCACAAACCAGATATCAACCCTCTTAAATTATTTGGATGTATTTCTTATGTATATGTGTTAAATGATAAGAGGAAAAAGTTAGATCCGAAGGCTGCTAAGTGTGTCTTTATTGTCTATGCATAGGATAGAAAAGCCTAGAAATGCTATAGTCTAACTACCCATGGGACATTAGTTAGTAGGGATGTAGTGTTTGAAGAGCTGGATTCACGATATGGTGGTACAAATGTTGTTGTTTTAGATGGACCAATAGATGATACTCATGTTGAAATTCATAATATGGATGTTACCACTATTAGTGGGCCTATAACACATCCTCTACTATTAGTCCATGGATAGGTTTCTTGTGCAATCATGGTTCTATGTCCATTGACATGGATATGCCAGTGAGGGGGAAATTAGATAAATGTGGGAAGATGTTTGAAGATGTTACTAGGCCACTTATGTTTGGTTATGAATAACCTAATAGCGATAACCTTGGTAGTGAACTTGGTATACCATATGTTACTATGCATGGAGTTAGGCAAAGTAGGTATGTACCACCTCAAGAGAGGGAATCATATAGTGCACTATAGTTAAGAAGGTCAAAGAGATTCAAAAGGCTTGTTGATAGGCTGACTTATAATGGGTATTTAGACAAACACTTTGTTTACGTGACTAAAGTGATAAGTCATAAAGACCCTACAAAGTTCAATGAAGTAGTTGGTGATGAGAATTAGTATGTAGCCATGGATGTGGAAAAATGCAGCATTGGTTGAAAATGACACTTGGGATTTGGTTAGGTTGCCTAAAGGCAAAACACCCATTTTCTTTAAATGTGTTTACAAAGTGAAATGCAAAGTAGATGGATCTCTAGAGAGATATAAAGCATGATTGGTTGCTGAATGTTATGTATAGTAGTATGGTCTTGATTGTGATGAGACTTTCAACTTGGTTGTAAAAATGGCAATCCTAAGAACTGTCATTACTTAGTAGCATCTAAGGGATGGAAGCTTTTGTAGATGGATGCCAAAAATAAATTTCTAAATGGAGATTTTATTGACAAAGTGTATATGGAATAGCCTAAGGGTTATGTACAATCTAATTACTCAAATAATGTATGTACACTAAAAAATGCACTTTATGGGTTAAAACATGCATCAAGAGCATGAAATGCTCAAATCAGCTCGTATTTATAGCAACTTGAATTTTAGATAGGAAATGTAGATCATAGTCTATTCACTAAGTAGGCAAAGATAAGGTATGTAGTCTTGGTTATTTATGTAGATGACTTGATCATTACTAGAGATGATGACCGTGGTATTGCTAAAATTAAATTACAGGTGAAGTTCAAAGTGAAAGACTTGGGAGAACTGAAATATTTTATTAGCATTAAGGCAGTGACTACACCTTAAGAAATTTGGCTACCATAGAAACAATATGCACAAGATATGTTGATTAATTATGGAATGATGGATTGTAAGCCCATGGAAACACCGTCAGATTGGAATGTAAAGCTTAGAGTTAATGTTGGCAATGAGATAAAGAATGTTACAATGCACAAGAAGATGGTGGGCAGCTTAATCTATCTTACCATTACTCATCCTAATCTCACTTATTCAATGGGGTTGATTAGTCAACTTATGTAGAAGCCACACAAACCTCACTTGGATGCAGCTAAGGGGATTATGTGGTATAAGAAAGGTACTTATGATTGCGGGATGCTTTATGAGTTTGGAAAGCCACTTGATTTGACAAGATATACAGATGTTGATTAGTATGGTTGTGCATATGAGAGATGATCAACTAGTGGTTATGTATCTTGGAGGTTGTATGGTTAGATGGAGCAATAAAAAACAACCTACAATTTCTCTCTCTAGCATTGTAATACTCCCGGGCCTCTAATAAAAGTTAGTAGTAAAGTTAGTTAGTCTATCAATTAGTAAAGTTAGTTAAGTTATGAGTTAGTAAGTTATTTAGTTAGCTTATACATTAGTTAGTAAGGTTAATAGATAGTAAGTTATATAGCTTATATATATTATAGTAGGTTACTAACATTAAAAATATAAACATTAAAAAAAGGAAAGAAGAAAAAGAGGGCATTGAACTAACGATCGTCACTATCGTGAAGAGCACCTCACTAATCATCACTATTGTCATCATCAACATTGTCATCTTCTTCATTGTCGTCATCATCATCATCATCATCGACGTCATCGTCGTCGTCGTCGTCTTCTTCTTCTTCTTCTTCTTCTTCTTATTCTTCTTCTTCTTTATCATAATCATCGTTATCTTCTTTATACCCATAATTGGTGTCGACAGCCTCATGACCCCTCCTTTTCAAAAAAGTAAAGAGAAAATAAAATAATAAAAAAGAGAGAAGCTCCCACTCTGAGTGAAGGAGCTGCTTTTAACATAAAGAGAGGAGAAAGAGAGGGGAAGGGAGAGGCAACATGCACTTCCTTCTTCCTATATAAAGGTGTAACCCTCTACTCAGTTGTGGAGGTAGAATAATTGCCCCCTCCCTTTGAGAGGCTACAAGAGGGAGTTAGAGAGAAAGAGAGAGAGAGAGAGAGAGAGAGGGAGTTACCCCGAGATGCTGCGACAAAGAGTTAGAGAGAGAGAGAGAGAGAGAATGAGACCTTGAGAGGTTGCAAGAGAGAGAGTTAGAAAGAGAATTAAAGAGGGAGAGAGTTAGCTCAACCCCCCTCTCTCGGTCTTCAACTAGAAATATTCTCTCACGCTCTCCCATCCCGAATTCATCCCTCCTCTATCTCTAGAACCCACTCACAAAAGATGGCTCTAAAGCAACAAGGTGCAAAGACCATGAGATCCATCGCAACCGATCAAAAAACGATTATTGCCAGAGATACAGGAGTGCTCGAGGTTTCCAGAGTTGCCACTAGCAATGGAACATTAGGTGTGGCAAACACAAGTGTAAGCAAAGAAGAAATTCCCAATGTTGTCATGCTAAACCAGGTTATTCATAACTCAAAAATAAGATATTATTTTCATATCATCACATAAAATAATAAGAGTTTTACCAAAAATTTTCATAAAATGTTAGCTTTTGCATTAAGTGGTACATGAACTACTTGTTAAATTGCATGGATAGAATCCATATAAAAATTAAGTACAAAAAATATTAGTTTCCATATTTATACTTACACAAAATGATAGCTTTTATCTAGAGAGCATAATTAATACATGCATAAACTATTAACTGCTATCTATGATTTGTAGCTAGATTAATCGAGATTATAATTCCTAGAATTATGATGAAAATAATTGTAGGTGGATGTTGCACAAAATAAGAAAAGGATTATATGTGCATGCAAATATTAGTTAAATAAAATAATTCATATATCTACTATGAAACATGTCAAGGTTAAGTATTGATTAACGCTTGCAAAGGTCTATTTAAAAGCCTTGTAAATCATCTCATCGCCATATTTTTGCTAGGACATTCACTATATTTAGGATAGATCAATGCTGAGAAGATATAAGACGGAATTTTAAAATGTGAATAACAACTTAGACCCTCCCAATCTATTGTATTACCCGCAAACTCTTGAAAGTTAAAATAGAAGGATATTGCATATTCTTCATAAATAATTTGTGCAATGGTATCGCTTATGTTGGGTAAGTTAGCCTAAACGGGAAATCCATATCTTTCTTAACAAAGTTGAAAGAATTATACTCATCACCTCTTTATGGGAAGGAGGATACTCCTTAGATTGTAAGGTTACAAGTTAAAATAGAAGGATATTGCATATTCTTCATAAATAATTTGTGCAATGGTATCGCTTATGTTGGGTAAGTTAGCCTAAACGGGAAATCCATATCTTTCTTAACAAAATTGAAAGAATTATACTCATCACCTCTTTATGGGAACGAGGATACTCCTTAGATTGTAAGGTTACCTTAGGTTAAGGATCTACCTTGGTCATGTGAAGTTGTGAGTTGCGCAATGGTGTGATTATCATTGCATAATTGTATGTTTGAAAGGATTGTTTGTGTTTGCTAGAATCTAGATCTCTAATTAAAAATATTGATAAACATGATAAAGGGAAAGATCGCACTAAGCCACGCCCAAGCTAGTTGCAAGATCCTACTCCAAGGGAGTCATGGTTATCGCTTCGAGAGGCTTAGACCACCTCTGTAGTGGAAAGGTCTATCGATAGGGATAATCTTGAGCAGTATGAAATGTGGATGCCTAGGGGGGCTCTGGCCATAAATTTTGCATTACTTCTAGAATCTGACGAGTCCTTCATGACCCATGATGGATCCTGGAACCCTAATACTAGTTACAAGGGAGGAATCTTGGTGGGCAGAATACCCTCGTGGAATTTTGTATATCTTCTACATGATCAAAAAAATAGAAATTGTTAGAAACTTCCAATATAATAAAGGAAATTGTTTTACTCAAGGTTTGTTTGAATTGTATTATGCGTGTCTGTGAGATAAATTACATGAAGGAACTGTGATTTAACAGACTAATTAAAGAAGCTAGTTGTATATGTTTCAATAAATGTGCTGTAGGTAATTTAAAAAATAAAGATGATATTTTCATCAAAGGAAAATGGATGGGCGTGACCCCCGACGGGTCTCTCCAAATGGTAGGGTGGTCTCGGTTAGCTGGGAGCTTTTCTAAATGGGTAATAGAAATAGGAAGATGATAAATTAACCAACTAGTCACTAGGTAGAATCAACTTGCATTGTTTTAGGTGGCAGGAATCAGATTTTGCCTTATGGACAGGAGGGTTGACGTACCACACTCCCCTTCATCTCCCATTCTCTTTGAACCAAGTGCAATGGCAAGTCCACTTCAGTTCGAGTAATCCTGTAGGAAGTGGAAACTCGAAATTACTGATGCTAGTTGGCTGTTAGGAGACCCATATGATTTTAGAAACCTAGAAATTCAGGTCAATCCTATTGGATTCAATCGGAACTCTTCCATTGGGATGTAGACTGAGTAGGGTCTAAGTGACAAACCCCATGATACTCCAAGGGAGCACCAAGCAGCATCATTTGGAAAACATACTGATGGACTACAAAAAGGTACACCTTGGAATGAGGCTAGCATACACCTCAGAATTGGTATCAAAGTGCTTGTTAGTATAGAATATGATGTAAGCTTAAGAAAAAAAAAGGATTGTAAATACAGTCTATGACGTTTTTTTCTCTTCATTAATGTATGTTTTTGAATTATGGCAGAGTAATAAATCTTGAAAATGATTCTCATCTTCTAAGTAATGTTTATGTCAGTTATGCATTCGTCCAGTCTTGCCTAGGGGAATCAGATGATGCAGATATTAGATTAGTTGTACAACCCCTCGTCTCTATATCATGAAAGATGGTGGATGATTAATAGAGGGTAATGCTATAGCATTGCAAGCCATCTAGCTTATCTTCAGAATAATCTAAAAAGGGTGAAATGGATGGAAGATATTAAAGTTGTCAAGATCTATCTATTTTGTGAAGCCAGTGTAAACTCAACTCTATATACTAGGGGCAATAAGATCAAACTAAACCCATATATCTATGAGGAAGTTACAAAGATCCTTCCAATCTCTTGACATAATAAAAGTAGTAGGTCATTCTAGCCGGTGCAACTATGAAAAGGATAGATGTCCTGATCTCCCTTAAAAATATAGATTCCTAGATATCTACTCTCAGAATCCAAGTTACTTCATAAAGGTTGTATCAGAGTGTCATGCTTAGATTGTAGTATGAAATTCTTTTCAGAAAAAAATAAGAGGAGCATGTGAGCTATCTGAATAATGTATTTCTTCCCATTTGATTACCTTGTACATCCATTGTAATCAAGATTGATTGATACCTTATCAATCAGAGAAATAATGAAACTCTACTTTTCCCTTGGAACCTTTGAAATTACAATTTAATTTTAGCAATGGAAAAAGAGTTTTTTTAAATTGTTTCAATAAACTAAGTGAGAAATAATTTGAGTATCAAACTCTAATATTAACTCTATATAAATTTTGTAAAGTTTAACTTGGGAATTGTTGAAATTTTCCCAGAGTCTCGTACCCACAAAAATTCCCAACAAAGCCCAAGAAAAAATGAATCTTTTAAAGTAAGTCATTCCTCTGAAAATTAATGGGAGAGGCGACAATGTGGAAGCCAATGCAAAAATTTGGATTGAATCCATGAAAGATTATTTTACTATTGCTAGAACTGTCCCAGCCAACCAAGCCATGATAGCTAAGCTAAAATTAATTAGCGAAGCTCGACTCTGGTGGAAGCTGTGGCGTCGAGATCAAGGTATCCCTAAAAATATCATTACTTGGGATTTACTAAAAAAAGTTGTAAGAGGAAGGTATTTACCTCTAGCTTATCGTACCCAGAAGATGAATGAGTTCTTTAATTTGAAGCAAATGGGAGTGACTCTAGAGGCATATTACTCCGAGTTTGTTTCATTTCTTAAATATGCACCCTCCATGGATACTGCTCAACAAGCGTCCAAGTTTTAAAATGGGCTAAATTCTCCTCTTAACACTCGTTTGGAATCAATGCACCCAACAAACCTCCAACATGTTTTGATTTGGGCTGCTCCTATTGTGCGAGAAGTATAATCAAAACCTAAAAATAATAAGTTTTGGAGCTACAATGACTAGACAAAAGGAGGATTCAAAAGAAAAAGGCAAAATCCAATGCAATTGGAAATGTTGTTCCTACCTAAGGAAACATGGATGGTCTTAGGTACTTTGATTGTAATGAGCTAGGATATTTCAGGAGAGATTGTCCAAATCTTGGTGGAAACCATCACCAAGGCCAATTTCAAGGTCAAGGCAGAGTTGCCTAAGGCCCTCGTAAAATAGCTATGGCAAGAGGAAGAATGTCAAATATCACCCTTAAAGAGATTAATAAGGAGGAAGACCCTACTATGGAAGAAGATGTTGAAAAAGTAACTATTCATACTGCATTCCACAAGAAGGGTCCAAATCATCAATATTCGATAATACAGACACTAGCTAGTCACCGATGTAAATCATTTAAAGTTTTGATTAACTATGGAAGTACACACTCATTTATTTCACCCAAGTGTGCCAAGAAGTTAGGAATATATACAATAAATGCATCAAAAATGCTTGTGGAATTAACAAATGGAAAGGAAGTACCTTCTACACAGCAATTTGCCAAGGTAGAGTTTAACCTAGGAGGAAAAATTTCAAGTATGAGGTTCAAAGTAATGAACTTAGTAGCTTATGAATGTTTATTGGGAATGGATTGTCTGATTCCCAATGATGCTCGTATCCATTGTGGAAAAGGTCAAGGCACATTTCAGGATTTGAACAGTGAAATAGTGAAATCTACACTAGTTGAAACAGGGAAACCTAAGATTCCATTAGCAAAAGCTTCTTGAATTGTGAAACGCCTAAAGAAAGGATTACATGTTTACTTGATCAATCTTAACAAGGTAAATCAAGATGGTCAAATAGAATAAGAACCATCCTGGTTAAAAGAATATGCCGATGTATTTCCTGAAGAGCTAACTGAGTTACCTCTGGAAATAGAAGTCGATCAAACTTGTTCTAGGAGCCGCTCCAGTTGCAAAAAGATCTTACAAAATTTCTATTAGTGAAGCCATCAAACTAAAAGGGCAAGTCAAACAATTGCTAGAACAAGGATATATTCGGTCAAGTAGTTCACCATAGGGAGCCCCAGTATTATTAAAAAAGAAGAAAGATGGAACTCTCCATCTTTGTATAGACTACTAAGGGCTAAACCATGTAACAATGAAGAATAAGTACTCGATCCCTAAGATAGATGAGCTTCTTGATCATCTACAATAAGAAAGGATCTTTTCTAAGATTGATCTTCGGTCAGGATATTATCAAATCAGAATCAAGAATGAAGATTGTTATAAAATCCGAGATACACACTCGACTTTCTTATATAGTTAAAATATATATGGCAAATATTATGTTGGCATAGAGGGAGAATAGATGAGAGAAAAGAAATATGTGGAGAGAGAGGTAGAGAAATTGGCAACACGCTAGGGAAGATGGGCCAGTCCCCCCTCCCCCGTTGTGGAGTTATATTATTGACAAGGAGCAAGCTTCTCCATTACACATGCGCCAATTCTTACTTGTAGATCTTGGAAACCAGATCATGGTTCCTTGCACAGTATACAACTAGCTAACACTTGCACAACTTGAAAGTTGGCACCTTTTGATCCTTCTTGAGTCTCCTTCTCTCCTACACAATATGTGTAGGGCTCTCCTCTTAGTGCTTGATTTCAACAGAGCTTCTATAGCACTTGCACCTTCTCTTCTCCTCTTGGATACATGCAAAGTGATGCTTCCTTCACCCCTCCCTTACACCCAAAGAGAGCCTCATATTTTATAGTCTTTCAAGAGCTTCTCTTCTTGGTGAGAGAGTTGAGTTGTTCTTCATGCAAGATGTGGTTGTTCCACTCTGCAGCACTAATTTTGAGATATCTCTTTGTGCATTGTTTGGATGAAAAAACATCCAACACGAAAGTTATAGATCTCATTGTTTTCGATAACCATGGCGTCCCGTTTTTAGAGATCGTTTTTCAATTGTGATATATTTTAAAAATGGATTTTCTAAAAAACATCTTTTTAAACTGTACTCTTAACTTGTGGTCCATGCAACCACTTTGAGTCATAGATAAGGAGAGTTCATTAGATTTCCTTGGGCCTCAACCTTAAGATTGAATTCCACACAAAATCTTGTGTCATTTTAGACCTTGGAAAGAGAAAATCACTTCTCTCCTCACTTCCAGAGGATCACGTTCTCTCGTCTTTCTTAGTGAGAGGATTCCCTCTCTCGTCTTTCTTAATGAAAGAAAAGACCTTAAACCTTGACTTGTAGGGGAGAGGATGACCCCAAATGAATGCAATGCTCATTACACACAAGTAAAACATTCCCAGGCATCCCTGGATGCACACATAAATACATAACACAATGCTAATGCACTTCCTCTTCTTAGAACTCAATCCATCTTCATTTATGTGTAACTCCTTGGTTCTTGTGTACACTCTTACACTTGGCAGACACTTCTTTCCCCCTTCATAACTTGTACTGCCTGTACTAGATATCCCCATCACAGTGCTTTGATCACCCCATTAAGTGATGCACTAGGAATACTAGTCTCTAAATGGTCTCATGGCCATGCTAGATCATCATCAACACTTAAAGAAAAGTGAGTCATTAATTTATTGACATGAATTTATTAAATAGAGAATGCAAGCAATCAATTTAGTGACATCCCTCTGGCTTCTAAACAGTTGACCTCAACTGTAGAGGGAATACATAGTTCTTAAGAAGATCTGCAAAGTCTTGTAGTTCTCTCTCAGTCCTAAATTGAGCATCCAATGGGGGATAATTCTTAAGCTTAACCAGATACTTCCGTAATACTTTACCTAACCTTAGAGTATTGTCCTGATGGTGTAAAATTCTTTCAGGCACAAGAAACTCTTCTGTTTCTTCTATGTCAGGTAAATCTTCCTTGATTGCTTCCATTGGAGGTTCTCCAATATAGAGACGTAGCAAACTTATATGGAAAACATTATGAATGTTCCAATGACTTGGTAGATCCAAACAAAAAGTCACATCGTTTATCTTATCTATGATCTTGAAAGGGCCATAATAGCGATTAGTGTTTAAAGAGTAGAGAGAGAGAAAGGGAAAGACTCCATATCCATGAGCCTTCAGGCTCTCAAGCTCATTCCTTCATTTCCACACACTCTACTGAAAAGCACACACACCCTACAAGATAAAGTGACCTAGTGTAAATGTAGACTAGACTAACTAACTCTAGTCAGGTCACTGACTAACTACTAACCCGACTTATTTAATGTAGTCACATGTAGACAACTGTACACACTAGATGTCATAGATGTCGGTCATAGATGAAGACACACTGACGGTGAGCTTGATTTCTAACACTCCCCCTCAAGCTCAAAAAAAAAACTCAAATCATCTGAATCACTCCAAGTAGCTGTCTAAAGTGAATGAACTTATCTTTACCAAGTGATTTGGTAAAGACGTCTGCTACCTGGTCTTCAGTCTTCACATGCTCCAAGTCAATCTGATCTGCTAAAACCATTTCCCTGATGAAATGGTAGTGAACCTCAATGTGTTTTGATCTTGCATAATAAACAGGATTGCTTGCTAACATAACATTGCTCAAATTGTCACAGTACAGCTTGACTTTGCTGTCCAAGTGTACTCCCAAGTCATTCAGTAACTTTTGTAACCACTTAGCTTCACAGGCCGCTAAGGCCGCACCATGATACTCTGCTTCCGTACTGGACAATGCAACTGTAGGCTGTTTCTTACTCTGCCAATTGATCATGCTATTACCCAATCCAAATGCATAGCCACTGGTTGACATCCTGTCATATGTGCAACCAGCCCAGTCAGCATCAGTGTACCCCATCAAGTCAAGGGTTTTCCCATATGCATAAAACAGCCCATGATCTGTGGTACCCTTTACATATCTCAGAATTCTTCTGACTGCATCCAAGTGTGGTTTGCGAGGCTTCTGCATGAACTGACTGATCAGCCCCACAGCATAACTCAAGTTAGGTCTAGTGATCGTGAGATAGATCAAGCTGCCTACCATCTGTTTGTACATAGTAACATTCTCAATCTCTGTCCCAACATCAATTTGCAGCTTGACATTCTTCTCCAAAGGCGTATCCATAGGCTTGCAATCAGCCATACCATATTTCTGTAGCATGTCATGAGCATGCTGCTTCTGTAGCAGCCATATGCCTCGAGGTGTAGAGACAACCTCAATCCCCAAAAAATATTTCAGCTCTCCAAGATCCTTGACCTTAAACTCAGCCTGTAAACATGTCTTTATTTCTGCAATCCCATTTTCATCATCTCCTATAATGATTAAGTCATCAACATAGACAACTAGAAAAACATAGCCACTATCTGTCTTCTTCGCAAACAGACTATGATCAGCATCTCCCAATTGGAAACCATGTTGCTATAAATAACTGCTGATGCAAGCATTCCATGCTCTAGGTGCTTGTTTCAACCCATATAATGCCTTTTTCAACCGACATACATGTGCTGGAAATTCTGGATGTACATAGCCTTCAGGCTGTTCCATGTAAACCTCTTCCTATAATTCTCCATTGAGAAATGCATTCTTTACATCCATCTGCCATAGTTTCCAGCCTCTAGCTGCTACCAAAGCAATCACAGTTCTAACTATAGCCATCTTTGCTACAGGACTGAAAGTCTCCTCATAATCAAGACCATACTGCTGCGCATACCCTTTTGCAACCAGCCTAGCCTTATATCTTTCCAATGATCCATCTGATTTACATTTTACCTTATACACCCACTTGCATCCAATAGGTGTTTTGCCCTCAGGCAACTGTACCAAATCCCATGTACAATTTTTAGCCAAAGCTGAATATTCCTCATCCATAGCAGCACGCCAATTCTCATCTGAAACTGCCTCATCAAACTTATTTGGTTCTCTAAAACCTGTTACTTTCGTCATATAAGCATAATGACGAGCTGAATATCCAGTGTAAGTATACCTATCAACAGGTCGTCTGACCCTCTCTGATCTCCTGAGTTGTGGCTCACTGTGAGCTTGCCTCTCATGAGGCGGCACATAACGACTCTGTCTAGCACCTGGTGTCATAACAGACGGAATCCCCAATTCACTATCTAAGCTGTCACTACTAGATGAATCATAACCTACAGTGAGTGGACCTGTTACATCTTCAAAAACCTTTTCTTTTCCCTTATCTGTTCTCCCCCTCACTGGCATATCCGTGTCAGTGGATGCAGTAGTGCGACTTCGTAATTGTCTTGTCCAAGGACTCACTGTAGATGATACATCACCTGTCTGACCAGTCATGGAAGTACTCTCTGCAGGAGTATTTTCAGCATGACTCATACTGGGTGAGCCATCAGTAGGCACTGCAACAGGATTCCCATACCAAGATGCTAACTCATCAAATACCATATCTCTGCTTATGAGTGTCTCATGCGTAGAAGGTACATAACACTTATAAGCTTTCCGTTCCTATGCATATCCAATAAACACACTTTCACTGCCTTAGGATCCAATTTCTTCCTCTTCTCATCCGGTATATGCACATATGCAATGCTGCCAAATACCTTCAAGTGTGAAATATTAGGTTTATGACCATACAACTATTCATACGGAGTGACCTCATGAATCCCTGCTGTAGGGGTTCGATTTAGCACATATACAACAGTCACCACTGCTTCAGCCCAATAACCATTTGGCAGACATTTTTCATTCAGCATAGCTCTAGCTGACTCCATCAAAACCCTGTTTTTCCTCTCTGCAACACCATTTTGTTGCGGTGTATAATTGCATGTGAGCTGTCTTCTGATCCCATGTTTAGCAAGATACCTGTCAAAGTAGTTTGAGACATATTCACCTCCTCCATCTGATCTCAAACATGATATGTAACAGCCCAATTCATTTTCAGCATGTTTCTTGAAGTCTTTGAATGCATCAAACACATCATCCTTATGTTTCAAGATATAAATCCAAGTGTACCTGCTGAAATCATCAATAAATGAGACATAATATCGTGCACCGCCAAAAGAAGCATTATGTGAAGGACCCCAGACATCAGAGTGTACCAACTGTAAAGGCCTAGTGCTGTTTTTTACATGTCTCATAAAAGGAAACCGTGCCTGCTTCCCAAACTGACATGCAGGGCATACATGACCAAAATCATTATACTTGAATTTAGGTAATCCAAGTACTACTTCTTTCTACTGCATAGATTTCAGCTTTTGTACATTGACATGTCCGATTCTCTTGTGCCAGATCTCTACATCTCTGATGGCACTCTCATCATGAGCAAACATAGCTACTTTAAGTTCAGGAATGGTCGCTTCCAAAGTAAACATCCTGCCATCCCTTTTGCCCTTGGCAATTAGCTTGCAACCATTTCCATACTCCTCAATGAAACATCCATCCTTGTTAAACCTCACTTGCAGATTCTGTTCTGCCATTTGACCCACAGACAACAAATTCTTTGTTATGGTTGGTACATGTAAGACATCATGCATGCCTTTCTTCTTGCCATCAGGAATCATCAATGGAACAATCCCTTTATGCTTTATGTCATGTTGGGTATCATCCCCAGTACATACATGACCATGTGTACCTGCAACCATCTCATCAAACCACTCTCCGTGCGGGGTCACGTGGTTTGACGCTCCAGAGTCAATATACCACCTGTCATCTTTGTTCTGCCTTGACGCAGTCTTGGACACATGCTGCATGGCAAAGAGTCTATCAACTGACTCATCATGAGCACAACTGGAAGATGCATAGTGCCCATGCTATCTGCCCTTTGCCTTCATATCTCCTTGCTTCTTGTAACAATCCTTTGCAATATGCCCATACCGGCCACAATAATGACAGTCCTTGTCCCTGTTGAACTGATCAGACGACTGCCATGAACCAGAACCACCACCTCTACCTCGGGGTGATCTCCCCCTGCCTCTAAACCCACCAGATCCACGCTGGCCTTGTGTATTTGCACCATGCCAATTACTCTGTGCTGCTACTGTCCATAAGTATTACGAGTGTCACCACGACCTCGAAATGAACCATGGCCTCTGGATCCTCTGCAATGCTGGCTAGATCTAGTACAACACACTGTCTCTACTCTGAGATGCACTAGAACCTGTATTCAAACCAAGTTTGACTTCCTCATGCAGCAACAAAGCAACTAGCTCTTCCCAGCTAGGGGACTCTTCTCTGACAGAAATGGAAGTGTCAAAATCTTTGTACTCTTTGCCTAAGCCATTCAAAGCAACAGCAATCATATCATCTTCTGATACACTTGAGCCAATAGTAGCAAGTTGATCAGCTATGGTCTTAATCTCCGTGGTATACATTTGGATGCTCTTGTCATTCCTAGACATGTTGTTGAACTGCTGTTTCAACTGGATCTTTCTTGCATGTGTCATGGTTCCATAATTTTTCATCAGTATGTCCCAAGCATCCTTCGGAGTCTCACATCTAGTGATTTGAATTACCATAGCATCAAAAATACATAAGGAAAACCAATGCAGCACCTTGCATGCTCTTTCATTCCATAGCCTATAGGCTCTTTTCTATTCATTTGTTGGATTGTGTGCAGGCAACTCAGGAGCAACTTCATCTCCTATACATAAATCCCAATAACCTCTGCCAACCAGAAAATTCTTCATTCTAAATTTCCATAATGTAAAGTTCTTATTATCCAACTTCTCTCCAACTATCTGAGTGATATTGTCAGTCCCATGTGCATTAGCCATGATGCAATAGACTGTCTATCAAGTGCCTGACTCCCTACAGTCCAATAAGTATGACTAACTAAGTTCAGTCCGTAACAGTTTATGACAGTTTTTTGCACTAAATTGCAGAAAAAAACCAGAGTATTTCAGCCCACTGACACCCCAAAACAACCCTCAAACAAGTGGTCTCAACTGTAGATATAACTATCAATACATAAGCTATGTGTTTGCTTCAGCTTAAGCTTATGTAACCTCACTATCAGGGTACATACATGCAGTCTGAAAACTATAAACTGTGAGTAACCAGCAGTAATTTCAAGTCCAAAACTGAGTGTGCCAACAAATTCAGTTTCAGGTTGCAGTCAACCAGAATTCAGCATACCAAGCTCCAAGCAGCTCCAAAATGTCTTTTGACCATGTCATACATTTACTTTGTAGTGGCAAGTTCAATACATGAGCATCTGAGTAGGCATAGACAACCTGTCTTCATTGACCAATGGCATAAACCTCATGAGCTATTTGTAATTAATCAGGACATTGTAACTGCATTTACTTCAGCTTCAAAATTCAATTTTCAATTATGCTCATTGCTTGCTTCAATTCTCCATGCATTCAGCATGTATAGGTCAGTTCATATAGATGATTGAACCCCCAAGATGACCTGTATTGCTTCAGTAATGCACAGTACTTGTCATTGACTGTGTATGATAGTTTTCAGCCTGTCATTGATTTTCAGATCTGAGTATTCTGAGCAACTATGTATGACAGTTTTCAGCCTATCATTGATTTTCAGATCTGAGTATTCTGAGCAACTGTGTATGACAGTTTTCAGCCTGTCATTGATTTTCAGATCTGAGTATTCTGAGCAAAAGATCTCAGCTCCAAGACATTTGATCCAATGTATACATGCTTTGACACATTCTTGTGCTCCAAAGATGCCTTCTGAGTGTAGTACAAGGCTCTTGTGTGTCAGTAATGACTGAATGCATGCTGTCCATTCATGTTTACAGCAGTTCAGAAATGATTACAGGTCTGTGTCTGTCACTCCAGCTCATAACAGAGCTCCCACACAAGCATTTACTCCTTGCACACTTCAAATACCTTCAATAGTGAGCATACATGCTCTATGAACCTTGTCTAGGTGCCCCACTGAAGATTGATAGGTTGCTGTCCACTCAGATCAGCAGGCGCAGATTTTTAGACCAGGGGGCAGAGATTTTCAGGCACAGGTTACTGTCCACTCAGATCAGCAGGCACAGATTTTCAGATACAGGTTGCTGTCCATTCAAATCAGCAGGCGCAAATTTTCAGATACAGGTTACTGTTTTTCAGGAGGCAGTCCACGATTTTCAGACACAAGTTGCTGATTTGCAGGAGGCAGTCCACGATTTTTAGAAGGCAGTCCACGCTGATTCATTCCTTTGACTATGGCTTCATTTGCAGGTTGTCATGCGCATTCTCCCACAGCCTCATGGATGAAGCTCTGATACCATGTTCAAAGAGTAGAGAGAAAGAAAGGGAAAGACTCCATATCCATGAGCCTTCAGGCTCTCAAGCTCATTCCTTCATTTCCACACACTCTACTGAAAAGCACACACACCCTACAAGATAAAGTGACCTAGTGTAAATGTAGACTAGACTGACTAACTCTAGTCAGACTTATTTAATGTAGTCACATGAAGACACACTGACGGTGAGCTTGATTTCTAACAATTAGAAAGCTTAACCACTTTACCCTTTTGACATTTCTGCTTCTTCGAGCCTTTTCAAACTTAAGAAGAACATACTGTCCCAACTTGAGATCTAACTTATGACGATGCTTATCTGCTTCGCATTTATGCTTCTCTTGTGTCCTTTGGATAGCAGCTTTTACTTGAGTGAAAGTTGTATCAATGTCTCTAACAAACTCATCTACTGCAAAGATCTTATCCTTTGTAAGAAGAATGGGTGGTAAATGAGGCTTACCATAGATGATCTCAAAGGGTGCCTTACCAGTACTAGAGTGCACCGTATTATTGTATGCAAAATCTACTAAAGGCAAATGCTTTTCCCATTCTCTTTGATTATCAGAGACATAGGATTTCAAAAGGTCCAAAACAATAGAATTAGCACTTTCACTCAGCCCATCCATTTGGGGATGATAAGAGGATGAAAACTTTAACTCTGTCCCGAGGTTCTCGAAGAGAGTTTGCCAAAAGAGGCTAGTCATGCGGGGATCTCGATCACTTATAATGGACTTAGGCATGCCATGATGCTTGAAAATATGAGCAATGAATAGCTTTGATCGGCTTTGATCATCTTTCGCATAGGTATAAAGTGAGCTTGCTTACTGAATCTATCAATGATAGTCCAGATTGCATCATTGCCTGCTTGTGTGCGAGGAAGCTCCATGATAGTTTCCATGGCTATACTTTCCCAAGGCTCATTGGGAATAGGTAATGGCTTCAATAGACCAGGTGGTTTATTGTAATATTTTTGCATGAAATATTAAAGAATTTTGACCACTACACGCCCCGTGAAAAAGCAGTGCTAAGTCATCTCCCGCAATGGAATAATGATTAGTGACTAAGTCCTTACTCCGCGTGTGTGATAATAAACCCCAACCGGGTTGTGTAATTAAGGCTGAGGCTAAAACCCGCAAGCCGCATGAGGACACCCTTCTCGGAAAAAGGGGCAAATGGATAAATGATTAAAGTTATGGCAATTTTTTTTATTAATAACCCCTCCCTCCTCAGCCGATGTATGGCAGGGGAGAGGAGTGTGAGAGGGGGCGAGTTAAGAAGAGTTGAGAGGAGTTGGGGAGGGAATCATGCCTCCCTCCACGTGTGTGGATCCCCCCCCCTTATACACTATATGAACCCCCCTGGAGCCTGAAAGGGGGAGAGGAAGGAAGGAATCGGACGCCGTGCTGCAAGCTGCAATCGCCGCCGCCATGAAGTCCTCCAGGCTACCGCTTACTGTTGCGCTGCTACTGCTGCCCACATGCATGAACTTATTTATCGAAGTTATTTTAGAAAAAGATGCATTTCATATTAAATCATGAATTCAATGCATTGGACAAAGGGTTATAGATATAATTCTTGTTGAAACTCAACGTAGATTTTTATATGAGTTAGTCGTGAATTGTCTATCATTATAGATTAGGCAAGGAAAAAGAAATGGTCATTGCGAACCTTATAGCTGCATAGAAGTAAAAGTCTATGATTGGCATGCTTGCATGGTATGTTGTATCTTGAATTTATTTATTTGCATCTCTTAGGAAAAGTATTTGCATCTCTTCTAAGCAAAGTTCACTCTTGTCGCAAGACAATTAGATCATTTAGGTAGGCCACTGTAATGGCATAACCCTCAAGGGATTCGTTAAAGCATAACTAGTTGGTACAACGAACACCTCAAAGTGCTAGGTAGGGTTTAGCCACGTTAAAAATTATGCTTACTATCGCACTTGGGATGCCAAGCCAAGAATTTCGATCCCAAGATCCTACCACATTCATGGGATGTTAGGGTTAATTGGACACCCATAAAATAATGATCTAGGGTTTTTCCCCTAGGGCAAATTGGCCAAATACTAGACTTCCATTTGGAATTAGAAACCCTAGGGCCAAACATTATCAGCCTAGCAAGGTTAGGGTTGGGTTGGGTCAAAAGACATCCCAAACCCTACATCTTGACCAAACAAATTTCTTGACCAAGGAGCATCATTTGATGGGAGAAATCATCCCACAAGTTAGGTGCGAAACTTGTATCAACAAGTTGCAACGTCGCATGGCTTTGTGTTTCAGTCTTAAGATAGATTTGCCACTCTTTAGAACAAGGGGTTGGCAGGTTCTAGTGCAAGTTTAATTTGCAAGAGGATGAGTAGTCATCCTGCTACATCACCTTCTATGAGGCTAAGTTGCCAAGATACGGTAACTATGAATTGCCTAGCAAGCAATTGACAAATCAAGTTAGAGCAACAAAGTCACCAGGATTTATTGTCTTAATTTGAGGAACCTAAGGTGTTGGTTAATTTGGATTAATATGGTATAAACCCTAACCCAAGGATAAAAGGGTACACAAACAACGAGACCCTTGGGATCTTGCCAAGTCGCAATCGACCCCGGATCGAATGTTGGATGCATTCGGAGAGAAGGATTCACTCCTTAGCAGTTGGCTAAACAAACGACCACTGGATTGATTGTGTTTATACATTTTAGGAGCACTATTTGTATTTCTTTGCTCAAGGAACTAAAGATGGAAAAATAATTAATGCTTCAAGTTGAAGGCCTAGAGGGAGAGGCAGCATAAATTACCCCTGACTGTCTGCTTGACCCTAACCAAGGGGGTTGTTACCCGTGCCAAGTACGTGGGCCGAACCCGCCGCGAGAGATCTCTCCATTAGTGCTACTTGGAGTAGGAGGATGCTTGGGTGCCAGGGGGGCTTTGGCCGTAAATCCCTTGCCTCTGGGTCCTGCACAAGAGGCCGATGTGACTCGAGATTGGATCTCGAGGCCTGCATACTAGTCTATGGGCAGCAACTTGGATTAGTAATCCCTGATTGTTGGATTGCCTTTGAGCGGATTATGGATTGCCTTTGGGTGGATTATGGATTGCCTTTGGGCGGATTATGGATTGCCTTCAGGCTGGATTATGGAATAGCCTACGGGTTGGATTATATGATGTATTCCAAAGACTGATAAATAAGATCAATTGTTGAAAATGAACTTGTTTGACATTTTTTTTCTATGTCAGCGCTTAAGTTAGGTGAAGGAATCGGTGAATAATTGGTTAATTAAGGAAGGTGTTTTTGGGTGTCAAACTAAATGTGATAGGTAATTAGACAACTAAAGCAAACCTGAGGAAAGTGTGGTGGATGCGACCATGGGTCCATCCTATGGAAGGGTGGTCCCGGTTGGTCGGGAGCTTTTCTCGAAGAAGTTGACAACAAGGAACGATGACTTAGAATCTAGGAAGCTAGAGTCCCGATTTGTGCTATTTTAGGGGAACGGAATGGGACTATGCCTTATGAGCAAAGAGTTCAAGCTTTGCATCCCTCTCATTTCCCATTCTCCTTGAACCAAGTGCAGCATGAATCCGCTTCGACCTTGATGTTTCTGCATAAAGTCACGTGGGGTTCGACGCTAGCTACCGTTCTAGGAATTTGACCACTAGGAAAACCCTGATTCAGGTCGGTCCTAAGTGGGAACGGTCGGAATGCTTCCACTTCGTGGGAAAACTCGGGAAGACCTAGATCGCAAACCCCATGACATTCCATGGGAGTGCCGGGTGGCACTTTCTGGACTGTCTTCCCAATGGGCTGCTAACACGTCTCCTACGAATGAATAGGTGGACACGTTACAGTTGGTATCAGAGCGAACCAACGAGGAACTAATGTCTATATGAAAACTTAATAAGGAGAAGTAGAGCAAATATTGTTGTTAAGAACATTTCATTATTTACTTATCGATGCTGATTTGCAGAGTCATGAAGCATGGAACAGATTCTTGGTGTTCCAGGTTATGTTTATGACTGTGATGCGTGCTTTGAATTATGGATAGAGGATCGATATTATGAATATCCTAGACCACATCTACAATCCTTCACCCCTATACATGGAATGGAGATGGTCGGGTGATTCAGGAATTTGTTACATAGCTGCCCACCGATTTGTGTACCTTCGAACCAACTTAAAGAGAATCAAGTGGTTGGAGGACTTAAAGATCGTGAAGCTGTTCATTTTTGTTGAAGCTCACACAAACGCAACCCTACATGTTGGCGGTCAAAAGGTTAAGCAGAACGCGTATGTGTATGAGGAAGTGACCCAAATAATCTCTGCTGACAAGATCAAGGTGTTAGGACGTTACAAGAAGAATGGGTACCAAAGAAAAGGATACCCTAATCTTCCAATGAACTATCGATTCTTGAAAATCCATGACTCCAATCCATATTATTACTCAGTTCCCATAGCTGAATGTAACACAATCTTATTCTCCCTGAATTAATGTATCAACTTGCTCTACCATCCCAAAAATAATTGTACTCGGAAGGGCTATGCTCATATGAATGAAATAGACCTTTTTATCAATGATTGTCTTGGCTGTGAGTTGGTAAAGAAGTTAAGTGATTAGGTCACTTATACCAAGAAAACTGCTAAGGGCAAAATTCCTACTGGGAGGAAAGTCGACTTCGGTCAAATTCAAGGTTATGAACCTAGGTATCCATGAGTGTTTGCTCGGAATGGATTGGCTTAAGCCTAATGATGCCCACATTCACTGTGGAAAGGGCCAAGTTTCCTTTCGAAATTCTGAAGGGGAATTGGTCACAACTCAAGGAGAGGCTGGGAAGCCAAAAATTCAATTGGCCAAAGCATCTCGGATAATAAAAGGATTTAAAAGGGGCTATTTGTCTATTTGATTAAGCTTAATAAGCTAGATCAGAATCAGGATTCTAGTGAAGAACCTTCATGGCTAAAAGAGTACGTAGACGTATTTCCTGAAGAGCTAACATAACTTACACCACAAAGGGAAGTTGATCATGAAATCAAGCTAGTGCCAAGAGCTGCATCAATCACAAAGAGACCATATAGAATGTCCATCCCGGAAGCGATTGTGTTGAAGGAGCAACTCAAACAACTGTTAGATCAAGGCTACATCCGTCCTAGCAGTTCACCATGGGGAGCTCCATGTGCTATTCCAGAAGAAGAAGGATGGAACGCTTCGGCTATGCATTGACTACAGAGGGTTGAATCAATCAACCATTAAGAACAAATACCCCATTCCAAGAATAGATGAACTTCTTGACCATCTTCAAGGTGCGAAGATCTTCTCCAATATTGATCTCAGGTCTAGATATTATCAGATAAGGATCAAGGAAGAAGATATCCCAAAGATGGCATTTAGCACAAGATATGGACACTTTGAATTCCTAGTCATGTCATTTGGGCTCACAAATGCACTTGCTACCTTCAACAAGCTAATGCAGGATATCTTTAGGCCATATCTTGATGACTTTGTACTCATCTTCTTTGATGATACCTTAGTCTACTCCAAACAGGAAGAAGATCATGAACCCAACTTCACATTGTCCTTGAGACAATGAGGGCACACAAGCTTTATGCTAAGAAGAAGAAGTGTGCATTCTTCAAGCGACAGATTGAGTATCTGGGATTCATCGTATCAATGGAAGGAATCTCAATGGATCCGGCCAAGGTCAGAGATGTTCTAGAGTGGCCAACGCCAACAACTGTCAAAGAAATATGTAGTTTTCTTGGATTGACAGGATGGTACAAGGTCTTTATCAAAAACTATACCCTAATTGTAGCGTCTCTAACGGATCTACTTAAGAATCAAACATCAATCGCATGGTCAACTAGTGAACAATCTAGCTTTGATAAACTAAAGCAAAGCTTGGTATCAACACCTATTTTGAAACTTCTAGACCTTGGTAAGGAGTTTGAAGTGATAACTGATGCTGACACACTTGCCTTAGGATGTGTGCTTATGCAAGAAGGTCATCTTGTAGCATACTCTTCAAGGAAACTGAAGAGCCATGAGAGGAACTATGCTATCCATGATCTGGAGCTGTTAGCTGTCATCCATGCTCTCAAGCTTTGGAGACACTACTTGTTGGGTAATAAGATTACCCTAGTGATGGATCATAAAAGTCTCAAATGGATCTTTACCCAAAATGAGCTCAACATGAGGCAACGCCGATGGATTGAAGTGCTGGAGGAATATGCTTTTGAAATCAAATACCGGCTTGGAAAGGAGAATATAGTTGCCGATGCACTCAGTCACAAGGAATTTCTGAATTCTCTGATCCTGCAAGATCTATCAATAGCTAGATCTCTAGCCACAAAGGTATCCATGCCAAACAACCCAATACTTGAGCTAGCTAGAGAAGAGGCATGCGATGACCCAACTTATCAGAAGTTGCTAAGGGAGATCCCCATCAAGGATCAAGACCCGAACCTACAAGCAAAGTATCTAGAATTCTCTATCAATAGTGGACTTGTCTACTATAGAACAATATTATGTATACTGGCAAGCCAGTCCCTCAAGCAAAAGATACTTTGGAAAGCTCATGACTCCCCTTTTGGCTATGCCAAGACCCTCAATGCAGTCAGAAAGAGCTATTATTGGGAAAGGCTTAAAGGTGACGTTCTCAAATATGTCACTGAGTGTTTGTCTTGTCAACACATTAAGGCCGAACATATCAAAATGCCATGGAATTTGCAACCACTTGACATTCCCCAAATGAAATGGAAATTCATCAGTATGGACTTTTGTTGGCCTGCCCCAAGTTCAGGGAGGATACAACTCCATTATGGTTGTGGTGGATATGCTCACCAAGGGTGCACATCTTATTCTTGTTAAGACAAACTATAAAGCCTCAGACATCACAAGGTTATTTATCAAGGAGATATTCAAACTGCATGGGTTTCCCAGAAGAATCATTAGTGATCGTGACTCTCTCTTCACATCACATTTTTGGAGAGCTATCTTCAAAGCCATAGGGACTCAATTCTGTTTCAGTATAGCTTACCATTCCCGAACCGATGGTCAAACAGAGCGAGTCAACCAAGTCATTGAGGATATGCTAAGGGCACATTGCTGCTAAGAACCCAAAAAGTGGATTCAATATTTGCCCCTTGAGGGTTGAAGCCTCAAGGCATATGCTGGAAGATATGGATGACCAAATCAAGTCAATAAGGCAGGACATCCAAGCCGCCAAGGACAGACAAAAGGCTTACACGGATCTGAAACGTCAAGATAGATCCTTCGCTGAAGGAGATATGGTCTTCATTCGTGTACGTCCAAAGAAGAGTTCCCTATCCTTGGGTGAATGCAAGAAGCTAAGTCCAAGGTATTATGGACCCTACAAGATTCTCAAGTGCCTAGGGCCTAATGCTTATAGACTACAACTCCCTAAGAACCTAAAGGCTCATAATGTATTCCATATCTGTCTATTGAAGAAGTATGTGCCTAACCCTAGACACATACTTGATGATCAATAAGTAGTAATGCCTAGCCAAGGAGTCCTTGAGCTACGGCCTGACAGGATCTTAGATGTTAGGGAGAGGCATTTGAGATCCAGAACCTTGAGAGAATAACTCATCCAGTGGAAAGATTATCCCGAAGAGGATGCCACTTGGATGGATGAAAGTACTCTCAACCAACAATACCCCCAGTTCTTCTTGAGATGAGGACATCTTAATTCCTCTAAGGGGGAGAGAATGTAATATTTTTGCACAAAATATTAAAGAATTTTGACCACTACACGCCCCACGCAAAAGTAGTGATAAGTCGTCTCCTTCAATGAAATAATGATTAGTGACTAAGTCCTTACCCCGGGCGCGCGATAATAAACCCCAACCGTGTTGTGCAATTAAGGCTGAGGCTAAAACCCGCAAGCCGCACGAGAATACCCTTCTCAAAAAAAGGGGCAAATGGATAAATGATTAAAGTTATATAAATTTTTTTTATTAATAACCCCTCCCCTCTCAGCCAATGCATGGTAGGGAGAGGAGTGTGAGAGGGGGTGAGTTAAGAAGAGTTGAGAGGAGTTGGGGAGGGGATCAGGCCTCCCTCCACGTGTGTGGATCCCCCCCCCCTTACACACTATATGAACCCTCGTGGAGCTTGGAAGGGGGAGAGGAAGGAAGGAATTGGACGCCGTGTTGTAGGCTGCCATTTCCGCCACTGTGAAGTTTGCCAAGCTGCCGCGTTGCTGCCGCCGCCCATCCCACTGCCATCATCATCATAATTTCCCCCCCCCCCCTTCGTCGTTTAGAAGCTTCTAACAAGGCTTTCATAAGCCTTGTACATGCGTGCTTCCCCAGGAATTTAAACCCAAGCCTCCAAGGTCCTTGATCCTGCGCAAGAGAGGAAGATCGTGGACTGTGAGTCTTCAAGACACGCGAGTAACCCAAGGGGAGCTACTGCAACAAAAAAAATATACTACATAAATGGCCCCAAAACAAAAGATGCAAGGTGCACACGCGTGAGTCTCCAACCCAAGTTTACACGTGGACATCGTTGCGAGTCCTCATACCCAAGTTCTTAGAAGTTTGATTCCGCATAAAAGGAATGCATTGGGCACGTTTAATTTTCATGGGGAAGTTATGAATGCAAATTACCCATTCATCTTACGAGTTTTTAGTTGCATGTTGCTCTTTGCTTGCATTTCCAAAGTGACAATCCGAAATGCATATTGCATAGGTTAAAAGGATGAAAATTTGTTTAAATGCATCCTTATTTTCCTCGTAAGAAAGAACAAGTGCATAATGCATTTAGGCAATGATTTCCTAGATATGATTCGTAGGAAATAATCGTTAACATCTGTTAGAATATTGTCCAAAGAATTGCATTGCATGAAAAGGAAACCATGAACTTACCTATTGCATGCGAGGATGCTTGCATTTTTAAGTCAGGTTAAGTGCCGCTGAATGGATTAAGTCAACAATAAGTCTTATGACATTTTTCATGCATGAACTTCTTTATCGAAGTTATTTTAGAACAAGATGCATTTCATATTATATCATGAATTCAATGCATCGGACAAAGGGTTATAGATATAATTCTTGTTGAAACTCAATGTAGGTATTTATATGAGTTAGTTGTGAATTGTCTATCATTATAGATTAGGCAAGGAAAAAGAAATGGTCATTGAGAACCTTATAGTTGCATAGAAGTAAAAGTCTATGGTTCGCATACTTGCATGGTATGTTGTATCTTGAATTTATTTATTTTCATCTCTTAGGAAAAGTATTTGCATCTCTTCTAAGCAAAGTTCACTCTTGTCGCAAGACAATTAGATCGTTTTAGGTAGACCATTGTAATGGCATAACCCTCAAGAGATTCGTAAAAGCATAACTAGTTGGTACGATGAACACCTCAAAGTGCTAGGTAGGGTTTAGCCACGTTAAAAATTATGCCTAGTATTCCAATTGGGATGCCAAGCCAAGACTTTGAATCCCAAGATCCTACCACATTCCCGGGATGTTAGGGTTAATTGGACACCCATACAATAACGATCTAGGGTTTTTACCCTAGGCGAAATTGGCCAAATACTAGACTTCCATTTGGAATTAGAAACCCTAGGGCCAAACGTTATCAGCCTAGCAAGGTTAGGGTTGGGTTGGGTCAAAAGACATCCCAAACCCTACATCTTGACCAAACAAATTTCTTAACCAAGAGGTGTCGTTTGATGGGAGAAATGATCCCACAAGTTAGGTGCAACACTTGTCTCAACAAGTTGCAACATCGCATGGCTTTGTGTTTAAGTCTCAATATAGATTTTCTACTCTTTAGAACAAGGGGTTGGCAGGTTCTAGTGCAAGTTTAATTTGCAAGAGGATGAGTAGTCATCCTGCTACATCACCTTCTATGAGGCTAAGTTGCCAAGATATGGTAACTATGGATTGCCTAGCAAGCAATCGACAAATCAAGTTAGAGCGACAAAGTCACCAGGATTTACTGTCTTAATTTGAGGAACCTAAGGTGTTGGTTAATTTGGGTTAATAGGGTATAAACCCTAACCCAAGGATAAAAGGGTACACAAACAATGAGACCCTTGGGATCTTGCCAAGTTGCAATCGACCCCGGATAGAATGCTGGATGAGAAGGATTCACTCCTTAGCAGTTGGCCAAACTAACGGTCACTGGATTAATTGTGTTTGTACAGTTTAGGAGCACTGTTTATATTGCTTTGCTCAAGGAATGAAAGATGGAAAAATAATTAATGCTTCAGGGTGAAGGCCTCGAGGGAGAGGCAGCATCAGTTACCCCCAGTTGTCTGCCTGACCCTAACCAAGGGGGTTGTTAGCCGTGTCGGGCACGTGGACCAAACTCGCTGTGAGAGGTCTCTCCGTGGGCGCTACTTGGAGCAGGAGGACGCTTGGGTGCCAAGGGGTCTCTGGCTATAAATCCATTTCCTCTGGGTCCTGCACAAGAGGCTGACGTGACTCCGGATTGGATCTCGAGGCCCGCATTCTAGTCTACGAGCGGAAACTTGGATTAGTAATCCCTGAGGATTGCTGGATTGCCTTCGGGCGGATTATGGGTTGCCTTCGGGCGGATTATGGATTGCCTTTGGGCTGGATTATGGAATAGCCTACGGGCTAGATCATATGATTTATTCCAAAGACTGATAAATAAGATCAATTGTTGAAAAGGAACTTGTTTGACGTTGTTTTTCTATTTCAGTGCTTAAGTTACGTAAAGGAATCGGTGAATAATTGATTAATTAAGGAAGCTATTTTTGCGTGTCAAACTAAATGTGATAGGTAATTAGATAACTAAAGCAACCTTGAGGAAAGTGTGGTGGATGCGACCATGGGTCCATCCTATGGAAGGGTGGTCCTGGTTGCCCGGGAACTTTTCTCGAAGAAGTTGACAACAAGGAACGATGACTTAGAATCTAGGAAGCTAGAGTCCTGATTTATGTTGTCTTAGGGGAACGGAATGGGACTATGCCTTATGGGCAGAGAGGTCGAGCTTTGCATCCCTCTCGTTTTCCATTCTCCTTGAACCAAGTGCAGCATGAATCCGCTTCGACTCTAACATTTCTACATAAAGTAGTTTACCTGGGGTTCGACGCTAGCTACCGTTTTAGGACTTTGCCCACTAGGAAAACTCTGATTCAGGTCGGTCCTAAGTGGAAACGGCCGGAATGCTTCCGCTTCGTGGCAGATTCGGGAAGACCTAGATCGCAAACCCCGTGACATTCCACGGGAGTGCCCGATAGCACTTTCTGGACTCTCTTCCCAATGGGCTGCTAAGACATGTCCTACGAATGAACAGGTGGACATGTTACATTTATGCTTGTCATACTTTACCTTTTGGCATATCTTGCACTCGTGGATATATCTTTCAATGTCAGCTCTAAGAGTGGGCCAAAAGAAATATATTTCCAATGCTTGAGTAGTGGGTAGAATACCCCTATGTCCAGCATATGGAGATGCCTGTGCTTCATCCATTACCTTGTGTCACAATGGTAATGCTACACAAATTTCTTGATGATGATACAAATAACCATCTCGAATCAAGTAAGGTGTAATCGACTAACCTGAGTTAAGTTGATCCCATATGGTTGAGAAGTCGAAATCAGTTGCATACATTTTGGGTAAATCCATGAACTCGTTATGGTAAACAGTTGTGATTGCATTCACTCGAGGTCATTGTGATAGAGCATCTGCTACCACATTCTTAGTTCTAGATGTGTGAAGGATTTGAAAATGAAACATAGATAAGAAATTTGCACAATGCATATGTTTCTCTGAGAGCTTTTTCTGAATGAGGAAGTATCTTAGACTTTGGTGATTTGTTTTAATAACAAAATCTGCACCAAGTAAATAGTGTTTCCATACTTGAAGAGCATGTACCATTGCCATAAGCTTTTTCTCATATACTTGAGCATATAGCTCATGGTCCTTGAGGTGTCAGCTCTCAAATGCTGCTGCATGATGCTCTTGGTTAAGCACAGCTCCAATGCAATCCCCAAAAGCATCGCAATGAGCTTCAAAAGGTTTTTGAAGATCGGGAACTATGAGAACTGGTTCTTGAGTCACAAGAAACTTAATTCTTTCAAAGGCTTGTAGTTGCCTTGATCCCCAGCAAAAATGCATTCTCTTCTTAGTAAGCTCATGTAGAGGAGATGCAACATACGCAAAACCTCATATGAATCTCCTATAGTATGAACATAGGCCCAAGAAACTTCTAACTTCATGTACAGAAGTAGGTGTAGGCCATTCAACAATGGCTCAATCTTCTCAGGATCCATTCTCACCAAATTGTGAGAAACAATGTGGCCTAAGTAATGAATTTTTGAAAGAAAAATTTCACTCTTCTTAGCATTGACCTGAAGTTTATGCTTACGAAGCTCTTGAAAAACAATAGATATATGTTTTCTATGCTCTTCTTCAGATCGTGGAAAGATTAGAATGTCATCAAAGAAGACACCTATGAACTTTGAGTGAGGTCTGAAAATTCTCTCCATCATTTGATTGAATGTGGCGGGTGCATTAGTCAAACCAAATGGCATGACTAAGAACTCGTATAGTCCAAATGTCGTATGAAAAGCTGTCTTATGAACATCTTCAGGTGCTATCTGTATCTAGTGATAGCCGCTCTTGAGATCAATGTGACTAAAGATACTAGCCCCTTGCAACTTATCCAAGATATCATCTATCCTTGGGATAGGAAAATGATTCTTGATTGTGATCTTGTTCAAAGATCTATAGTCTATGCACATACGGAAAGAACCGTCTTTCTTTTGAACAAGTAAGACTGGAGAGCATTATGGAGAAGAGCTAGGTTGAACTAACTCTTTTTCCAACAATTTGTTTACTTGTGTTAGGATCTACTAACATGACTAGCCATTGGCACATGCCAATATCCATCATCAGCAATGCATACTATATTCCGAACCTTGAATTGAAATGCAAGGGTCTTCTTAATAAAATTGTGAAGAGGTCTAATCTTGTAATGCCTAGGCATGCCTAAGATAACATCATAGTTACGTATGGATGCAAGTAGAAAAGATTCTTGGTCACGATAATCCCCAATTCTAAGATTCAACTTCCCTTGAATAGGAGTAGAATTGGTTGTAAGTCCTTCAAATGCCGAACAATACAATTAGTGTTCCCAATCGATCTGGTGGAAATTGTAGCCTTTCAATAGTATCTGCTGACACAAAATTATCTGTGGACCCTGGATCAAAGAGTATCAAAACTCGTTGATTGTTGAGTGTCTCCCAACCCTTTAAGAGTTGTCTTTTCTTCTCATTTGAATGAGTGTTAGCTTGCACATCTAGAACAGAATTTGAGGATGGCGGAGGAGGATCTTTAACAACATTTGCTTCCTTCCTTTTGTGAGGACAATCAGGCTTCATATGCCCTAACTCACCACAAAGAAAGCACCTTCATTCCTCTTTGACCTTTTGTATCTCAGAGGGTGAGAGATACTTGCGCTTCTTCTTGTTACTCTTTGGCTTTGAATATTGGTCATGGGTAAAGGTAGGTCTTCTTTGATTAGTCATGTCTCTTGGTTGATCATAGAGCTACTCTTGTCTAGCTCTATAAGAACTCATCTCCAACTTTCGAGATGTACCAGGTGTATGCAAACTTTCAGCTATGATGGCAAACTCCATCATGCGAGATAAGGTTTCATGTGGATACATCTTCATGGTTCTGTGTAAATGAGGGAGTAGGCTAGCTTCAAACTTCCTTTTCTTCTCTTCATCACTGATCTCCATGAAAGGAGTAACCTTGAGAAGAGTAGACCAAAGCTTGTCCACATAACTAGTGACCTTTTCATACTCTTTCTGGCCTAGCCAATCCCACTCCTTCTTGACATCATTCTCAAAATCAAGAGGCAAGAATTGAGCATAAAACTTATTCTTGAACTTTTCCCAAGTCGTAGGTTTCCTTCCCTCCAAAATGAGAGTCAACCACCAATTGCTAGTGGTGTCTTTCAAGTGCATCCCTACATGCCTTAGCTTGGACTTTTCTAAGAAATTACCATTAAAAAAAGTAACTTCAAATTTCTTGAAAAAGGCTAACGCCTTATGAGGATCTCTCTTACCGGAGTAAGAGTCAAGCTTTATGTCCTTATCCCCAGATTTGAAAGTCTTAGTCTTCTTAAGCTTGCTCCTCTTATGGTCCCTCTTTGTCTATTTGTGGATTGCACGAGACTTAGAACCAAGAAAGCAGAAACTAGAAGATGAGGAGGAGGAGGAGGAACTTGAATAATCATGGGAGTAGTTGGTTGCTAAGGGAGGATGACTCCCTCCTTATCCGCCTCACTTGAGGTGAGGTCTTTTTACTCTTCTTGACTCGAGAATCCTTCTTCCTTCTAGGAAGCTTCTTAGCAATTGGATGCTTTGCATCTTCACCTCAATTGGTGCAATGGTGTTTTCTCCAGTATCACCATCTTTTGGAGGATTCGGTCCTTCATAAGTAGCTTCTTCCCTTGCCCTTAAGCTGTGAATCAATTCATGTAATTCGGGAATCTCCAACAAGCTACGATACTTTGTCAATTGAGCATGTAATTTCTCACTTGTAGGAGCTTCATCAGTTGCCATCTTTCTCTTCTTCTTGCAAGGATCACCTTTACTTTCAGAAAAGCAAAGAGACCTGCTCTGATACCAATATTATAAAATCCAAGATACATGCTCGACTTTCTTATATACTTAAAATATATATGGAAAATATTATGTTGGCATTGAGGGAGAATAGATGAGAGAAAACAAAGATGTAGAGAGAGAGATAGAGAAATTGGCAACACACTAGGGACTGGAAGATGGGCTAGTCCCCCCCCCCCCCCTTGTGGAGTTATATTATTGACAAGGAGCAAGCTCCTCTGTTACACATAAGCCAGTTCTTACTTGTAGATCTTGGAAACAAGATCACGGTTCCTTGCACGGTATACAACCAGTCAACACTTGCACAACTTGGAAGTTGACACCTTTTGATCCTTCTTGAGTCTCCTTCTCTCCTACACAATATGTGTAGGGCTCTCCTCTTAGCGCTTGATTTCAACAGAGCTTCAGCATTACTTGCACCTTCTCTTCTCCTCTTGGAACTTGATTTCAGCAAAGCTTCCGCAGCACTTGCACATTCTCTTCTCCTCTTGGATACATGCAAAGTGATGCTTCCTTCACCCTCCCTTACACCCAAAGAGAGCCTCCTCTTTTATAGGCTTTCAAGAGCTTCTCTTCTTGGAGAGAGAGTTGAGTTGTTCTTCATGCAAGATGTGGTTGTTCCACTCTGCAGCACTAATTTCAAGATATCTCTTTGTGCGTTGTTTGGATGAAAAAACGTCCAACACGAAAGTTGTAGATCTCGTTGTTTTCGATAACCATGGTGGCCCGTTTTTAGAGATCGTTTTTCAATTGTGATATATTTTAAAAATGGATTTTCTAAAAAATAGCTTTTTAAACTGTACTCTTAACTTGTGGTCCATGCAACCACTTTGAGTCATAGATAAGGAGAGTTCATTAGATTGCCCCTGGCCTCAACCTTAAGATTGAATTCCACACAAAATCTTGAGTCATTTTAGACCTTAGAAAGAGAAAATCACTTCTCTCCTCACTTCCAGAGGATCACGTTCTCTCGTCTTTCTTAGTGAGAGAATTCCCTCTCTCGTTTTTCTTAATGAAAGAAAAGACCTTAAATCTTCACTTGTAGGGGAGAGGATGACGTCAAATGAATGCAATGCTCATTACGCACAAGTAAAACATTCCCAAGCGTCCCTGGATACACACATAAATACATAACACAATGCCAATGCACTTCCTCTTCTTAGAACTCAATCCATCTTCATTTATGTGTAACTCCTTGGTTCTTGTGTACACTCTTACACTTGGCAAACACTTCTTTCCCCCTTCATAACTTGTACTGCCTGTACCAAATATCCCCATCACAGTGCTTTGATCACCCCATTAAGTGATGCACTAGGAATACTGGTCTCTAAATGGTCTCATGGCCATGCTAGATCATCATCAATACTTAAAGAAAAGTGAGTCATTAATTTATTGACATGAATTTATTAAATAGAGAATGCATAATAAGCAATCAATTTAGTGACAAAGATATTCCTAAAACCGCCTTCAACACAATATATGATCATTTCAAATTCATCATGATATCATTTGGGTTGACAAATGCCCCAGCCACCTTCAATAGGTTAATGCAAGATATTTTTAGGCCTCATCTTAATGATTTTGTTATAGGATTCTTTGATGACATCCTAAATTATTCTAAGGAGGAAGAAGATCATGAACCACATCTTCACATTGTCCTAGAGACAATGAGAACACACAAGTTGTATGCCAAGTGGAAGAAGTGTGCCTTCTTCAAAAGGAAGATTGAATACTAGATCTTGCCAAGGTCAAAGATGTTCAAGATTGGCCACCCCCAACCACTATCAAGGAGGTGAGAATTTTTCTAGGTCTAATGGGATGGTATATGATATTCATTAGAAACTATGCCCAAATTGTAGCATCTCTTACAAACCTACTCAAAAAGCAAGTTGCCATTATATGGATGCCAATTGAACAATCTAGCTTAAGGCTACCTGATTTAAGCAAGGAATTTGAAGTTGTCACAGATGTCAGCTCTCTTACATTGGGATGCGTACTAATGCAGGAAGGTCATCCTATAGCTTACTCTTTGAGAAAGTTGAAAGCCCATGAAAAGAGTTATACTACTCATGACCTAGAGTTGTTAGCTCTTATTCATGCTCTCAAATTATGGAGATATTACTTGCTTAGAAATAAGTTTTCCCTAATGACAAATCATAAAAGTCTTAAGTGGATCTTTACTCAACCCGATCTTAATATGAGGCAACGATGGTGGATTGAAATTTTACAAGAGTATTACTTTGAAATTAGATTCAAACCTGGTAAAGAAAATATAGTAACAGATACCCTTAGTTGTAAAGCCTTCCTTAACTCTCTTATCGCTAAAGAACCATCTAAAGAAGAAACTCCGGCTATAATGGTATCAATGCTAACTAATCCTATCATCGAGTTGACTAAGGATGAAGCAAATAAGGACCCAAACTATCAACAATTGTTTTGGGAATTTCAGAATTAAGAACAAGATCCCAAATTCAAGACTAAGTATTAAGAATTCTCTACAGATGAAGACAAAGAACTTGTTTATTTCAGAATGAGACTATGCATTCCTTCAAGTTAGACTCTCAAGAGAAGAATACTTTGGGAAGCACATGACTCTCCTTTTTCAAGACACCCAAGGTATGCAAAAACTCTTAATGCTATCAGAAAAAGCTATTTACTAGAAAAGACTCAAGGGTGATGTACATAAGTATGTCACTAAATGTCTAAATTGCCAAAGGGAAAAGTCCAAACGTGTCAAGTTACCAGGAAAACTCCAACCACTTGACATTCCCCATATGAAATGGGAGTTTATTAGCATGAACTTTGCGATTGGGTTATCTTCTGTGCAAGGAAGATATAAGTCAATGATGGTGATAATAAACATGCTAACAAAGGTCACTCATATTATTCTAACAAAAACCAATTACAAAGCTTCAGATATTGCAAGAATTTTTGTAAGAGAGATTTTTAGTTTACATGGGTTACCTAGAAGGATCATCACTGATCATGATTCTCTTTTCACATCACAATTCTGGAAAAGTTTATTTGAAGCCATTAGAATCCAACTTTGTTTCAGCACTGCTTATCATCCATAAACCTAAAAGGTGGATTCAGTATCTACCCTTAGTGGAATTTGCTTATAATGCCTCCTGTCATCAAAGTATTCAGATGACTCCATTTCAGGCACTATACGGTCAAGATTTCTGTATGCTACTTAATTTTTCTGATCCTAATCTAGGGGTAGAAGATTCGAGAAAAATGTTAGAAGAAATGGATGATCAAACCAAGATTATCATATAATATATTTAAGTTGCCAAGGACATACAAAAGGCGTATGCTGATCTAGAAAGGCAAGAACAAATCTTCAAAGAAGGAGACATGGTCTTCGTCCGTATCCATCCAAAGAAGAGTTCCTTGTCTTTAGGAGACTTTAAGAACCTAAGTCCAAGATATTGTGGAGACTACAAGGTTCTCAAGTGCTTAGGACCAAGCAGTTACAAGATACAACTCCCTAAGATTTAAAAATTCACAATGTATTTCATGTTAGCTTATTGAAAGCATACGTAGCTAACCCTCATCATATCCTTGATAATCAACAAGTCATAATACCTAGCCAAGGAGCCCTTGAGCTAGAACCTAATAGAGTAATTGATGTAAGAGAGAGAAATTTGAGAAGTAGAACCCTTAGAGAATACCTTGTCTAGTGGAAAGATCATCTTGAATAAGATGCTACATGGATAGATGAGAATGTTCTTTATCAACAATACCCATAGTTTCTCTCGAGATTAGGAAATCTGGATTCCTCTAAGGGAAGGAGGATGTAATAATCCTATGCCTCTAATTAAAGTTAGTTAGTAAAGTTAGTTAGTGTGTAAGTTAGTAAAGTTAGTTAAGCTACGAGTTAGTAAGTTAGTATGTTAGCTTATACATTAGTTAGTAAGGTCAATAGTTAGTAAGTTATATAGCTTATATATATTATAGTAAGTTACTAACATTAAAAATATTAATGTTAAAAAAGGGAAAAAAAGAAGATGCCGTACTAACAGCCGCGTCACCACAATAAAGAGCACCTCCCTAATCATCACCGTCGTCACCATCATCATCATCTTCTTCTTTATCATGATCATAATCATCATTATCTTCTTTATATCCATAATCAGCATCGACACCCTCACGACCCCCCTCCCCCCCTTTTCAAAAAATTAAAGAGAAAATAAAATAATAAAAAAGAGAGAAGCTCCCACTCTGAGTGAAGGAGCTACTTTTAACATAAAGAAATGAGAAAGAGAGGGAAAGAGAGAGGCAACATGCACTCCCTTCTGCCTATATAAAGGCGTACCCTCTACTCAATTGTGGAGGTAGAAGAATACCCCTCCCCCCCCCCCCCAAGAGGCTGTGAGAGGGAGTTAGAGAGAAAGAAAGAGAGAGGGAATCTCCCCAAGAGGCTGCGACAAAGAGTTAGAGAGAGAGAGAGAGAGAGAAGGAGACCCCAAGAGGCAAGAGAGAGTTAGAAAGAGAATTAGAGAGGGAGAGAGTTATCTCAACCCCCTCTCTCAGTCTTCAACTATGCAATCTTCTCTCACACTCTCCCATCCCAAATTCATTCCTCCTTCTCTATCTCTTAAACCCACTCACGAACAATGGCTCCAAAGCAACAAGATGTAAAGACCATGAGATCCACCTCAACCAATCAAAGAATGGTTATTGCTAGATATACGAGAGTGCTCGAGGTTGCCAGAGAAGTTTCCACTAGCAATAGAACATTGGGTGTCAACACAAGTGCAAGAAATATGAAATTTCAAATTTTGTGCCAAACGAGGTCATTCATAACTCAAAAATAGGCTATTATTTTCATATCTTCACATGAAATACTAAAGTTTTTGCCAAAAAATTTCATAAAATGTTAGCTTTTGCATTAAGTGGTATGTTAGCTTTTGCATTAAGTGGTACAATAACTACTTGTTAAATTGCATGGACAGCATCCATATAAAAATTAAGTACATAAAATATTAGTTTCCACATTTACACTTACACGAAATGATAGCTTTCATCTAGAGAGAGTAATTAATACATGCATAAACTGTTAACTGCTATCTATAATTTGTAGCTAGATCAATCAAGATTATAATTCCTAGAATTATGATGAAAATAATTGTAGGTGGATGTTGCAGGAAATAAGTAAATGATTATATGTGCATGCAAAGATTAGTTCTCCTTAGATTGTAAGGTTACCTTAGGTTAAGGATCTACCTTGGTCATGTGAAGTTATGAGTTGCATGATAGTGCAATTATCATTGCATCATTATGTGTTTGAAAGGATTGTTTGTGTTTGCTAGAATCTAGATCTCTAATTAAAAACATTGACAAACAGGATAAAGGAAAATATCACACTAAGCTACCCCAAGCTAATTGCAAGACCCTACTCCAAGGGATCATGGTTATCGCTTCGAGAGGCTTTGTAATATTTCCATGCAATAAAGGCTAGTTCGAAAGTTAGTTAGTCAATTAATAAGTTAGTAAGATTACTAAACTAAAGACTAACCAATGTAAAAACTGACTAGCATTAATAGCTAATAATTTTTATTCAATTAAAAATATATTTAAAAAAATTGAGAGTCATAAATCTGACATTTTTCTCGGATTGATAAGGACCGTAGCCATCCTTCACGAAAAGTACAATGTGAATGGGACTTATGAGCCATATTAATCACTAGTATTAATGTGTATAGTTTGAATGGTCCAAAAATATTAGATTCTTGGAAAAAAAACTATTATATTTTAGATATTATCCTAAAAAGATAGAACTAAAAGTCATTTAAAAGAAAAGACAAGTGATGTTTTAGTTAGTTTTGGAGATTTTATAAAAAGAGAAAAAAATAAAAGTGACTAGCAAAATCGCGTGCGCCGCAATCGCAGTTTACAAGCAGTAGACAGCACTTCGAACAGAGAAAAGAAGAAGAAGTGAACTAAGAGCTTTCTAAGTAAGTGTCTTGGAGTTCTACCCCCCTTTTGGATTCAATGCGACCATTAGATTTATGATCAGAGCATCACATCACTGAGTCTTCTAAGAGCCCCTCCACTCTTGTTCTCAGACTTATCCCCTCCTCTCTAATTCATTATAAATATGAGGTATGGGGAGGCACAAGGGAGCATAAGGAGACCCTGAAAGGCTGCAAGAGAGAGAGAGAGAGAGAGAGAGAGAGAGAGAGAGAGAGAGAGAGAGAGAGAGAGAGAAGAGTTACCCCTTAGAGGCTGCACAATTTCCCTCTAACCATCTTCTGTTTTGCTCTTCCATCTTGAATCTATTTCACCTTCTTAATCTCTTGAGTCTATTTGTAGACGATGGCCTCCAAGCAAAGAATGTCGCGTGGGGATGACAATCCTACAACCAGCAACAACAGAGCTTTGAGCAAAGGCATCACTATCAATCCAATTGTGGTACCGGTCGTAAGTAATGTATTTTCAAATTGATAGATGCTTGTTTTAATACTCACAAGAGATACATTAGGATCTGTACCTTGTGGTGCTAGAATAGGTCATTGAAAAGGATAAATCGCATCTCAAATATAAAAAATTAAGTTTGTGAAGTGCTTGTATCAAAGGGAGTTAAATTGCACCTAGTTGCTATGTGATGAATCCATGCATAGCATAAGCAACATATGGGACACTAAAGTATTGAGCATCGATGAGTCTTTGATTAATCTTTACCGAGGATAATATTGTTTAAAGTTTACAAATGCATATACATGATACATACATGGGAGAGATTATGTAAACTTTACATCGATGATATGCGACTCCTTGCCTTAGGAGAAAGGAAGATAAAGCCAAGGAAAAATGTTGCATAGTAGGGAAATGCTAAAAGATAATTGTCACTTAGAGAAGAGGCATAAATGCTCTTGTTAGATTGATTAATTTGCATTGAAATTATAGGACTTACGTCATGTATAGTATTGGAACCTTTAGCATATGCCTTAGGCTAAAGGAGGGAATATTAAGTAAATTCTACTCTTTGGCCCCAAGGGGGAGAGCAAATATGCGATGGAATTATTGTCGCATCTATTATTATATTGTTTGGAAAAAATACAATTAGTTTTGTTGGTTGATTGAACAACACCCTAAATATTTTTCTTTCAATCAAGGGATTGTTACATTGTGATTTGGATAAATATTCCAAGGTTTATGTTGATGGCAAATGCATGGCAGGGGTCTGTAATGACAAGTTGCCATGGGAATAAAGGAATGTTTTTATAGAATATGATATTAGGGCTAAATGCTTTGATTGTGCTTGAATTTTAATTGGATTAATTAAGGAAGGATATTTTACACACATGTATCATCTCCAAGATCACATCGTGGATTATCCTAAGAGGGCACTGCTCGATTCACAGGCCGATGGTCGAGTGGGGTGAAAAGGCTAACCACGGAAATGGCATCTCACTCCTAGACCGCTTGTGGGTCAGGTGGAGCTCTAGACACCCCTTGCTTATCCAGAATGGAGTTGGAGATCCCCATGAGCCCAATGTCTGGGACGTTGGAAGATCCTATTCTAGATAAAGGATGGAAATTTCGGTGCCATGTGATTTGGACCGGGTACTTCTGTTGGACAGAAGGGATACATAATTCTCCTGTATGGGCAGGAGACAAAGATTAACTTAAAGATAAGCTAAGGAACTTGTTTGATAAAAGGACTGCTTGTTTTATTTTTGTGTATGTGTTGTAAATTATGTGAACGAACTTTGCACCCTAAAAGGCTTAATTAATGAAGCTGATTTTAAATGTTGCACATAAATGTGGTAGGACCTAATTAGACAACTAAAGCTATCAAGGAAAGTGCGGTGGACATGACTTGGGTCCCGTCCTATGGAAGGGTGGTCACGGTTAGCTGGGAACTTTTCTCAAAAGGCATAATAACGGAACTGTGAAGACCTAGAGTCAGTAGAGTTAGAATCCCGATTTATGCTATTTTAGGGGAGCGGAATGGGACTATGCCTTATGGGCAGAGAGGTTGAGCTTCGCGTCCCTCTCATTTCCCATTCTCCATGAACTAAGTGGAGCATAAATCCGCTTCAACTCTGTTGTTCCTTTGCAAAGTGGTTCATGTGGAGCTCGACGCTAGCTACTTCCTAGAGACTTGACTGATAGGAAAGAAACCCTGACTTCAGGTCATTCCTAAGTGGGAACGGCCAGATACTTTCGCTTCGGGGCAGACTCGAGAAGACCTATTCCTTGCGAGGTACCAGGTGGCACTTTCTAGACTCCCCTCTTGATGGGCTACTAAGACGTGTCCCCCACAAGTGGACAAGTGGACACGTTACTGGCTTAGACGGGATCCGTAGTGGAAATCTTTGTCCATAGGATAGTCTCGAGCAATATGAAATGTGGATGCCAACAGGGGCTCTGGCCATAAATTCTACATTACTTCTAGAATCTGACGAGCCCCTTTGTGATCTAGGATGGATCTTGGAACCCTAATACTAGTTACAAGGGAGGAATCTTGGTGGGCAGAATACCCTCGTGGAATTTTTTATATCTTCCGTAGGATTGAAGATATGGAAATTGTAATAAACTTCCAATATAATAAAGGAATTGTTTTTACTCAAGGTTTGTTTGAATTGTATTGTACGTATTCATGAGATAAATTATGTGAAGGAACGTGTGATTTAACGGACTAATTAAAGAAGCTGATAATGTATGTTTCAAAAAATGTGATGTAGATAAATTAAAAACTAAAGATGATACCATCATAAAAAGAAAGCGGATGGGCATACCCCAGACACGGGTTTGCCTCCAATGGTAGGGTGGTCCCAATTAGCTGGGACTCTTTCTAAATCAGTGATAGAAATAGCAAGATGATAAATTGATCAACTAGTTGCTGTGTAGAGCTAACTTGCATTGTTTTAGGGGTCAGAATGGGATTTAGCCTTATGGATAGGAGGGTTGACGTACCATACTCCCCTTCTCTCCCATTCTCTTTGAACCAAGTGCAATGGCAAGTTTGCTTTAGTTTGAGTAATATTGTAGAAAGTGGGAACTCAAACTTATTGACGTAGTTGGCTATTAGGAGGCCTGTCTAATTTTAGGAATCAAAAATTTAGGTCGATCCTAGTGGGTTCCGTCGGAACTCTTCTGTTGCAATGTAGACTTAGTAGGGTCTAAGTGACCAACCCTGTGATACTCCAAGGGAGTGCAGGCGGTGTCATTTGGAAAACCTACTGATGGACAACAAAAAGGTGTGCCTTGGAATGAGCACGGCAATACCTCACAAGCATGAAGGTAGAGTATAGAGGTATTGCCTTAGCTACATGTGAAGAAGTTTGGCTCTTGAAACTGTTACATGACTTGGGTATATAGATGGATAGGAAGGGGTACATTGTATTGTGACAACATGAGTAGTGTATTGTTGGTTAGCAACCCAATTTACCATGCAAGATCAAAGTAGTTCATGGTCACTTCACAAGGAAAATGGTACTTGTAGAAAATATAGATATGCTTCATGTGAAGATTAAAGACTAGCAAGTAGCTAACATTTTTAGCAAATCACTTGGTAGAGATAAGTTTATTCATTTTAGGGAGCTACTTGGAGTACACCAGTTGACTTGACCTTGAGAGGGAGTGTTGAGCATCAAGCTCAATGGTATTAGCACCAACTCTACTTAGTACAATTGTAGCTAGTTGTTACAAGTCATATGTGGCATAATAATAAGTCAATCAGTAGGTTAGAGGTGTATGGTCAGTTAAGTGACCTATTTTCATACATTGTATGTGCGACTTAGACTTAGTACCTTTGTATGTTACCCCAGGGGGGTCCACTAGGGTTTACCATATGGTACCATGTGAGTGTAAGGGAGGGGGTTATTTAAGGGAAGGAATGTACATTTTATAAGGTAAGGTCCCATAAATAGGGGGTAGATAAGGGGTATTTTCATATATTTCTTGCACGCAGGTGACGTCTCCTTATTACTACTAGTGAATCCCCCATGTATGTTACACACAATGAGTGAATAATAGAAAAAAGAGAGTACACTAGTCTCTATTCATGGCTCCTATTATTTTCTCTCTCTTTCCCTCTCTTTGAATAGTATTTAGTGATGATCAAATTGATGATAACTGGGACATTTGATCCACATCGTAAGAAAAAGTAACTAGTTTGCATAATCCATTTGAAAGAAAATGGTGATTGGAGTTAATCATGATTATACCCATTATATAGCTAGTCCAAGTCTAACGTTAATTTTCATTTTCTTTATTCCTCTAGCCTTTATTTATACACAAGAGGCATGGGAATATTTCAAGAGGGTAGAGATCGAGTAGTCTAGGAGTATGTCAAAATGGCTAGTGAAAATATTCCCGTGATAATAAATTGATGTACTCTTGACTATTTCTACTCATTCAAGCTCTCATAGTGTCTCTTATACATCAATTTGTTATGCATTGGCTCTTTTTAGTCTATTTGATGAAGATGAGCTAGTGTCTTCTAAAGAGATAAAATTTAGAAAATTAGGTGGATGCTATGCAATTTGAGTATGATGCTATTGTCAAAAATGATACTTGTGACAAGTGTTGAAATGCATGGATCTGACCATGGCTATGGTGGCTTGAAGACATAGAGTGAACTCATGAAGACATAGAGTTGAATATAGAATTTCACACAATTGAATTAAGTTCCAAGATTGAGACTTGGACTCATAAACATAATCTTGTGGGATTGGACAATGACTTAGACACTTGACTAAAAGGAAAAAAGTGCCATCATATTGCATACTAAATGAAAGGAAAGTACAATGTTTTGTAGCTTTAGGATAGGTTCACTTTTCTACCTTGTGCTTATGGGATTCTGGATAGCCTAAATATCCTTTACCCAAACTACTCCATACAAAGATGCTATACTAGGTTTGATTGCCTAAATCTTAACACCCCTCCCCAATCACAACTTGAAAGACACAAAGTGTGTAGAGGATTTAGTGAGTCGCCACCTACAAAGTGTGGGCACACCACAAACATGGTAAACACTAGAGGCTATCACAAATGAAAGCTAAACGTGGGTACTAAAAACATGGTGGACATATAGAGGCTATAACAGGAGCCTCACAAAGTGTAGAAAGGCTACAATGCCAGGTTACATGAGGAGTTTACAAAGCTTATGATAGAGGCATTAGGGCAAGATTATACAATGCTTCAAAAAAGTCTATCAGAAATTTGGGAATAGAAGGATTGGCGAGGCTTATCCTTCTGCTCTTGATGGTCTTCTTCTTCTTCTTCTTCTTCTTCTTCTTCTTCTTCTTCTTCTTCTTCTTCTTCTTCCTTTGCTCCATGATCTTCTTCTTCTTTTACAGGTACAAGATAGGCATTTTGAGACCTCTTTTTGGCATTACAAAACTTCTTAGTGTGTCCGATCCTTTTGCAGAAGTCACAAAATAGTTGGTTCTTTTTTCCTTTGTTCTTGTTACTAACATACAACATTTTTTCATCCTTAGAAGTTCTTAACTCTTCTTTAATTTTTATCTTCTTTTCTTCTTCCAATAGAGAGGTCTTAATATCAACCAATTTAGGGTTTGTCATGTTGATTAAAGTGGTTGAAACATTATCATAATCAAGAGGCAAACTTTTTAGCAAAGCACCAATACAAATATCTTCATCCATTTTGAGATTTATTCCTGCAATCTAGATTAGGAGTCTTTCCATGTAGTTCACATAAGATGCCAGGGATGTATTAGGCTTCATGCCTAGTCTAAAGATTTCAATTAGTAATACATACTTAGAAGACTTTGATACGGCACCAAACATTGTGTCCAATCTATCCTAGGTGTCATGGGATGTGTCACAGGCATCCACATGATGAATGTAGTTGTCATCCAACTCAAGATTTATTATGGATTGAGCTTTTTCATCATTTTTTTGCTAGATTGTTACAAGGGCAGCATCCCAGGGCTTCTTTTCTTGTCCATTGGTAATGGCCCATAGGCCCTTCTTCAACAGGATGAGCTTGATACATGTTTTCCAAGTGTGAATCCTGACTTCTTTGAATCAATGTGTTGGTGAATATTTGCCCATGTGGATGGCTAGAGTAGTAGCAAATCAGCACTGAATTCTTAGATTTGAGTAGCAAAAAAGTTGATCGTGTCAAAAAACACAAGTGCTAAGAGCACTAGATTAGCGTCAATAGACATTGTGTTTGTTTTTTCTTCCTTGAGTCTTCCAAATCTTCAAAATCCTTCAAGATCTTCCAAAACCAAATCTTCCCCTCCTTGATTTGATGCTGGGAACTTCAAATTTGAGTAAAAATAACTTCAGAGTGTTGGAACCAATGGGAAGATGATGTGAAAAAAGCTTTGAAGAAAGTTGGCTATGGAGTATTGAGAATTAGGGTTTCTGGCTAACTAGTATTTCTCAAATTACAACAGCCGCAGTAAAGCATTTGGGCTCAAAATTTATTGAGAGGAAGCTCGTGTGATGGGCTTCAAATTTCCTATAGGCGCAGAGTGAATTGTAGCACGCAGACGCAAATCCAAACATACAACAACATGTAGGCACAAACAAGATAGCGACCACAAATTTCTGAAATGCCAAGCTCTAGCTAGGACAATGTTGGTGTTTGATGTGCCACAGATAAGCTTTGGGAGTCATGAAAGAGTTTCCTAGAAGGAAGCACTAGAAGATATGGCATATAGAGAGAGATCAAGAAGCTCCAAGTGAGGTATGTCCTACTGGCTGGATCTAAGCATGGCTATGGTGGCTTAAAGACATAGAGTAAGCTCATGAAGACATAAAGTTGAAGATATAATGTCACACAAGTGAGTTAGGTACCAAGATTGAGACTTGTACTCATAAACACATTCTTGTGTGATTGGAAAATGACTCAAACACTTGATTGAAAGGAAAAAAGTACCATCATATTTCAAACTAAATGAAACAAAATTACAATGCTTTATAACTTTAGGATAGGTCCACTTTTCTGCTTTGTACTTATGGGATTTTGGATAGCTTGCATATCCTTTACCCAAAGTGCTCCATACAAAGAGGCTATACTAGGTGTGATTACCTAAATATCAACAACAAGAAGGCCATTGGAGCTAAAAATGATTTACAACTTGAAGTGCAAATAAGATGGTACTATTGATTGCTACAAAGCTATATTTGTGGCAAAGGGTTATGACTAGCAAAAGGGCATTGATTTTGATGAGATCTTTGTTTCCACTTGCCCTATCATAACTATTCATAGCACGCATGTGCATTAGAGCTTGTAATGGTTGAAATGTACATCAATTGGACATTAAAACTACATTTTTGAATAGTATTTACATGAAGAAGTGTATGTTTTCAAGCTTGTGGTTTTATGTAGAAAGGGCAAGAAAATAAAGTTTGCAAATTGAAAAATGTAGTAATATCCCGTCGCTACTATGAGGGTGCCCCCTTTTTTTATGAATCAAAAATGAATTTTTTTAATGTCGCCCCTTGTCAATGCCACCAACTAGCAATGGGAGGGGGAGATGAACTGGGAGTCAACGTAGGTGAGGGAAAGGAGTTGATGTGGCAGGTAGAGGAGGCTGAAGATCACGAAGATGATGATTGCAATGAGAGGAGGGGCACAAGTGTGCCACCTCCAAACTCCCATTATCTCTCCTTCTTCTCCAAAAACTATCGTCTGCATAGCGAGAAGGTCATTCTTGCCGCCTAAATGTAGGGAAAGGAAGGGGGCCCTGTGTCACACCCCCTCCCCATAATACCTTTCTCTCCCCCTATAAAAATCCCACCCCCTTAAGCAAGAGAATGAACACATTATTCTTCTTTTCCCCCTGTTGCTAAGCTTGAGAGAGAGAGAGAGAGAGAGAGAGAGAGAGAGAGAGAGGGAGGGAGGGAGAGAGAGAGATGGAAGGGGGAACCTAGGGTAGAGAGAGGAAGAGAGAGAGAGAGAGAGAGAGAGAGAGAGAGAGAGAGAGAGAGAGAGGGGGGGAGAGAAAGAGAAGAGGCCCAAGTACAATTCCTTACCTAGAAGAAGCCTCAAGCACCCACTCTCCCCATTGACACTTCCCAAGATCTCTCCATCGATTACCTCTAGTTGACAAGGAGATCGTGAAAGTCAAGACAAGGAGTAGGGAACTCCGGCACTAAGGAGTCCTCCGAGAGGAGTGAAGGTTGCATTCCAAGCTCTGAAATGGCCCCAAAGCGTAAACTCTCCCAAGTAATTGGAAAAGCTGCAACTACAGAAAAGGATTGGGCAAAGATGCCACCATCAACATGAATGGATTATCGATCGTAAACGCTAATTTGACACTTCAAAATTAGGTACCGCTACTGTGTCTAGTACTTGAAATCGAACATTTAAGCATGGACATCATTAGGAGGAGGTCATACTTTGCATCACAAACTTGCACAACTCGAAAGGTAGTTGAAAACTTGGCTTAATAGCTAGGAATTTTTGCGAATAGACTAAGCATCTACGGGTTCTTGTAGTAATTAAGCAAAGTATTAGGTTCGAACTTTCGCAAGTGCATCATAGATTGTTGGTGTACATAGATATTCCGTATAGGTCAATTGCACCCTATAGACCATTGGAGTGAATTAACTCGCATTTACAATGAACTCATGTACACTCGCATTAAAATATTTAGGTCATGCCTTATGACTTACATGAATGTACTAGAAGGAATTTTCATGAATAGGGATCCCGCACCGCATCATCAACTCAGGAAAGACTTGCAACTAGATTTACATGGCATCCTAGATAGCCTCAATTGCACCACATAATAGGGATGCATCTAAAAAGGTAGATTTAAGATGCGCATGTGAAGTGCTAAGCTTAATTGTGAGGGCCAATTTGGTAAATGAAATCATACATGATAAGAGAGACTAAGATTTAATTCAACTCAACTAGGGTTCTAATCACAAATAGGTCAAGTTTCCCTTATGATCATATTTTGACTTAAATTCAACATACTCTTTGGTCTCTACCCTAATAGCCACCCGCAATGGATCCAAAACATTCTTGGGTATATCATTTTCAAAATATGATACATCTCGAAGCTAACACAAGAAAGCTCGAATGTCATACACACAAGAAGAATGACTATTTGCTAACACTATTTCAGAATGGTAGATAGACTTAGTTTACACTTGACTTGGGAGAGGAGTAAACACAAGTTCTTGCTGACTTGAGGGAAGAAAACCCTAGGGTAAACTTAGAGCCCTGATAAAATTCTAAGGTAGAAAAATGGTTACCAATTGACCAATTGAAATCCTAGTTTGAATCATGTAAGACCTAGACCTTAAGATAAGAACCAAAGGTTAGCAACTTAGGGAAGCTACCATTCGAAAACTATCAAATAAAAATCCAATAGTGTAATTGCTCGCTCCTATTACATAGGAGTGAGGTTGGAAAGAGGGTATTCTCTATCTCTCAGAAGATAATGGAAATTGATGCCAAGGCAAGAAAGACCCAAGAAGGGCAACACTAAGTGTTTAAAGATGGGAGCTCCACCTTAGTAGATGTCCTAAGGCACTTGCCTTAATTGTTATTTGTGCTTGTAAATCTAGATTCAATGTCTGTGAAAGGAATGTATGACCCAAGCTCACAAAATAAATTTGAATAATGAATCAAGTTGAATTCATAGAGGGTGCGCCAAGCTACCCCTAGTAGCTGGCTGCCAACCCTAGCCAAGGGGATTCCAATTAACCGTGATGAGAATGTGGACCCAAATTGCTACCAAAGGTCTCTCCGTAGATTAGTTTGAATGTAGGAGGATGCTTGGATGCCTACTCAAATAATCTACGTGATCCGAGATGGATTTCTTGAGGCCTTGTTACTAGTGCAAGGGCAAAAACTTGGAGGAAATAAGATGCATCCTCATGGATTGCGAAAATTGTCCTTTTTGGACAAGACTTGTAACTAATTTAAAATACTAATATAAAGTATACTTCAAGGAACCTATCTCAACTGTTTTTGTGTCAGTGCCTTAAGTTACGTGAACAAACCATGTTCCCAAAAAGGCTTAATTAAGGAAGTTGTTTTAAAATGTCACACATAAATGTGATATGACCTAATTAGATAACTAAAGAATGCCTATTGAGGGAAGCGAGTGGGCGGAACCGCGACAGGTCTCCTATGAAAGGGTGGTCCCAAAAGATTGAGAGGCTTCTCACAAAATTCTACAGTCGTATGATCTTTAGGTAATATTAGGTTAGAACCTGATTCATGCCATGTTAGGGGACCAAAAAGAGACTATGCCCTATGGGCAGAGAGGTTGAGTGGCGCATCCCTCTCATATCCCATTCTCTTTGAGACCTCCATCTCTAGGAACCCAGATTTCAGGTTGATCCTAGTGGGTTTGGCTGCAAACATTCCGTTGCGAGCCGGACTGGGGAAACCCTAGGTGACAAACCTCGGAACATTCCATGGGAGTGCCGAGCAGCAACACTTAGATTCGTTTCTCAATGGACTGCTAAGAAACGTGCTTGTATAGCCGTTAGGCAGTCACATTATAGTTGGTATCAGAGCCGAAACCAATGAACAAAACAACCAAGGTAGGAATAAATCGGGAAGAGAGAGGTGATGTTTTTCACTAGAATATTTTTTTTTTCTACTCATTTGTGGATTGTTTCCACCTCCAGACTTATGAGGCATGGATCATGTTCCTCGTATTTCACATCATGTTCAAGATGGCTATGAACTCTTCAAGTTATTGCCGATAATCCGACATGATGGGGATCCTAGACCGACTCTACAACCCTTCACCGATGTATGTGGAAAGGCATTGGACTTGGAGCGTGGGGTATTGCTACATAGATGCCAATCAACTCGCCTATCTTCAAAACAATGTAAAGAGGCTAAAATGGTTGGAAGACTTGAAGATTATCAAGTTATTCATCTTCCATGAGGCTCGTGTGAATTTGATCCTACACATTGGATGCCGACAAGTAGAACAAAATCATTATATCTATGACAAGGTGGTCAAAGTCTTGCCAATAAATAGAATCAAAGTAATGGGGTGAAACGAATGTCATGGCTATCAAAAACGGGGACTTCCTGAAATTCCCATGACTTATCACTTCTTGAGAATCCATTCTCCCAATCCATACTACTATTCTGTCCCTATAGCTGAATCCAATAGGGAATTATTAACCTGGCATTTTATCTTTTGAAAAGAAAATCATTCCATTCAATCTCTATCTATTCCTGAATAACTGTACTTGAGGCCTATGCTTCTTTATGGATAAATAAGAATTTATGTTCATTTGATTTGTTGCATAGTATTGATGAAAAATCAAAAGTACGAAGAGATGTGTAAATATAGTCTTAACATGAAAGTTTTAATTGAAAACTAGATACAACCCCAAGCACAAAACTAGAGTCTTATTTCTGCACTAAGCCCAACAGAGACACAAGAGAAGAATTTTCTTCTCAAACAAATTAAACCACCAGAATTTGATGAAAAAGGGAAAACTGTTAAAGCTGATGCTAAAGTATGGATTGAATCCATGGAGGATTACTTAAGTGCAATAGGAACATCACCTATAAACTAGGCTATGATTGCTAAGCTCAAGCTTATCGGTGAGGCAAGGCTCTCGTGGAATCAATGGTGTAAAGACCAAGCAATCGTTGAAAGCACAATAACTTGGGATAAACTAAAGGAAGCAGTGCAGGGAAGGTACATGCCACCTACATACAAAACTCAGAAGATGAAAGAGTTCTTCAAGTTGAAACAATTGGGCATGTCTCTGGAGGCGTACTACTTGAGATTTTTCTCCTTGTTGAAATATGCTCTAACAATGAGTATTCCCCAACAAGTCTTGAAGTTCTGTGATGGACTGAATCCACTAATGAACACTCGATTGGAATCAATGCGTCCTTCAGATTTGCAAGATGCATTGATAAGAGCAAGACCTATTGCCCATGAAGTCCAGTCAAATCCCAGGAATAATAGACCATGGTCTCACAAAGACCAAAATCCAAGAATGTTGAGAACTCAATTCAAAAGGGCACAAGGATAGAGTCAAGGCCAACGGAAGAAGCCGATGGTAAATACAATTAGTGACTTTGTCCCCATTCAAAGTAGTGATCAAAGCCTGCGATGTTTTCATTGTAATGAACCTAGACACTTAAAAAAGGAATGTCCCAAACTTGGCAAACATCACCGCCAAGGAAAATTTAGTGGACAAGCCAGAGCTACTCATGACCGCAATAGTGCAGCAATGGGGAGGGCAAAAACTTCCAAAATCTCCATTAAGGGTGTCAGTGAAGAAGAAGACCCATCCATGGAAGTCGAGATTGAGAGGGCATCTGTTCATGCCACTCTCCATAAAAAGCGCCCATAGCTCAAGGAATAAGAAAAGGATTACATGTCTATATGATCAAGCTAAACAAGCTGGAACAGGTAGAGGACTCCATTGAGGATGGATGTGTTCCCAAAAGAATTGACTGAATTACCACCACCTAGGGAAGTGGATCATGAGATCAAGCTAATACCAGGAGCTGCACCAGTTGCAAAAAGGCCTTACAAGATGTCCATTCCTGAAGCTATTGAGTTAAAGGAACAACTCAAACAACTATTAGACCAAGGGTACATACGCCCCAATAGTTCTCCTTGGGGGGCTCTAGTCTTGTTCCAAAAGAAGGATGGTACACTTCACCTTTGCATCGATTATAGAGGCTTGAACCAAGTAACCATCAAGAATAAATATCATATCCCAAGGATAGAAGAGTTACTTGACTAATTGCAAGCAGCAAATATCTTCTCCTCCAAGATTGACTTGAGGTCAAGATACTACCAGATCCGCGTTAAGGAAGAGGATATTCCTAAGACAACATTGAGCACTAGATATGATAATTTTGAATTCATAGTCATGTCCTTTGGATTGACTAATGCTGACTAATGCCTGTGCCACCTTTAACAGGCTAATGCATGAAATTTTTAGACCATATCTCGATGATTTTGTGATTGTCTTCTTTGATGACACCTTGGTTTATTCCAAGGAAGAGGAGGATCACGAATCCCAAGTTCGCATCGTCCTTGAGACCATGAGGACTTATAAGCTCTATGCTAAGAAGAAAAAGTGTGCCTTCCTCAAGAGGCAGATCGAATATCATGGATTTATTGTGTCAAATGAAGGAATCTCTGTAGACCCTACAAAGGTTAAGGATGTCTAAGAGTGGCCTCCACCAAGTACTGTTAAAGAAGTGCGCAGCTTTCTTAGATTAACAAGCTGGTATAGAATCTTCATTAAGGACTATGCCTTAATTGCAGCACCCCTCACAAATTTTCTGAAAAAGCAGGTTGCCATAGTGTGGACACCCACTAGACAATCAAGTTTTAATCAACTCAAGCATAGCTTAGTGACAACACCAATTCTGAAACTCCCCAACTTAAGCAAGGAATTTGAAGTTGTCACAGACGCTAGTTCACTTGCACTAGGCTGTGTACTAATGCAAGAAGTCATCCTATAGCCTATTCCTCGAGGAAGCTAAAAGCTCGTGAAAGGAATTATGCTACCCATGACCTCGAGCTACTACCAGTTATTTATGCTCTCAAACTTTGGCGACACTATTTGCTTCTCTTTGGTCACAAACCATAAGAGCCTTAAATGGATCTTCACCCAAACTGACCTCAATATGAGGCAACATCGTTGGATTGAGGTTTTGCGAGAATATGACTTTGAGATCAGGTATCGGACTGGAAAAGAGAATGTATTCATTGATGCCTTAAGTCGCAAAGCGTTCTTCAGCTCTCTTATTATGGAGGGACCCTCAATGGCGGAATCATTAGCAACCATGGTGTCAATGCCTAGCAACCCTATCCTTGAATTAGCAAAGGAGAAAGCCAGCCATGACCCAAAATATCTAAAGATGATGAAGGAGATTTTGGAAAAGGACCAAGTCCTTAAACCTAAGGTCAAGTATCAAGAATTCTCAGTCAATGAGGGACTTGCCTATTTTAGGGCAAGATTATGCATACCCTCAAGAAAGAAACTCAAACAATGAATAATTTGGGAAGCACATGACTCCCCCTTTTCAAGCTATCCCAGATGTATCAAGACCCTCAACACGGTCAAGAAGAGCTACCATTGGGAAAGGCTTAAGGGAGACATGCTCAAATATGTCACAGACTGTTTGTCTTGCCAGCGCATTAAGGCATAACATGTCAAGATGCCTGGGAAGTTACAACCTCTTGACATGGCCCAATGCCTACAAACTCCAACTCCTTGAGAACGTAAATGTTCACAACGTATTCCATGTTAGCCTACTAAAGAAATATGTATCCAATCCTAATCATGTACTCAATGATTAACAAGTTGTAACACCAAGCAAAGGAGTCCTTGAGCTCTATCTAGATATAATCCTAGACATTTGGGAAAAGAGATTGAGGAGTAGAACCCTCAAAGAGTACCTCGTCTAGTGGAAGGACTATCCAGAATAGGGTGCCACATGGATTGACAAGAGGACTCTCAACCAAAAATACCCCCAATTCCTTTCCAGATGAGGACATCTCGATTCCTTAAGGGATGAAGGATGTAATATCACATTGCCACTATGAGGACCCCCCTTTTTTTACAAATCAAAATGAAAAAAATTTACGTCACGCCCCTTGTCAGTGCCACTAGTTGGCGGAGCGAGGAGGAGATCAACTCGGAGTCAACTTAGGTGAGGGAAAAGGAGTCGACATGGCGGGCAAAGAAGGTCGAAGATCACAAAGATAATGATTGCGATGAAGGGAGAGACACAGTGTGCCACCTCCAAACCCCCACTATCTCTCCTTCTCCTCCAAAAACTATTGTCTCTACATGGCAGGAGGCCGTTCTTGCCACGTGAATGGAGGGGAAAGGAAGGGGCCCCGTGTCACACCCCCTCCCCATAATACCTTTCTCCCCCTATCAAAATCCCCCCCTTAAGCAAGAGAATGAAGACGCCATTCTTCTTTTCCCCCCTACTGCTAGGCTTGAGAGAGAGAGAGAGAGAGAGAGAGAGAGAGAGAGAGAGAGAGAGAGAGAGAGAGAGAGAGAGAGAGAAGAGGTCCAAGTACAATTCCTTACCTAGACGAAGCCTTGAGCACCCACTCTCCCTATCGATACTTCCCAAGATCTCTCCATCAATTACCTCTAGTTGACAAGGAGATTGCAAAATTCAAGAGAAGGAGAAGGGAACTCCAACACTAAGGAGTCCTCTAAGAGGAGTGAAGGTCGCATTCCAAGCTCTGAAATGGCCCAAAGTGTAAACTCTCCCAAGTAACTGGAAAAGGCATGACTATAAAAGGAGGATTGGGCAAAGGTGCCACCATCAACATGAACAGATCATCGGGTGTAAATGCTAATTTGACACTCCAAAACTAGGGACCGCTACCGTGTCTAATACTTGAAATCGAATATTTAAGCATGGACTTAGGAGGAGGTCATACTTCACATCGCGTAACTTGCATAACTTGAAAGGTAGTTGAAAAGGCTTAATAGCCAGGAATTGCCATGAATAGATTAAGCATCTATGGGTTGTAGTAATTAAGCCAAGTATTCGATTTGAACTTTCGCAAGTGCATCATAGATTGTCGGTGTACATAGATATTCTGTATGGATCAATTGCATCCTATAGAGCATTGGAGTGAATTAACTCACATTTACAATGAGCTAATGTATACTCACATTTAAATACTTAGGTCATGCCTTATGACTTGCATGAATGCACCAGAAGGAATTTTCATGAATAGAGATCCCGCATCATATCATCAACTCAGGAAAGACTTGCAACTAGATTTGCATGGCATCTTAGATAGCCTCAATTGCACCACATAATAGGGATGCATCTAAAAAGGTAGATTTAAGATGCACATGTGAAGTGCTAAGCTCAATTGCAAGGGCCGGTTTGGTAACGGAAATCCTATATGATATGTGAGGCTAAAATTTAATTTGACTCAACTAGGGTTCTAATCGCAAATAGGTCAAATTGCCCTTACGACCATATTTTGACTTAGAGTCAACATGCTCTTTGGTCTCTACCCCAATAGCTAGTCGTCGTGATGGATCCAAAACATTATTGGGTATATCATTTTCAAAATATGATACATCTCAAAGCTAACATAAGAAAGCTCGAATGTTGTACCCACAAGAAGAATGACTATTCGCCAAATTACATTCAATGCTCGCACTATTTCAGAATGATAAATAGACTTAGTTTACACTTGACTTGCGAGAGAGGAGTAAACACAAGTTCCTGCTATCTTGAGGAAAGGAAACCCTAGGGTAAACTTAAAACTCAGATAAAATTCTAAGGTGGGAAAATGGTTACCAACTGACCGATTGAAATCCTAGTTTGAATCATGTAAGACCTAGACCTTAAGATAAGAACCAAAGGTTAGCAACTTAGGGAAGCTAGCATCCCAAAACTATCAGATAAAAATCCGATAGCATAATTGCTTGATCCTATTACATAGGAGTGAGGTCGGAAGGAGGGTATTCTCTATCTCTTAGAAGATAATGGAAATTTATGCCAAGGCAAGAAAGACCCAAGTCACCTTCATTGTTGTTTGTACTTGTAAATCTAGATTCAATGTTTGTGAAAGGAATGTATGATCCAAGCTCACAAAATAAATTTGAATAATGAATCAGGTTGAATTCATGGAGGGTGGGCCAAGCTACCCCCAGCTGGCCACCAACCCCCTAGCCAAGGGGATTCCAAATAACACAGGAATGTGGACCAAACCGCCATGAGAGCCTAGAGGTCTCTCCGTGGGCTAGTTTGAATGTAGGAGGACACTTGGATGCCAAGGGGGCTCTGGCTGTGAATTCCCTACCTCCAGGTCCTACTCAAATAATCTACGTGATGCGAGATGGATTTCTCAAGGCCCTATTACTAGTGCAAGGGCAAAAACTTGGAGGAAATAAGATGCATCCTCACGGATTGCAAAAATTGTCCTTTTTGGACAAGACTTGTATCTCAGTTAAAATGCTAATATAAAGTATACTTTTAAGGAACCTCTCTGAACTGTTTTTGTGTCAGTGCCTTAAGTTACGCGAACGAACCATGTTCCCTTAAAGGATTAATTAAAGAAGTTGCTTTTAAATGTCATACATAAATGTGATATGATCTAATTAGATAACTAAAGAATGCCTATTAAGGAAAGCGGGTGGGAGGAACCCCCGACGGGTCTGTCCTACGGAAGGGTGGTCCCAGAAGACTGGGAGGCTTCTCATAAAGTTCTATAGTTATACAATTTTTAGGTAATATTAGGTTAAAACCCGATTCATGCCATTTTAGGGGACCAGAATGGGACTATGCCCTATGGGCAGAGAGGTTGAGCAGCACATCCCTCTTTTTTCCCCTTCTCTTTGAACCAAGTGCGGTATGGATCTGCTTCAGCTTGGGCATCTTTGCGTAAAGTAGGATGTCTAGAATTCGATACTAGAATGCTATTAGGAGACCTCGGCCTCTAGGAACCCAGATTTCAAGTCGATCCTAGTGGGTTCGTGGCCACAAACATTTTGTTGCGAGGTAGAATCGGAAAACCCTAGGCAACAAACCTTAGAACATTCCATGGGAGTGCCAGGCAGTGATGCTTATATTCGTTTCTCAATGGACTGCTAAGAAACGTGCTTGTACAGCCGTTAGGCGGGCATGTTACAAATGCATTGGATGGTCTAAAGCAAGTACCTCAAGCTTGGTATGAGAAGATAAATGCATACTTGGCTACATGCATGGTTTTTAGAATATTCCAACTAAAGATACCTTATATTTTAAACATGAGGGTTTTTAGAATAGTCCAAATGACTACATCCATGGTTTTTAGAATAGTCAAATCGAAAGCACCTTATATGTCAAACATGAGGGTGATATGCCTCTAATCATTGTGATTTATATTGATGGCATACTTATCATTGGCCTTATGGGATACATATTGTTGATTTTAAGGATGAGTTGAATTCAGCATTTGAAATGTTATATTTGGTCCTATTGCATCACTATTTGGAAATTTAGTAAAGTACATGATGGAGGTATTGCTTTATATTAAACAAAGTATATTGAGACAATATTGTAGGGATCTAATATTGAGGATTACAAGCCGATTGCTAATTCTATGGAGGGTTTTTTGAAGTTGAGTCTTCATGATGCCAGAGACTACTTTGATGTTTTCCTCTATCAACAAGCTATTGGATGCTTGATTTAGTGTATGCGTTAAGAGACTAACTTTTTTTTTTGCAATCTTACGAATGAGAAGGTTTATACCTAGCCCAAGCACTAGGCATTGGTAGACAGTGAACTGAATCTTTCACTACTTGGGTGATATTCAATACCTTGGGCTATTGTAACTTAAAGAGGGATAATTATTATTGGATTTACATACTTTTTTGGATTTTATTGGGCTATTTATTATGATACTCATGTATCCGTAAGTGGTTTTTACTTCTGTTGGAGATAAAGGTCCATGTGGCTATGCCACCCATGTATCCACTATTTTACCACAGAAGGAGTATATCTAGAAGGTCCTTGAGAAATTTCATATGTAAGATGTTAAGCCTATTGTTGTTCTTTACCTTCTCATTTGAAGGTTAGTTAGGATGATTGTCTGTAGTTTGATGAGAAAAAGGCTTAGATGGCCAAGATTCCTTATGCATCCATACTGAAAAAATTGATGTATTTCATGATAGCCACTCATCTTGACATAGGATTTGTAGTGGGATTTGACATCGGGATATCATGAAGGGTATTATGAGGTATCTCAAGGGTATTGCAAACATGTGCACATGTTATAGTGGCCAAGATATTAGAGTTGTGGGATACACTAACTTTGATTATGTAGTACATATAGATTTGGGAAGTTGAAGGTGCTATTTCTTAAATATCCAAGGTGTAAAAATTTGCACCTTACCTACTCTAGAGACAAAGTGTGTTATAGCTATTGAGGCTTGCAAGGAGGCTCTCTAGCTAGGTTTCTTGATCGTAGACCTTGGTATTATTGATGTGGTCCCTACCACTTTATCAGAGTGGTCGTTAAGGAAAGTTCACTGAGCTTGTGAAGAACTCCACTATGTTGAGATGGCAAGCTCAACACATGTGGATATAAATGATGGACCACTAGATTAGATGGGTCTACATATCTACACTTAGGATATCGGTAGTCATTATAATCCTCACACATCTACTGGCTTATTGCTTATTATAGTTTATTGCATCTACTTACATTTGGTATAGTTATAACACAAGTCAGTTAGTATAGTTAGTTATGCATTTTTCGACTTAGTAGGCTACTTTCCTTTATACTGTATCTTATCTATACTTTGTGTATATTGTATTGTGTATGAGAGAAGAAGAAGAAACCAGCAAGAAAATGTTTTGGCCTCCATCTCCCTTCTTGTGTTCTTGAGTCAGGTAGCTTTCTCTTATGTGTATAGTGTATGTTTGGAGAAACAACTCAAGTGATTCCCCCACCATGAAATTCTTGACATTAAGAAAAAAATGAACTCACAAATGGGCCTTTTAGTCCCCCCCTCTCTCCTCTTTAAACAATAGGCCTCAAGTGATTCCCCCACCTCAAGTGATTCCTCCACAAATGGGCCTTTTAGTCCCCCCCCTCTTTTCGAGGAGAGAGGAATAGTAAAATATTCCCCCTCTCTCCACTTTTCCTTATTTTAAGGAGGAGAGAGGAATAGTAAAATATTCCTCCTCTCTCTCCACTTTTGCAATCTCGTTTTGCCTTTTCTTTATTATCTACAAAGATATACTCAGATTCAGTCTCTCTCCTCATTCAAGAAGTCTTTTTCAACCAAATTTTATATTCAAAAATGAGTTAGTTACGAGAGTGTGGTGCTTCGTTTTCAATGCAAAATGATTAGTAGATACGAGGTAATTGATTTTTTAATCGAGAACAAGGAAAATGAAATTTCAGAAGTTCCTTTTAAGATATTTTGGGGATTTTTTATATTCTATGTTTTGGTCAAAAAATAAACCAATTGGTCAAATTTCGTGTTTTTTGGAGATGTTTTTGGAGGCAAAATAGAAATATCTAAAATACAAAAAGTCTTGGACATCCCTACCCTCTTAGCTATTTCCCCCCATATCTATACTCTCTCATGGCTCTATTGTGACTTATTCTCTGTGTTTATGCAACCTTCATTAACAGAGTGAATTACTTACACCCTCCTTTCCCTTGGCACCTTTGTGTGCCTCTCTATGCATCTCCACTCTATCTCTTGTTACAACCAAGTAGGCTCCTAGTTTCTATTAATAGTAAAATGAATACAGGAAAGAAGGAGCTGCATATTGAGGTAGAGATTGAATATACCCCATTATTTAAAAGAACCCAACATACCAGTGTCAATCCTCGGGTTTTGCAGAGTTACAGGAAAATGGGATTGAAACATGTGGATTTGTGGGTTGATGGGGGAATCTACCCAATTGACCCCTTAAACAATAGGCCTCCAACTTTCTCAAGAATCACAAATTTGTTGAAGTATGTGTGCGAGGGTGAAAATGGGTTACTCGGTTATACTAGGTGGCTCAATGATCATGCATTCAAAGTATTTACAACTTGCCAAGCAACCATTCAAAATTTCCATGATGTGATCGCTGCACATCAACTTCATATACAATAGCTCATAGGACAAATGATACAGCTGAATGACACTATAATTCAATAAAATAATCAAATTATTTCAATGCATGAAACTATCCATGACATTGGTATCTCATAGGAGGAGACAAAGGCATAATTGGATGACTTGAGAATGATCAACAGCAAGCTAATACAAGAGCACAAATGAAAGAAGAAGTGAATCAATGAGTTAATTGTGAATAGCGGCGAGTGGAGGTGATGTATCAAAGCATGCAAGGTAGCTCAGAAAGAGAACCTAGGTGAGGGTGAGGTTGGATTGTGTATTAGTAGATTGCTAAAGGCAAGTACATTGGAAAATTCTTTGAGCAATCCTAAGTTTAAGATGAAGGAAAAGGTGATTGAGTGTACATTAAAATATGTGTCAAATGAGTTCTTAGCTATGGATGCACAATCTATTTGTGATAGGGCGGTATTAGCACAACAACTTACTCAAAGATATTCAAAGGTGTGAAGGTTGGGTTTGGTCGTGTGCTGAAGAGAAATAGAATCGTGCATCTTCCTCAACCTTCAAAGTTAATAGAGGCCCGATGGAAACTTAATACAAAGATTTTGGAGTTGATAGGAGATCCCATGCATGTTCAATGTGTGGAAACACTAAAGGTTGGGACCAAAAATGCATATGAGGTGAAGTTCACCGAACTCAACAATTACTATTTAGATTTGAACAAGGTGCAGTCGGCAATGGTAATGTACTACAATATGTCTATTGAGGAATGTAATGGTAAATTGCAGTTTGTTATAAAATTAGATGAAAGTGAGGTCGTCAAAGGAGTAAATCTTGAAAGAGTTAGTGTAACTCTGATGAATAGAGCTTTACAATTCGATAAGAACAACCCAGGGAACTTTAGTGTTCAATCTGAGCGCCATGTGTGGTGGCTCACTGCATTTGAAGTTCCTAAGGAAACATTTGGGGTGCTGCAATTGTTCTTTATGCACACAAGCATTCCAAGCATCATCGATCATTAGGAACATGGTGAGATGCTCTAGGTTGAAGGGTATGGTCAATACTTGGTTGAATGGCATCTTGTAGGAGACTTGAAAACTTTAAAATGCATGTGTGGAATCTCCAATGGTGCAAATACAAAGAATCCATGCCTATATTGCTTGACAGAGAGGGTGGAAGGAAATGACAGAAAGAAGAACTGACGAAGGGTAACAAGTGCTGCATTGACATGCAATAGAGAAGATCCCTGAAGAGCACCCTGCCACGGCACCATGAGAACCACGAACCGGCTAGGTAGAGGCTGCAAATACATTTGCTGGCCACAAAACCTGCAAGAAAACTCTCCTTCTTCTCACCAAGAACCATGCTCTCCAAACACACAAGAGGAAGGCACACAAGAAATTGAACAATTTTTCCATCCTCACCCTCTTCCTCTTCCCCACTCTCCATTAGAAATGAGCATGAAGCACAAGAGAGGGAAGCAAGAACAAGAAAGATGAGAGTTGTGCCAAAATGGGAGAGGAAGAAATGAACCGTGAGAGAAGAAGATAAAGGAAGAGAGGGTGTAACCACCTCAACCTCCCACCTCCCCAAATCCCACGGCTACAACCACCTCCTTTTCCTTTCTTGAATTATAAAATTCAAATTTGCATACATTGACTAAGGTCTAAGGACCTTTCATTTTTAGCATGAGACAAAAGGGTTTGACCTTTCCTTTTCCTAGCAATATTTTATAGTGTGTCTCTTTTGGACTACACATTTTACATTGCTTCATATTTGAAATTTTAACAAAGGAGTACAATTGCAATGAGTCATTTTACAAAAAGTTGTTTCCATGTGAGCACATTTTGATGCCTATATTTGCACTGATTTCCTGGTCATCATTTCCTCCCACACTTAAGTGTGAAGCGTCCTCGCGAACAAACTTGAAGAAAAACCACGATCAGCTCTTTGAAAAACTTCATCTTCAATCTTCAATCTTCATTTCTTTTCTTCAATCTTCTTTGAATTGCCATTGGATAGGGGGGAAAAAAAACACAATAGAAAAACATAACTAGGTCGTAAAGCCTAGGTCATGAACATACCACATAAAATCATACATCACGCAAGAGATAGGGCTTTTCACACAATTTTGCATACAAGAACAATTTCACACTTAGGATAGAAAGAAAAAGCAACCACATCATAAAGCTCATAAGGAAAACCCAAAAAATATATAACCGTACTGCATACCCTCACAAAAGATATGACAATTACGCACTCCACCCGGAAAAATATATTGTAGAAAGAAAAAGGAAGGTAACTCAAAAAATGAAAATTGACCAAAAGAAAACTTAAGGAGATTCAATGTGTGTAATGGATGACGGTCTTGGTAAAAGAAAGGTTGAATTGAGGGTAGGACGAAGATAAGCATATGAACCCCCACACAAGGTATTTATCTAAAAGTAGAATAATCAAAGCCTAAATTTTTTTTTTAAATGGTTTTCTTAAGGTGGATAAAGGAGAGGCATGTAACTGCCGCGTGGAGATAAGAGGAGGGGAAGATAAGGCAAATGATTTCGACTGTGCACTGCTTTTCTCTGCACCTCTGTGGCATTCTCAAAGGATTCCAACAAGGACCAGGAATTTATCAAGCATGAGTACATGCTTCTCCCCCATCTCTTTGCTCTCGAAGTCGCAGAAGCCTGGCATTTGTAGAGCCACACCAGTACATTACCCCGTCCTTCCCACACGCGCTATTTGGCCTGAAGCAGCTTGTTGGACATGGCGTCATGGCCTTGCTCTCACTGTGCAATGTGGCCATGACCGAGGTGCTTTTCCCCATGGAGCTTCCCTCCCCATCCTTCGATCTTGACCTCTCCTCCACCATCTTGCTCGACAGCACCACCATTAAGGCCACCACCAGATTATTTGTGTTTGTGTTGCACACGCGCCGATAGTTGATACGGAAGAAGAGTACATGGAAGGGGCGAAAGAGGAGCAGCAGGTGGGGGATGGGGCTAATCGAATGATCTGACCTACATGTAGTGGACAGAAATCTACGGAGAAGATTGGCGAGCTAAATGGGGGTTTAGAGGTAGCCCGTGGAAATGGAGGAGGGCAGGGAGGAGGCGGAGAAGGCTGTAGGTGGGAGAGAGAAAAAGAAGGTTAGAAGGTGGAGGAGAGGAAGAGTTGGGGTCGATGGGGGAATTAGAGGAGGTGGAGGTGTGTTGGTAGCAATATGAAGAAGAGAAGAAAAGCTGAAGGTGGAGGAGACTACGAACATGGTGGACATGGCAACAGGGCAGTCATGGGAACCAGCAATAAATAATTTTTCATCTTCTTCACCCCTCATTCATCTTCTTGATCCTTGAAAGTCTGAAATGATTGAAACTTTTCCTTCTTTGTCTTGGAACGCACCCAAGAAAGATGGCATTCCATGTCCAAAAACCAGGCTACAAACATTTCCCTTGCAAGCTCCATAACCACCTCTTTCCCGGCCAGTGCACCAAATGAAGAGCACCCTGCCACAGCACCATGAGAACCACGAACCGACTAGGTAGAGGCTGCAAATACATTTGCTGGCCACAAAACCTGCAAGAAAACTCTCCTTCTTCTCACCAAGAACCATGCTCTCCAAACACACAAGAGGAAGGCACACAAGAAATTAAACAATTCTTCCATCCTCACCCTCTTCCTCTTCCTCACTCTCCATTAGAAATGAGCATGAAGCACAAGAGAGGGAAGCAAGAACAAGAAAGATGAGAGTTGTGCCAAAATGGGAGAGCAAGAAATGAACCGTGAGAGAAGAAGATAAAGGAAGAGAGGGTGTAACCACCTCAACCTCCCACCTCCCCAAATCCCACGGCTGCAACCACCTCCTTTTCCTTTCTTGAATTATAAAATTCAAATTTGCATACATTGACTAAGGTCTAAGGACCTTTCATTTTTAGCATGAGACAAAAGGGTTTGACCTTTCCTTTTCCTAGCAATATTTTATAGTGTGTCTCTTTTGGACTACACATTTTACATTGCTTCATATTTGAAATTTTAACAAAGGAGTACAATTGCAATGAGTCATTTTACAAAAAGTTGTTTCCATGTGAGCACATTTTGATGCCTATATTTGCACTGATTTCCTGGTCTCATCAATCCCACTTGGAAGCCCATCTTCAACATTCCCGTGGACCGTATTCACATTTGTTCATTCCATGCTTTTTTTAGAATCATGGAGAAACTTGTATATGAATACATTTGCTTTGCTTATTGGATGCAACCAAAAAAAGAAGCCATTACAACGTGTAGGATTGTGGAGCGAGTGCTATCACAAATTGGGCTACACAAGCATCAAGTGACAATTGAAAAAGATGAAAAGAGATCAAGAAAATTTGGTAACTTGCCGAAAAAGCCTTGCTTTGGAGAGAAAAGGCTAGGAAGTTTCTCTCAGTGTACCCATCAATGAGGAAGGGAATGCCATGGTTCATAGGCCGCAAGACTACGATAGGTGGAAAAAGTGACATTTTACATTTCTTGATCGAAGTAATGGAGGAAAAACAAGATTGGCCAAAGCTAAGGTTTGGATAAGTCTTAACAAATTGGCTCCCTTACTTCGCAAGATGGTGTTTAACAATGAAGATAAGCAAGAATTTATCAATGTTGTGCATAGCTTCTACAAAAACATGGTAGAAGCATGGGGAAAAAGCTCTATCACACATTACATGATGCGTATTAAGTTAATATTTTAAAATTGTATGAATTGTATAAACTATTGAGCATAGTTTTACTCATGTGTGATATGTGACTTTATAGCATATCCATGAGGTACATGGGCCATACTTTGTAGAAAAGGGAAGCATCAAAATTTCGCTCACACAAGGGATGGAAAATTCACATTTGATAGCATGTGGTGCATACAAAAGAAAAACTGATCATGGTGGAGGGGTGAATGGTAGCAATCCAATGATCCAATTGCTATCTTGGTGGTATAGGATTATAGTAGCAGATGAAACTAAATGCTCGCAAAAGAGAGCAAATGAAAGTGCTGATGAATCGGCTGCAGACATGATGGAATCATGTCGTGTCACTAAAATAGTGTGTTATGAAGCCTCAAGTGCCAAAGAAAACCATGCCAAGTGGCTAGAAATAAGGCTTCGACAAAGCAGCAAATGAGTTCAAAGAGAGCTAAGATAGTAAGATAAATAATGTGTTCAGTGTGAATGCAATTCATAGTTTAAGAGAGAAAGAGAGAGTGTGCATCTATGTGAATGAGTCTCACAGTTTAGGGTTATATAAAAGAGGGTTTCACTTTCTATCTTATTCATTGAGTTCTCGCATCTCTTATGCAGGAAAGATGGCTAGGTCTAAGGTAGTTGCAAATAAGCTTCCGCTAAGAGCCCCATATCGTATTCAGCCCCTTGGAGCATCTACAAGCTCAGATGCACCCCCTTCTCAACCTAATCCACCTTCCTCAAGCCGCCCTCACATGGGTCCTCCTCAGCATCCCCACAAGAAATGCAAGTGGAAGCCAGGTATAGTGGCCTTGAGAGAAATTAGGAGGTATCAACGCTCTTTTGATCTCATCATTCCAAAGGCGAGCTTCTCGAGACTTGTTCGCGAGATTGTGCAAGACCTCTACTGCATAGAAAGCAAGAGGTGGTTTTTGGCACAAGGTCAGGATAGATCTAATCGCTTCACAAAAGAATGTCTTCATGCTCTATGGTGTGATGCAGAGGCCTTTTTAGTTGACTTGATGACTGATGCTCAACGTTGTGCAATACATGCGAAGCGCATCACTGTAACTCCCAAGGACTTCCAACTTGTAAGAAATCTTCAAGCAGTGAAGGATGCATTCATTCCAATGGAATGAACACAGTTTGTAATATTATCTTTTTTGGCATAATGTTATCCTCTTGCATTAGACATATGACTATATCCCAGTGTAAAACTATTTTATGCACCCTTAAAATATGAATTAAAAGTTTACACTTGTCCTTCGCTCTCAACTTTGATTGTGCATCTTCCCTGTATTTTCAATTCTTACTTACAGTTTTTGTTAGCACTGTCAATTTCAATAGGAATAACATGCAAAAATTTTCCATTTCTTATTGCAGACTTTACTCTTGATGCCTCTGTATAGTCTATGTGGTGCAAAGTTTCTAAGGGCCAGTAGTCACGATGTTGATTTCTCAATTATCAATCCATCCATAATTTTGGTGTGGGATAATTTTTAAAATGCTAAACTGTATCGGAATGCGACCAAACTTCACACGCGAGACAGACTTTGGACCAGGGGTCTACAGGCACTTTTTTTCCAAAAAAATAATAATTTGGGTTCTTGGCCACCTAACGAGTGTGCGTGTGAAGTTTCGTCGCATTCCGATATATGGATTTATGATCACACAATGGATAGTGCATATGAAGCTGCATTAACCCGGTTTTGGGATTTAAATGGGTTAAAAGTTCATTCTTCTTCTCATTTTCATACCTTGCTTTCTTTGCTTCCTCCATTTTCACATCCCCAACCTCTGTCTCTTCTCCGTCTTGCCCTCCTTGAGCTTGCATGGCACGCACCAAGCAAGTATGTCGCCATTTTGGCCCTAGGAAGACATCATGCCAAGGCTCGCCACCTGGAGCACAAGGTGGAGCCTCCTCTAGTGTAGCAACAGGAGCTCCCCATAGAGCACAAGGACCACCACAGAAGAAGAGGAGATGGAAACTGGGCATTTTCGCCCTTTGAGACATAAGGAGAATCCAACGGGGATACGAGCTTCTCATCCTGAAAAGTTCTTTTCATAAGGTTGTTCGAGAAGTCATGCAAGACTTGGAGCTGAAAGGGATGGGAAGATTTTGGGCACAAGTGTGAGATGGCCCACTAGTAGAAAGGTGGATTGTTGCAGCTATGGAGGCCCTATAAACAGCTGCAAAAGGGGTTTCTCATCGACTTGTTTGATGATACATAGCTTGCGGCCATCCATGCAAAGCATGTCACAATCACAGATAAAGACATGAACTTTATCATTCGGCTTCGACACAGCAAGGGGACTCCACCATAGTTTACTAGATTAATGATGTAAGGTTTGTAATGAGTGTTATAGCACCATAACAACTTGGAAGGCCAAAAAATTTTGTATGATTTGCCATATTGGAATATTTATTTATATATACATAATATCTCATGCGATGTGTACTGAATTCAAATAATTGAGTAAAGTTGATTTGCTTTGTTTCTTGAAATGCATGACTCTTAATTTTTGTTTAATGTACGAACGTATCAAAAGTAGTAATACTTACAGATACAAGTTACGTTATTGCTTATGCACAATCACAAGTGTAGTACTATGCATTGAATTATGTTAATGTATGCGGATGTGTCATTCACGTACCACACATTATCGTCACACTTACACAATCGCAAGTGCAGTACTACATGTTGAATTATGTTAACGTATGCGAATGCATCATTCATGTACCACACATTATCATCACACTTATACAAACCGCACATTTATTTAATAAATATTTATTTGTAAGGACAAAGTAAAGTATCTTATATTCATCAAGAAAAATACATGTGATGGCTATTAGTGATGGTAGATACAAAAAGTCGATAGCTAACAAGAACTCTCAATTGTTCCTTGGCTTTTTCATCGGTGGAGAGGAGGGGCCAGGGGCCAGCTTCCGATGAAAATATAAGTTCCTTCTTTGCTTCAAAAATGATGCGCTCCTCCTTCAGCTCTTTCTCCAGGAGAAGTGGATCTGACACTTTAGCGAGGTCGCATAATGTAGCAAGCACACACATTGCTCCACCATGTGTTTGGTCAAACAAGTAAAGAAGCTTTGACCACTTGATTAGCACCACCTTCTCCAAGCTAGATGTCATAGGTATCACTTGAAAATGTCCAAACTTGGTCAAAGCTCAAATTTTCATGATTATTTCTTGCCCTCCCAGTGAGCACTTATTATGGAAGACCACCAAATCTGCAACAAGGTTACCAATATACTCCTTTAGAGTTGAATCCTTCCGTCAATTCGCATGTCGAGCTCCTCCTTGCCTTGATGCAAACTCATCTATATACAATATGTCCTGAATGACAAATTCAAATCAAACAATATATTTACCAACTAACCTAGAGTTATCAAAAAGCGATGAAACTTGGCGGTAGGGTGCGTCAGGTCCGCGGGAGTCCACTGGTGAAATCTTGGCAAAAAATGATGCCTGCATCTACCCTGTCTGAAGTCTGGCATATCTAGGGACACTTTCTAGCCTAGAAAGTGGCCCCAGATGCCAGACTTCGGACAACGAAGATGCAGGCATCATTAGCAAACTAGAAAGCGGCCCAAGATGCCAGACTTCGGATAGGGTAGATGCATGCATCATTTTTTGCCAAGATTTCACTAGTGGACTCTGGGGGACCCGACGCCCCCTACTGTCAAGTTTCATCACATAAAAATATATGGTAGTTAGAAATCTCACCTTCTCCAGATCATCTTGTATCTTCATTTCCTCATGTGTCAGGGAGGCACCTCTTTGGGCAGAGGGATCTACAAACTCCTTGGTAGGAAGCTGGGACCTTGGTCCGAACAAATCATGCTGTAGTGCTTCAAATTCAGCATTTGACACAAGGTAATCTTCTTCAACTGAGGTAATATGCTCATGTGTTGCTATGATGGCACTCAGAGTATCTAAGCTTGTGCCATCATATCTTCCAATATCTGCCATTGTCATATGCACATCCATGTAATCATAATCGATCAGGTCTTCCATTGAATCCTTGACTAGGATAGAAAACAACTCTTCTTCCTTCATTTCCAAGTATTGCAGTACATATGATAGAAGCAAGTATTGTACACCATCTACTTCAATGGGTGTCAAGGAGGCAAGGTTGGGTTTGTCGACTTGTGGCTGTTGTGAAGAAGATGGCACCATGAGAGCCAACCCTTGCTCTGCGATGTTCCTCTTCAACATTTATGAGCTCTTCAATTGTTTCTTCTCCTGTGTATGTGATAGAAACAATCTGTGGAGTTGTATCTTCATCGCTCTCCTCCTCTAGGGGTGTATCCAATGCAAGGAGGTAAATTGCCAATGTGCAATCACACTCCACGAGATCCAAAGATGATTTACCTGGTGTACTTCCTATGGGAACGGTGCATATTCTGTGCGAAGGATCCACATGGGCCAGACACCTATTCACCACTTTTTGGTGATTCTTCCTTACCTGAAATACCATGAGCTATTCCAGAGGCACCCAAGTCATGTCCGATCCCTCGATGGAGTATGTGCATGTAGCAATGGTGCTCACAAAGTCTTCCAAAACTTGAAGAGGGGGATCCAGTGATGAGAGTATGCTTTTAAGGTTGAAATTCTTAGAGAAAACCTAGAATATCTCGTCACCCTAGTTGGCAAAGATAGTCTCATGGATCCACTCATCAAAGTGCGCACGAGCATCCATCGTAGCAGGTAGGAAGGATGTGGTGGATATAAAGAGATGAAGAGAGAATGTGTAAAATGAAATAATGAAACAAGAACTAAACTAGCTCTACCTTAAAAACCTTAAGTTTTAAACCATTAAGGATTGTTCGCATACAATATTTAGTTATGGCTTTACTTACGTCTTTGTAAAGTTTACATGCATATGTAAATGTGTTGATGTGGAAAGTGTATAACAAGTGTATGATTTTGCATGAATACCATAATTTTTAAATATTGCAAGTTTATAAGAAACAATATTCTATTGGCCAAAAAAATCCAAAATTTTATACGTGTTGGATATTATAACTTGTGGTGTTGGGATTTTTAGGAAGACTCTACAATTTCTAAAATATGTGAAGCCACACACTTTTCGCTGATAACAGTATCCTCAGCTCGGCTTCGAATTTTACTACCGTCTAGTTTAAAATAGAAGCTAACATGTGGATTCTACATTAACATTGTAATTTCCTCGTGCATTATACTCAAGAGCCAATCATCCTCCATTTGCAACACTTGGGGCTCGCGGCCCTCACAAATGACAGTAACATCTGCAATTGCACTTTCACGCATTTCTTGATCAAGGCACAACCATTTACCCTTGAGCATCCTCCATCTATGATACTTGAACACTAGGCATAAAGTCTATCGTGCGACAAAGTACCTGTAATTGGAAAGGAAAGTTATCTGATTCATCCCAAAGTAAGATAATGGTCAACTAAGAGAGAAAAATTTTACCTGAAAGCCATGTCCCTTGTTGTGACTCGACACTCCACTGTGTCAGGACTGTGAGTTAATGTTGATGTCCAAGTTTTGCCTAGAATCCTTGTTATATAATCCTCTGATGTAGTTTTTATGACGTACTGCTTTTGGTACGTCTCAAACCCTTACATTCCTTGAACATGTGTGCAAAAATTGCAATTGGTATGAACCAGCTTAGATGTGCATTCTTTGAGCCGGTGCTTGGCTTCATAGAATTCAATATGTATGTTGAATTTTTGTGCTACACATGTGCAAAATGTTGCTACTACACAGTGGCCATTCTATGCTATTGAGATTCGATATGTGCATAGACTTAGGGGTTCCATATTCTCGACTCCCCTTGGGCAACATGTACTTGGAGTCATAGAAAAAAACAAGCTCCTCTACGAGCTGCTTAGCTATACACCCCTCAAAGAGAAATCTACCAATTTCGAGGTGGTAACACTTAAAAGAATCAATGAAACTCTCAACATTTTGCCACTCACAATAATCCAAAGGGTATACTTCTATAAATATGAGACAAGTTGCTACATAGGTATCGTGAAATTTCTCATTCTCAATGAGTTGCAAATACTTACTGTTTTCAATGTTTCGTTGAAAGGGCACAGCGGGCGCAATATGTATTTGTTCTTGCATAAATACATGTTATACAAACACCTCTGTCACAAGGTGAGAATCAACATTCCTTTGTCTAAGAGATAAAATTTTACCCTTCCAGTGCTTTGATGCATCTGCAATTGAAGATGCTTTCACCCTAAAAGCTCCCTTCATACTTGGACGCATATGTACCTAAGACAAGCAATGATACGTATCAATGATCCAATTCCCTTCTTCATCTTTTCTGTTATGTACTTCTATCGAGAGAATGCTTGTTCTTCTCTCAGGCATTATAACCTATGCATTAGATGTAAAGAAGTATGTATTAACCCCTAAATAATAAGCATTTTAAGTATGTCCAGTAATCACCAATATGCCATACAAATCAACATGGCATTAAGAGATGTTTACACTTTTGTAAATAGACATAAACATCGATATCAAAACACATGTGGATATATACATCAACACAAAGTATAGATTTAATTTCAAAGCATCACTTTAATCATACCATTTACATGAAATATAATGAAAAGAATAGCACAAGATTACTTAGAGAATTTTGCCAAAATAAATTTTATTATAATGAAGAGTTTGATTTGACTCAATACATTGTATGAAATGTGGGTATTATAGAGTAGTTGTTACAAGCATAGCAGCCACATGGCATGCAAATCTTAATAGGCACATTAGATTGACACCTGAGATATTCTAAGACTCAACACATTATGTGTTATATGGATGATATGATACAAGAGTTTCATGGATCATTGCCAATTGGCATGGAGATCTAAATGGACACATAGGACCAATAAAGGAGAGTATTTTTGAACCATTGACTTTCAGCAGATCCATATCATCCAACACAAAGGAATCACTCACCACATCAAAATAGTCGATCGAGAATTATATGTTTCACCTAAACCTTGTACAATACCTGCATGTACAAAAAAACACCTGCATGAATCCCTTTTAACAAAAATACTTGCATGAATCCCTTTTAGCAAAAAATATCTAGATAACTGCATGAATAGAAGCAATACAAAACAGGGCCAATTTACCTATAAGCTGATCTGCTGAAGATAAGATTGAATCATTGCTGATCAAAACCCATTGCAAATGATGGACATAAGAAAACATCAATCCCATCAAACATAAAAGTTACTAATTAAATGGATAAATTTTGGCACCACAAAATATAGCAAATTTACCTGTAAATTGAGCTACAAAATCTCTGCTCTACCTTGTGTTAAGTGCTGCAACAACAATTAATCCTTAAGTTAGAACTAGCATCAAACCCTATTGTAAAGATAGTAGAAAAGAGATAATGTAGAGAGGAAGAAAGAGAGAGTGTGTGAGTATGCGGGAGAGAGAAAGAATGTAACATTTTCCTCCCCCTCCTTCCTGCCATGTAACCCCCCCTAAAACGAAATCTTGTTTTTTTAAAAAAATAAGAATTAACCCCCTGGTTATGCCACCAACTAGCGGACGGCGTGAGGGGAGGGGGGCTATCGCGTATCGACGTGGAGAGGGGAGAGGCTTGACACAGCAGTAGCTGTCCTGCACGTGCTGCGAGGCCATGGAAGAGAGAGAGGGAGGTGCTGCGTGTACCATGGAGAGGCCAAGGGGATGCCGTGTGTGAAGAGGAGGCCATGGGTGGTGCCAGGACCATGGGGAGGTGGCGAAGGGGGGGTGCCATTACTAAATTCTCTCCCCCCCATAAACACCTATATAAACCCCATCGTGATGAAGGGGATGAGGGGAAGAAAAACAGAGGGAAAGACCCGACTTGCTGGGGTAAGGAGAAGAGAGTGTGTGTGAATAGAGAAGAGGAGAATAATAAGAAGAAGAGGGAGAGAGTGAGTAAAGAAGAAAAGAGGAATAAGAAGAAGAGAGAGAGAGAGAGAGAGAGAGAGAGAGAGTAGAGAAGAAGAGAAGGAGGAGGAGAAGAAGAGAGGGGAAAAAGAAGAGAAGAAGAATAAGAAGGAGAGCAAGAGAAGAGAGAGAGCAAGAGAGAGACCGCCGAAAAGGGAGAGGGAAGGGAGGGTAAGAGAAGAGAGATAGAGAGATAGAGAGAAAGAAGGAAATTGTTTTTTTTCTTCCCTCATTGAAGAACTCGAAGCACGCTATCTCTCTTTCCTTCCCCCCCTCTTGGAGAAAATCTGCACATACTAGGCCCTTCCACGAGGAGCCATCTCTCCCACAATCTGGGTACATAGCCGCGAAGCAAAAGCCAAATCATATGATGCCTCCCAAATGAAGAAAGGTCCAACCAAACATGAATCCTGCCTCAACCAATGGAGCCATGGGGCAAGGAACCACGTCACATGGTAATCAGGTGCGTTCCATTCACCCTACCCTGATGGGCAATCTTAAGGACATAGGCCAGCTTCATTAGAAATGGAAACTATTTGGCAAAAATCTATCATAACTAACCACCATTTAGTTTCCATCAATTTATATTATTGGAAATTGTGTATTCATGCATGCAAAAGAAGAAGCCATGACCTTATTGATTATGCTCATAATACTTCAAACTATGCACTAATGTTAGCATGCTTAAAAATGGATTGTTAAAATACTTATGCATAATCATCAATTAAGAAGAAATCATACTTTTTTATTTGCATCACAAAACTTGTGAAATTGGAAAGGTAAAAGTGACGGTTTGAATCAAGTACATGAAATTCTTGAATTTCTACGATGATGTTTAAATATATCTAGGCCATTGCAAGTCTAAAACAGGTATTAGACTCCTATAACTTCAGAGGGAGTGTTCGTATACACACACACACACATCTCTATTTCAGTTGGCATAAGCACCTCGAAATGAATTCCCAAAAGCAAAGGCATGCTTGGCAGCATGGTGTTGTCAAGGAAAGTTACGCCTCTAAACTGTGTGACATCATGATCAGTTTAGTTGTGTTGTTAGGGATTCGCCTTGAAGATAACTACCAACCGCACTTACAAAATACACAAATTTATTCAAAAGCCATTCAATAAAAAGGAACCCTATACATGCAAGGATAGGGCTCAACTCAACTTAGTTAGGGATTCGAAGAAACTAAGCCAACCTATGGTTATTTTCATAGGGGGATAGAATGAAGGGATTCCCTATCCTTCGGAGGATATTAGTAATTACCACCAAGACAAGGACAAACGTTAGGGTCAAGAGAGGAACCCCACCTTAGCAGATGTCTCGAGCACTCACCTGCACCTTTGTTTATGCTTGTAAATTTAGGGACACTGCTTCAACTAAAAGGAAAAAAGAGATTGTGCAAATCCAAACTCATAAATGAGCATAGTGAATCAAGTTGAACTTTTGGAGGGCGCGCCAAACCCCCCTAGCTGGCCACCAACCCTAGCCAAGGGGTTTCTAAATAACCGTGTGACAGGAACGTGGACCGAACCCACCACGAGAGGTCTCTCCACAGATTGATTTGAACATAGGAGGACACTTGGATGCCGGGGGGCTTTGGCCGTAAATTCCCTGCCCTCGGATCCTAATCAAACGATCAGCATGACTCGGAATAGATTTCAAGGGGCCCTTGTTACTAGTGCAAGGCGGAAAATTGGTGGAAATAAAAGTGCATCCTTAAGAATTGTGGATATTGTCCCTTTTGAACAAAAATTGTAATTCTGATAAATTGTTAATATTAAGTACTTCCAGGGAATGTGCTCAAATTTATTTTTGTATCAATTCCATAAGATTATGTGAATGAACCTTGTCCCCTAAAAAGGTTTAATTAAGGAAGTTGTTTTTACATGTCATACTTAAGAGTGATAGGACTAATTAGACAACTAAAGTATGCCAAGTAAGGGAAGCCGGAGGGCGAAACCTCAAACGGGTCTGTCTTATGGCAGGGTGGTCCGAGAGAACTGGGAGGCTTCTCACAAAGTTTTACTAACAATCGATGCTTAGTAATTGTTAAGTTAGATGTAACGTGTCCACCTATTCACTTGTAGGACACATCTTAGCAGCCCATCGGGAAGAGAGTCCAGAAAGCGCTGCTCGGCACTCCCATGGAATGTCACGGGGTTTGCGATCTAGGTCTTCCCGGGTCTGCCATGAAGCGGAAGCATTCTAGCCATTCCCACTTAAGACCGACCTGAATCATGGTTTCCCTAGTGGCCAAATTCCTAGAATGGTAGCTAGCGTCGAACCCCAGGTGAACTACTTTACGCAGAAACGTCAGGGTCAAAGCGGATCCATGCTACACTTGGTTCAAGGAGAATGGGAAACGAAAGGGATACAAAGCTCAACCTCTCTGCCCATAAGGCATAGTCCCATTCCATTCCCCTAAAATAGCATAAATCGGGACTCTAGTGTCCTAGATTCTAAGTCATCGTTCCTTGCTGTCAAATTCCTTCGAGAAAAGTTCCTAGCCAACCGGGACCACCCGTCCATAGGATGGACCCATGGCCACATCCACCGCACTTTTCTCAGGGTTGCCTTAGTTGTCTAATTACCTATCACATTTAATTTGACACGCAAAAACAGCTTCCTTAATTAGCCTTTAAGTCACTAATTCCTTCACGTAATCTTAGCACTGACATAGAAAAACAATGTCAAGCAAGTTCCTTTTCAACAATTGATCATATTTATCTTTGGAATACACCATATAATCCTACCCCCGAAGGCTATTCCATAATTCGCCCGAAGGCAATCCATAATCCTCAGGGATTACTAATCCAAGTTTCCGCCCGTAGACTAGTATGCGGGCCTCGAGATCCAATCCTGAGTCACGTCGACCTCTTGTGCAGGACCCGGAGGCAAGTGATTTACGGCCAGAGCCCCCCTGGAACCCAAGCATCCTACTCCAAGTAGCACCCACAGAGAGACCTCTCGTGGTGGGTTCGGTCCATGTACCCGGTGTAGCTAACAACCCCCTTAGTTAGGATCAGGCAGACAGTCGGGGGTAACTGATGCTCCCTCTCCCTCTAGGACTTCAACCTAAAGCATTAATTATATTTCCATCTTTAGTTCCTTGAGCAAAGAAGTACAAACCGTGCTCCTAACTTATACAAACACAATCAATCCAGTGGTCATTTACTTAGCCAACTGTTAAGGTGTGAATCCTTCTCTCCGAATGCATCTAGCATTCGATCTGAGATCAATTGCGACTTGGCAAGATCCCCAAGGGTTTTGTTGTTTGTTTACCCTTTTATCATTGGGTTAGGGTTTATACCCTGTTAACCCAAATTAACAAACACCTTAGGTTCCTTAAACTAAGTCAATAAATCCTAGGCAACCTCGTCGCCCTAACTTTATTGGTCAATTTCTTGCTAGGCAATTCATAGTTACCCTATCTTGGCAACTCAGCCTCACCGAAGGGTGATGTAACAGGATGACTACTCATCCTCTTGCAAATTAACTTGTACTTAGATCCTACCAACCCTTGTTCTAAAGAGTGGAAAATCTATCTTGTGACTTAAACACAAAGCCATGTGACGTTGCAACTTGTTGTACGAGACAAGTGTCACACCTAACTTGTGGGATCATTTCTCCCATCAAACGACATTCCTTGGTTAAGAAATACGTTTGGTCAAGATGTAGGGTTTGGGAGTCCTCTTGACCCAATCCAACCCTAACCATACTAGGCCGACAACATTTGGCCCTAGGGTTTCTAAACTCAATGGGAAGTCTAGTATTAGACCAATGTGCCCTAGGGTAAAAACCCTAGATCGTTATTGTATGGGCATCCAATTAACCCAAACATTGCATGAATGTGGGTAGGACCTTTGAGGTTGGAATTATCAAGTTGGTTTTTCCAAGTGCGATACTAAGCAGAATTTTAATGCGGCTTAGCTCTACCTAGCGTATTGAAGTGTTCATCATTTGAGTTACACCCTTACAACAAATTATCTAACTAATCCAATTTTCTAGTAACAAGAGGTGATCTTTCCTTAGAAGAGATGCAAATCCCTTTTCCTAAGAGATGTAAATAATTGCAAAACATAATATTCTATGCGACTCATAGACTTTTCCTTCTATGCAGCTAAAAGATTTTCAATTATAATTTCTTTTCCCTTGTGGTAAAACTATAATGATGCAACGGAACCAAGCTTTAATGATTGACAATTTAGGACTAACTCATATAGAAACCTAAGTTGAGTTTCAACAAGAACTATACCTATAAACCTTTTGTCCAATGCATTGAATTCATGATTTACTATGAAATGCATCTTTTTATAAAACAACTTCGATAAAGAAGTTCATGCATGACAAATGTCATAAGACTATTGTTGACTTAATCCATTTAGCGGCACTTAACCGGACTTATAAATGCAAGCATATTCGCATGCAACAGGTAAGTTTATGGTTTCCTTTTCATGCAATACAATTCTTTGGACAATATTCAATGGCGTCTAAGATTAACCTTTATACGAATCACGTCTATGGATTTTGAATCATAAGTGCAACATGCGACAAGCTCTATCCTTCTTAGCACGATCCCTCTTCTAATTTATGCATTATGCATTCAAGGAGATTGCAACTTGGAGGTGCAAGCATCTTTCAAAGGCATGACATGCACTAACTTTGTAAACGAATGGATAATTGCGTTTAAAATTTCCAAATGTATTTAGCTCAACTACGTATATTAAAGACATGCTTAAATGCATTCTTCCCATGAAAATTAAACGTGCCTAATCATTCCTTTTATGCGGAATTAATCTTCTAAGAACTTGGGCATTAGGGTTCGAGATATTGTCCACACATGTGCTCGAGGTAGAAACTCCCGCATATGCGCCTCTTGCCACTTTCTTGGGAGCCATTGACGACATAAATAATTTGATTCAGCAACTCTCTCTCTCTCTTGGGTCACTTTTGCGTATCAACTCCTCTCTACTCGGGATATTTCCTTCTGTGTAGGACACGGTTTTTACGGAATGGGGTTTTAAGACAAACCCGCAATGCACGGGAGAATAAGCATTATGGAAGCTCAAAATTAGAAGCTTCTAAGGAAGCTTCTCGAGCTTATGCTTCTAACAAAAATGTGGGTAAGAAAGACGTGATGATAGAGAGGATGGAGAGGATGACGAAGAAGAGGAGGGTCATGATAATGATGATGGTGATGGCGATGATGCAGGCGGTAGCCTAGCAGACTGCACAGCGTGATGGCGGTAGCATGGCTACTCCCTTCTTCTCCTTGTGCCTCCCTCCCAAGCTCCAGGGGGGAGGTCTTATAGGTAGAGGGGGGGGGGGGGCGAGATAGCCTCCCACGTGCTTGGCTTGCATGCCTCCCCCCTCATGCTTCTCCACACCATACTCCTCTCTCCTCCACTTAGCTCCACTCCTTCTCACACTCCTCTCCCCTGCCATGCATCGGCTGAGGGGGAGGGGTAAATAATTTTTAAAAAATCCATAACTTTAACCATTATCCATTTGCCTTCCCTGTAAAGGGTGTTCTCGTGCAGCTTGCAAGTTTTAGCCTCGGCCTTATTTGCACAATGCGATTGGGATTTATTATCACGCGCGCGGGTTAAGGATTAGCCACTGACATTATTCCATTGCGGAAGATGACTTAGCACTTCTTTTGCATGGGGCGTGTAGTGGTCAAAATTCTTTAATATTTCGTGTGGAAATATTACATTAGAACCCCAATTCATGTCGTTTTAGGGGACCAGAATGGGATTATGCCCTATGGGCAGAGAGATGGAGCGCCGCATCCCTCTCATTTCGCATTCTCTTTGAACCAAGTGCGGCATGGGTTTGCTTTGGCTAGGTATCTCTACGTAAAGTAGGATGTCCAAAAACCCTACGCTAGAATGCTGTCAGGAGACCTTGACCACTAGGGACTCGAGTTTCAGGTCGATCCTAGTGGGTTCAGCCACAAACATTCCGTTGTGATGCAGACTCGAGAAACCCTAGGTGACAAACCCCGTGACATTCCATGGGGGTGCCGGGGGCATCGCTTAGACTCGTCTCTTAATGGACCACTAAAAACATGCTTGGATAGCGAGTAGGTGGGTGTAACGTGCCCGCTCCTCAAATCGTGGAACAAGTCTTAGCAGTCCATTGAGAGATATATCTAGAAGACCCGCCTGGAACTCCCAAGGAATGACAGGGGGTTTGCCAACTAGGGTCTCTCAAGTTTGCCCCATAACGGAACTTGTCTGGCCATTCCCACTAGGATCGACTTGAAGTCCGAGTTCCTAGCCAAAATTTTCTAAGGTCATAGATCGACTTTTTCCTAACATTTCTCATTAACATTTCCTTGGAGGAAAGCTATCGGCTAACCAAGATTGGTCACATCCACCACACTTCCCTCGGGGGTTGTTTTAGTTATCTAATTATCTACCACATTATGTTGACACATAAAAGCAACTTCCTTAATTAACCCGTTAATCACAAGTTCCTTTACATAATTTAGGGCGCTGACACAAAAGCAATATAAAATAAGATCAAACACTTCCTTAACTTATCTTCAGATTAATATTTGTCTTCCACCCATACAGGAGAATTAAGTGTTCCTTTCTACCTCCGCAGAAAAATCATTCCGTCTTCTGGCAATAAAAACCCGAAGATTTATCCTCCCAAGATTCCACCTTGTAACTAGTATCAAGGCCTCGAGATCCCATTTCGAGTCATGTAGAACACTTATGTAGGGCCTCGAGGCATTGGGATTTACGGTCAGAGCCCCCACTGACACCCAAGCATCCTCCTACGCCAAGTAATTTCCACGGAGAGACCTCTCGCGGCGGGTTTGGTCCATATTCTCGGCGCAGATTCATAACCCCCTTGGTTAGGGTTTGGCGGTTTGCGGGGGGTAGCTAGTGCCATCCTTCCTTAATTAACACTTTAACAAATCAACCACAATTGAAGCAACCATCCTAACATCCTTTAACTAGGAAAACATCCTTTTGTTCCCATGGCAATCAATCATCATAGACCTGGCCATGAAATCATCAACCACACCCCACTTGGGTTTACATCCAAAACCACATTAACAAACGGTTGAATGCACAATCTCTTGCTTCCAGGCATCGCAATCCCATTGCATGCACAACCAAAATTTAACTTGGATGTATCAAAACACTTTTACAAGCTTTCAAACAACCAAGCATAACTTGGGTCAACAATCCATCTTTAACAAGATCGGCCTTCTCTAAAACCATTTCAACAATTCCCAGCAACATGCTTAGCATAAATCAACTATCATAAAGTCTGCTCTCCCCCTTGGGCTAGGGCTTCACAAGGACAATTTAACAGATTCCTTCTAGATCCTTTAAATGATCTAAGTGATTTCATCTTGACCTTCATCAATCGTGGCTACCTATTTAGGGTAGAAGATCAACCCAATTCCTAGAGTAGTTATCTAATATCACAGGTCACCAAGTGCGAACCCATATTGCTAGTACATCATCAAGAGTACATTAACGAGATTCCAACCTGATTAGCCATAGGTTATCCAATCTTCATCTATCGGCTAGAGTTCGGGCAAGGATCTCTAAACGGAATTACTTTTAGAACTACTGTTCTAACAATGTTTATCGTGCAATCCCATTGTGTGTGCAAGATAACATATATCGACATGTGCATGATCTAACTGTTACTTTAATGTACTCTATCATCCTTGTGCATGAAAAAATGGTTTGCAATTTTTAGGATGCTATTGCATTATTTTGATAAGGGAGTATATGAAAGTCTAGGTTTCTTTCCTATGGTGCAAATGTATCTTACAAACGGAAACTAACATTTCATGTGTTTCTTTTAATCATGATTGCGAAACATGAATTTTAAATGACTATTCATGCACTGAACTGGGTTAAAAGCTATTATTTTATGTGAAATAATGCAAAAACCTTATCATTTTATGTGTATTAAAGCTATCATTTCATACATATAAACTTATGCAAACTCCATACTCTATCATTTCACGCATGCAACCTAGCGCCTAAGACTCATCCGTATTCCATGCACATAGCTAACCCCTTCATTTCTTTCACGAGAAATAAAACTTAATTAATTACAAGCTTAAAGAACCTGGGTTTGATTTATGATCTTAGGGGCATTCATCACGTTGGTCGCTCTGCTTGCCTCTCCCGCATTACTGGTACCAACGGTAGCTTTGGCACTCACACTTTCCGCGACTTTCTTCTTGGGAGCCATTTGCCCCGCGGAGATTGGACAGTCCGGACCTCCACGGATTTTAGGATGATAGGCTCGTGTAGGAAGGGTCGTTAGATGGGGTTCCTTCGCCAAAAGGTTGGCTTCACGAACACGACTCCTCGAGGCTACACACCAACTCTCACTCCCTCTCTTTCTTTCTCTCTCTCTCTCTCTCTCTCTCTCTCTCTCTCTCTCTCTCTCTCTCTCTCTCTCTCTCTCTCTCTCTCTCTCTCTCTCTCTCTCTCTCTCTCTCTCTCTCTCTCTCTCTCTCTCTCTCTCTCTCTCTCTCTCTCTCTCTCTCTCTCTCTCTCTTCTCCTTCTTTTCCTCTTCTTTTCTCCCTCCTCTTCTCCCTCTTCTACTTCTTTCTCTCTTCTTCTCCTTCTTCTCTTCTTCTTCTCCTTCTCTCTCACTACTTCTTTTTTTCTCTCATTCTCTTCTTCTCTCCCTCTCCTCTTCTTCTTCTACCTCTTCTCTTCTTCTTCTTCTCTTCTTCTTCTCCTTCCCCCTCCTCTCTCTCCTTCCCTTCTTCTCTCCCTCTCCTCTTTCTCTTCTCTCTCTCCTTCTCTTTTTCTCTCCATCTCCTCTTCTTCTTCTACTTCTTCTCTTCTTCTTCTCCTTCCCCCTTCTTTCTCTCCTTCCCTTCTTCCCTTCTTCTCCTCTTTCTCTTCTCTCTCTTCTTCTCTCCCTTTCCTCTTCTTCTTCTACTTCTTCTCTTCTTCTTCTCCTTCCCCCTTCTCTCTCTCCTTCCCTTCTTCTCTTTTTTTCCTCTTTCTCTTCTCTCTCTCCTTCTCTTCTTCTCTCCCTCTCCTTCCTTCACTTCTTCTTTCCTTCTCTCCTCCCTCCTCTTCTCCTTCTTCCTCTCCTTCTCTTCTCCCTCCTCTTCTCCTTGTCTCTCACTACTTCTCTTCTTCTCTCCCTCTCCTTCCTTCACTTCTTCTCTCCTTCTCTCCTCCCTCCTCTTCTCCTTCTTCTTCTCCTTCTCTTCTCCCTTCTCTTCTCCCTCTTCTCCTTCTCTCTCTCCCTCTTCCTCTCCCTCTCTTCACACTGTTCACAGGGGAGGGGCATAGCTATCGAACGAATGGGGGGGTGCTGACATCATGCCCCAGGGGAGGGGGTGGGCAAATGCCTGTTGACGTCAGGGGGGCGCCGTCTACTCATGTCGAGGGGGGGGGGGGAGCTTCAAATGACGAAGAGGGGGGGAAGTTCATTTGAGGGAGCCCAGGAGGGGGTGCTGTTGCAGCCTGCAATGGGGGGGAGGCACTGTACCTAGGACGAGGGGGAGGGCTGTCACTGCCTATTGAGCCGGGGAGGCGCTCTGATAGTCACGGCCGCAGGGGAGCTGCCTGTCCCAACGAAGGGAGGGGGTGGTCTTTATAAGGTGGGGGGGAGGATGGCGTCTCCCGCCACCTGGGGGGCTGCATGCCCCCCCTTAACATATACTTTACTCCCTCTCTCCCTTTCTCTCTATCCCCGCCATGCACACGGTAGGGGGAGAGAGAGGGAGACATTTAAAAAAATTCAAAAAAACTTAAAACAATCTAAGGGGGGTTTCTATGGGGGGGAGGCACGGGGGCACACGAGGGGGGGATGTTACATCCTCTCCTCCTTAGAGGAATCAAGATGTCCTCATCTTGAAAGGACCTGGGGGAGACAAGCACTACTAGGCCTTAGAGCCTGTGGATTAGGGCCCATCACGCTCTCACTGTGTCACTTTGATTACTCAAATTCTTAAAATAACAACTTGTCACAACTCATAGAATGCAATAGGATTTATTCCAAGTACAGGACTTATTACCTCGAGAGGATCTTCCTAGGATATCTAGTCATCCTCAAAGGTTACAACAGGCTCCAAGCCTTCATCATCATGTGGTTCATAATATGAGCCAAAAGTAGATTTTAGACGACTTCGTTTGACCGCACGTTCTTGATTCTCAGGGTCCACACAACTCAAGACAATCTATTTGGATGTTTCATTACAATGGAAACATCGACAGTTGGGGCATCTCCTACGGATGTGTCCTCTCTCTCCGCACTTGTGGCACCTCTTGTCTTGATCTCGTGAGTCATCTTCCTCATAGTTGCCTGATTTAAGTTCTTGGATGATTGGATTTGCTTGAAGTAATGCATCTTGCAAGTCCGTTGGGCCCATTGATTCCAATCGAGTGTTTATGGGTGGATTCAACCCAACACAAAATTTTGACACCTGTTGTGTCATATCCATTGGGGATGCATACTTTAGGAGTGAAATGAACTTCAAATAATATGCTTCAAGGGATAATCCTAGCTGCTTCAAGTCATAGAATTCATTCATCTTTTGTGTGCAGTAGGCAGGTGGCAGATACCTCCCTCGCACAACTTCCTTAAGCTTATCCCAAGTGACTGTCCCCTCCGAGATTGCTTGGTCTCTGCATCACAGTTTCCACCAAAATCTCACTTTGCCTGTAAGCTTAAGTTTGGCGAGCATGGCTTGGTTAGCGGGTGCAATTCCTGCTGCCTCAAAATAGTCCTCCATGGACTCAATCTAGATCTCAGTGTCAGCGTGAACAGTCCTTCCTTTGCCATCAAACTCGAGTGGCTTAATTTGTTTGAGAAGGAACTTCTTCTCTTGCATGTCAGCATTCATGGGTGTAGAAGGTGCCTGACAATCAAGCCATAACACTTAGGTTATTTCTATTTAGGATATGTCTATGAACCGATCATTAATCAATCATGTATCATTATGAAGTTTTGCTCTGATACCAACTATAACATGCCTGCTCCTCAAATCGTAGGACACATCTTAGCAGTCCATCGAGAGATATATCTAGAAGACGCCGGCCGGCACTCCCAAGGAGTGACACGGGATTTGCCAACTAGGGTCTCTCGAGTCTGCCCCACAACAGAACTTATCCGACCGTTCCCACTAGGATCAATCTGAAGTCCGGTTTCCTAGCCAACGTTGTCTAAGGTCATAGACCTTTTCCCGACTTTTTCCTAACATTTCCTTTGAGGAAAGCTCTCGGCTAACTGAGACCACCCTTTCGTAGGATAGACCCATTGGTCACATCCACCACACTTCCTTTGGGGGTTGTTTTAGTTATCTAATTACCTACCACAAAATGTTGACACATAAAAGTAGCTTCCTTAATTAACCCATTAATCACAGGTTCCTTTACGTAATTTGGGGCAGTGACACGAAAGCAAGATAAAACAAGATCAAACACTTCCTTAACTTATCTTCATGTTAATGTTTGTCTCCTGCCCATACAGGAGAATTAAGTATTCCTTTCTGCCTCCGCAGAAAAATCCTTCCATCTTTCGAAAATAAAAACCCGAAGGTTTATCATCCCAAGATTCTGCCTTGTAACTAGTATCAAGGCCTTGAGATCCCATCTCGAGTCACGTAGAACACTTGTGTAGGGCTCGGAGGCATTGGGATTTATGGCCAAAGCCCCTATGGCACCCAAGCATCCTCCTATGCCAAGTAATTTCCACGAGGAGACCTCTCGCGACCAGTTTAGTCCACATTCCTGATGAGGATTCATAACCCCCTTGGTTAGGGTTTGGCGGTTCGTGGGGCGTAGCTAGCGCCATCCTTCCTTAATTAACCCTTTAGAAAATCAACCACAGTTGAAGCAACCAGCCTAACATCCTTTAACTAGGAAAACATCCTTTTGTTCCCATGGCAATCAATCATCACATACAGAGCAATGAAATCATCAACCACACCCCACTTGGGTTAACATCCAAAACCACATTAACAAACGGTTGAATGCACAACCTCTTGCTTCAAGGCATCGCAATCCCATTGCATGTACAACCAAAATTTAACTTGGATGTATCAAAACACTTTTACAACCTTTCAAACAACCAAGCATAACTTGGGTCAGCAATCCATCTTTAACAAGATCGGCCTTCGCTAAAACCATTTCAACAGTTCCAAGTAACATGCTTAGCATAAATAAACTATCATAAAGTCTGCTCTCCCCCTTGGGCTAGGGCTTCGCAAGGACAATTTAATAGATTCCTTCTAGATCCTTTAAATGATCTAAGTGATTTCATATTGACCTTCATTAATCGTGGCTACCTATTTAGGGTAGAAGATCAACCCAATTCCTAGAGTAGCTATCTAATATCATAGGTCACCAAGTGCTAACCCATATTGCTAGTACATCATCAAGAGTACATTAACAAGATTCCAACCTGATTAGCCATAGGTTATCCAATGTTCATCTATCGGCTAGAGTTCGGACAAGGATCTCTAAACGGAATTACTTTTAGAACTACTGTTCTAACAATGTTTATCGTGCAATCCCATTGTGTGTGCAAGATAACATATATCGACATGTGCATGATCTAACTATTACTTTAATGTACTCTATCATCCTTGCGCATGAAAAACTAGTTTGCAATCTTAGGATGCTATTGCATTATTTTGATAAGGGAGTATATGAAAGTCTAGGTTTCTTTCCTATAATGGTGCAAATGTATCTTACAAACGGAAACTAACATTTCATGTGTTTCTTTTAATCATGATTGCGAAACATGAATTCTAAATGACTATTCATGCACTGAACTAGGTTAAAAGCTATTATTTTATGTGAAATAATGGGAAAACCTTATCATTTTATGTGTGTAAAAGCTATCATTTCATGCATATAAACTTATGTGAACTCCATACTCTATCATTTCGCGCATGCAACCTAGCGCCTAGGACTCGTCCGTGTTCCATGCACATAGCTAACCCCTTCATTTCTTTCACGATAAATAAAACGTAATTAATTACCAAGCTTAAAGAACCTAGGTTTGATTTGTGATCGTAGGGGCATTCGTCACGTTGGTTGCTCCACTTGCCTCTCCCGCATTACCAGTACCAACGGTAGCTTCGGCACCTACGCTTCCTGTGACTTTCTTCTTGGGAGCCATTTGCCCCGCGGAGATTGGTCCTTTCCGAACCTCGACGGATTTCAGGAGGATAGGCTTGGGTAGGAAGGGTCGTTAGATAGGGGTCCTTCACCAAAAGGCTGGCTTCACGAACACAACTCCTCAAGGCTACACACCAACTGCGCCCTTACAGTTCGTGTCCTTTGAAATGTTCTTCTTATTGTCCATCATGATTGAGAAAAGTTCCCGGCCAACCGGGACCACCCATCCATAGGACGGACCCATGGCCACATCCATCGCACTTTCCTCAAGTTGTTTTAGTTATCTAATTACCTACTACATTTTAGTTGGACATGCATCAAACAGCTTCCTTAATTAGTCCGTTAGGCACTGGTTCCTTCACGTAATCATAGCCACTTGACATAGAAAAGCAGTGTCAAACAAGTTCCTTTTCAACAGGTTATCATATTTATCTTTGAAATACATTTATAAAGTCCAGCCCGTAGGCTTATCCATAATCCGCCCGAAGACTATCCAGCAATCCATAGGGATTACTAATCCAAGATTTCGCCTATAGACTAGTATGCGGGTCTCGAGATCCAATCTCGAGTCACGTTGGCCTCTTATGCAGGGCCCGAAAGGCGAGGGATTTACAGCCAAAGCCCCCCTGGCACCCAAGCGTCCTCCTACTCCAAGTAGCACTCAACGCAGAGACCTCTCATGGCGGGTTCGGTCCACCTTCCCGACGTGGATAACAACCCCCTTGGTTAGGGTCAGGCAAGTAGTCGGGGGTAACTGAAGGTGCCTCTCCCTTTAGGCCTTCAACTTGAAGCATTAGATATCTTTTCATCCTTTAGTTCTTTGAGCAAACAAAGCAAACAGTGCTTTTTAAACTATTACAAGCACAATCATTTCCAGTGGTCGTTATTTTTGGCCAACTGCTAAGGAGTGAATAGTTCTTTCCGAATGCATCCAGCATTCGATTCGGGATCAATTGCGACTTGGCAAGATTCCCAAGGGTTTGTTTGTTAACCCTTATATCCTTGGGTTAGAGCCGTACCCTATTAACCCAACTTAACTAATACCTTAAGTTCTATTAGCAGTAAATATGTTATTCCAATTTACTGATTGGTCTTTTGCTTCCAAGCAAATATCTAATCCTCGTATCTTGGTCACTTTACCCAAGAAAGGTACTCTATCAAGACGATTATTCATCCTCTTGCAAGATAAACTTGCGTAAGAATCTGCCAATCTCATTTCGAGGAATTTGTCCATTCCCTTGTGATTAAATCACAAGATCATGCGACTCTACAACTTGTTGCACGTGTGTCGCACCTAATATATGGGACTATTTTACCCATCAAACGGTGTTTTCTAATCACGGTTCATGATTAGATAAGGAACATGGTTAGGGTGTCATCATAACAATCCGCTCTTGATTGCACTAGGCTAACATTGTCGGTCCTAAAGGTCCAAATCCAAATCAAGTTTCATTCTTTTAGCGAGCGATCCTTAGGGTAAAAACCCTAGATTGTCTCTCGCAAGTACGTCCTAGTTTCCCTACATTCCGTGAATGTGGAAAAGTCTTTAGGGTATAAGGGTTTCAGATTTGGCAATAAGAGCGATTAGGTCACGTCCTCAATGTGCTAAGTCCCAATTAGCACTTGGGATATATTGCATCGATTTAACCATTCCTAAACGAGTCCATCACGGTTTAAGTGTTTAGATTAAACCAATTTACTTGTCTATTCTTGAATATATTTACAATACCATTTTCGTAACCACATGATTCATTGCCTACGTATGAGTAGATTTACAAACTCTAACTTTTCTGGTTAAGATCAAAGCATATGTTAAGTTATGGCATAATTTCAATTGATCCTTTTTTATCATGCATTCAAGATTCATGCTACTAAACTTTAGGGTTTTATGTGAACCATGCAGCTTTTTCTAACTTCTTTTCTAAGTGAGATATTCGTACATTGAATGAGTATCACACAACCTCTCATAACTATTTACGTAGTTGATTGAGATTTAAGCCAATTGACTAGAGTTTAATCTACTTCATGCAACTCAAGAACCATTTCCATGCCTTGCAAATTCCTACGGATTATTAGCAACCTTCTTTTAATGAATCATTTTGAAGGAAAGATGCCTAATAATGCGACATGTGATTTATTCTTTCCATGCCTAATCGAAGTGTACAATAATAATTTCAACTTTATAAAGATGATCTTTAGTTGATCTAAATTCGTTACTTTGTAATGCATAAAAAACACTTGCTAGGAATGCATAGAGATGTTATGCTCTTTTTTTCATTCGTTTATTTGAAAATACAATTGACCGATTCTTTGATGGTAAGCTATTTAGCCAAAGTATTTCAATGTAAAAAATGCATCCTAGTTTCATAAATGATCCATGCACAATTTGAAATATTACGATCTAAATGAAAATGCGGAAGAAAAACCTGGACTTGTGGATTCGGTGAAATGTCCACATGGATGTTAGGAGATGATCCTCCTGGGGTTGTGCCTTGTGCCTTCTTAGGGGCCATCGTGAATTCGTCCTTTTCGCCTTGGACGCAGATTTATGTTCTTGGGCCATCTCCTTTGCACGCAAAACTCCCTTTGTGATTCGACTTCCTTGATCGACTCCACAGTCTTTCAGAATCAAGCTTTAGAATGTCTCAAAGCTGCCTCCTCGAAGTAGGGAATGATTTCACGATTAGGACTTTACAATCGTCAAAAATGACTTTGTGGAATGCAAGGGCTTAAAGTGCAGGTTTGGAAAAAACCCGCTTTGTAGGGCCGATAGGAAAAAGGTTTTGAAACCTGGAAGTAAGGATTTCCATGGGATGGTTTACTTTAAACCCAAGGCAAGGTGAGCTTATAGGATTTTAGTGGGATGAAAAAGGGGGAAAAGGGCTTAATTCTCGGGGGTGGGTTTATATAAACCCACTTGAGAGGGCAATAGGAAAGGGCCATGGGAAGGGGTTTAGAAACCCGGGCTAATGGGAGCTTGTGAGGAACCCAAGGGGGAAAAAGGGGCTTAATTTCCGGGGTAAATGGTATTTTAAAGGGGCTTGGATGAACCCCACGAGAAAGGGGGGTTCTAAATGGACCTAGTGGATTTGAAAAAAAGGGAAGAAGGGGGTGTATAGATCGCCTATGAAGGGGTTAAATCCCGGGGGAAAAGGGGTTATAGAAATCCTCTAGAGGAAGGCCTAAGAAATCCCATAGGAAGGGGGCCTTAGATCCCTCCCCTTAGAAGCTTCCAAGAAGCTTCTTGGAAGCTTCTATGGTCTTAGTAACCACGTTGGGAAAGAGGAGATGACTTTGAAGAATCAATGGTGAGCAAGAGGTGGAATGCAGCATCGATTTGGGACGGTGTTTGATGGCATGCTCAGCTTGAGGCGATGGCACTGACGCAGTAGCTAGCGGGTCCACTCCCTCTCTCTCACGGCAGCGTCCCAATTATCATAGCCTTCTCACTCTGCAGTCGTGATCCCCTCTCTCCTTCTCAGTTACGCTCAGCTTGTCCCTCTCCCTTCCCATAGCCATGGCTTTTATAGGCAGAGGGAGAGGTACCTCCCTCCCTCCACGCGTCCTGGCTACATGGCATTAACCTTCGGCGAGCTCCAATGAGGAGCTTAATCATTAGCACCTCTCTCCCTCTCCTCCAGCACGACCGTCGGCTGGGGGAAGAGGGGATAATTTAAAAAAATTTGCCATAAATATAACAATTTCATCTTAATCTCCTCCCAAGAGGAGGTTCTTATGAAGAACGCAAGTTTTTATTAAACCATAGTTCTAAATCTCAATTGGCCCGTGGAGAGTGTACAATGCCAGTATTGGCATTTTGCCGGGACTCATGCACGCATGTAATATTTTTTAGCAGAAATATTACATTCTCTCCCCCTTGGAGGAATCGAGATGTCCTCATCTCGAGATAAATTGGGGATATTGATGGTTGAGAGTGCTTTCATCTACCCAAGTGGCATCCTCCTCGGGATAATCTTTCCACTAGATGAGGCATTCTCTCAAGGTTCTAGATCTGAGTTGTCTCTCCCTAACATCTAAGATCCTGTCATGCCATAGTTCAAGGACTCCTTGACTAGGCATTACAACTTGTTGGTCATCAAGTACATGGTTAGGATTAGGTACATACTTCTTCAATAGGCTGATATGGAATACATTACGAACCCTTAGGTTCTTAGTGAGTTGCAGTCTATACGCATTAGGTCCTAGGCACTTAAGGATCTTGTATGGTCCACAATACCTTGGACTTAGCTTCTTGCAATCTCCTAGGGATAGAGAACTCTTCTTTGGGCATACGCGGATGAAGACCATGTCTCCTTCCTCGAAGATTCTATCTTGACGCTTCGAATCCGCGTATGCCTTCTGTCTATCCTTGGCGGCTTGGATGTCCTGTCTTATTGACTTTACTTGCTCATCCATCTCTTCCAACATCTTCCTTGAAGCTTCAACCCTCAAAGTTGGATCTGAGAAGTTTAGGGGACTTCAACAATCATGACCATACAATGCTTGAAAAGGGGTCATCTGAATGCTTTGTTGGTAAGAAGCATTGTAGGCAAATTCAACCAAAGGCAAGTATTGAATCCACCTTTTTGGCTCACGGCAACAGTGTGCCCTAAGCATATCCTCGATAACTTGGTTGACCCGCTCCATTTGGCCATCAATTTGGGGATGGTAAGCTATACAAAAACTGAGTTGAGTTCCAATGGCTTCAAAGATAGATCTCCAGAAGTGTGATGTGAAGAGAGAATCACGATCACTAATGATTCTTCTGGGTAGCCCATGTAGCTTGAATATCTCCTTAATAAACAACCTTGCAATGTCTGAGGCTTTATAGTTTGTCTTTACTGGAATAAGGTGTGCAACCTTAGTAAGCATGTCAACTACAACCATGACGGATTTGTATCCTCCCTGAACTTGGGGTAGGCAAACAACAAAGTCCATACTGATGAATTCCCATTTCATTTGGGGAATGTCAAGTGGTTGCAACTTCCCTGGCATTTTGACATGTTCGGCTTTGATACGTTGACAAGACAAACACTCAGTGACATATTTGAGAACATCACCTTTAAGCCTCTCCCAATGGTAGCTCTTCCTAACTGCATTGAGAGTCTTGGCATAGCTAGGATGCCATGAGAAAGGGGAATCATGAGCTTCCCACAATATCTTCTGCTTAAGTGACTGGCTTGCCGGTATACATACTCTCGTTCTATAGTAGACAAGTCCACTATTGATGGATTATTCATGATACTTAGCCTGTGGCTTTTGATCCTGGTCCTTGACAAAGATCTCCCTTAGCATCTTTTGATAGGCTGGATCATGGCATGCTTCCTCTCTAGCTAGCTCAAGTATTGGATTGTTTGGCATGGACACCTTTGTAGCTAGAGATCTAGCTGTTGATGGATTTTGCAAGATTAGTGAATTAAGGAATGCCTTACGACTGAGTGTATCAACAACTACATTCTCCTTTCCAGGTCGGTATTTGATTTCAAAGTCATACTCTTCCAGCACTTCAATCCACTGACGTTGCCTCATGTTGAGCTCATTCTGGGTAAAGATCCACTTGGCACTCTTATGATCAGTACTAGAGTAAACTTGTTACCCAACAGGTAGTGTCTCCAAAGATTTAGGGAATGGATGACAGCTAAAAGTTCTAGATCATGGGTAGCATAATTCTTTTCATGGCTCTTCAGTTTCCTTGAAGAGTATGCTACTGGATGACCTTCATGCATGAGCACACATCCTAAGGCAAGCGTGCTAGCATCAGTTACTACCTCAAATTCCTTACTGAGGTCTAGAAGTTTTAGGATAGGTGCTGATACTAAACTTTGCTTCAATTTATCGAAGCTAGTTTGTTCGGGAGTTGACCATGCAATGGATTTTTGCTTCTTCAGTAGATCCCTCAGAGGTGCTGCAATCAAGGCATAATTTTTTTATGAAGACCCTATACCATCCTATCAATCCAAGAAAACTGGGTATTTCTTTGGCAGTTGTTGGTATTGGCCATTCTAGAACATCTCTGACTTTGGCTGGATCCACTGAGATTCCTTCTGCTGATATGATGAATCCCAGATATTCAATCTGATGTTTGGAGAATGCACACTTCTTCATCTTAGCATACAGCTTATGTGACCTCATTGTCTCAAGGACACTCTGAAGTTGGGTTTCATGATCTTCCTCCTGTTTGAAATAGACTAAAGTGTCATCGAAGAAGACAAGTACGAAGTCATCAAGATATGGCCTAAAGATATCCTGCATTAACCTGTTGAAGGTGGTAGGCGCATTTGTAAGCCCGAATGACATAACTAGAAACTCAAAGTGTCCATATCTTGTGTTAAAGGCCATCTTTGGGATATCTTATTCCTTGATCCTTATCTGATAGTAATCGGACCTGAGATCAATCTTGGAGAAGATCTTTGCACCCTGAAGTCTATCAAGAAGCTCATCTATTCTAGGAATAGGGTACTTGTTCTTGACAGTTGATTGATTCAACCCTCTGTAATCAATACACAGTCGAAGTGTTCCATCTTTCTTTTTCTAGAATAGTACTGGAGCTCCCCATGGTGAACTGCTAGGACGAATGTAGCCCTGATCTAGCAATTTCTTGAGTTGTTTCTTTAGCTCAATTTCTTCTAGGATGGACATTCTATAAGGTCTCTTTGCAATTGGCGCAGCTCGTGGTCTCGTGGTACTAGCTTGATCTCATGATCCACTTCTCTTTGAGGCGGGAGTTCTGTTAACTCTTCAAGAAATACATCTGTGTATTCCTTTAGCCAAAAGGTCATTCACTAAACTCCTACTTCTGATCTAACTTGTTGAGCTTAATTAAGTAGACATGTAATCCTTTTTTGACTCCCTTTATAATCCGAGATGCTTTGGCCAATTGAATTTTTGGCTTTTGTGCCTCACCTTGAGTTGTGACCAATTCCCCTTCAGAGTTCTGAAAGAAAATTGGCCCTTTCCACAATGAATGTGGGCATCATTAGGTTTAAGCCAATCCATTCCGAGAGTAGACACTCATGGATACCTAGGCTCATGACTCTAAATTTGACCAAAGTCGCCTTTCCTCCCAGAAAGAATTCCACCTTAGCAGTTTGCCTGGTACAAGTGACCTCGCGACCATTTGCTAATTCCACAAGCAAGGTAGGTGCTTCTATTGTGGCTATTCCTAATCTTCTTGCACAAGCTGGTGAGATAAAGAAATATGTACTGTCTTCTTCCACACAAGAATAGCCCCTTAAAGGAGAGAGAGGGAGGAGAGAGAAAGACTATAATTGGCTCTCTTCATTCAGGCTACCATTGGACGGGCGAAGACAGGCGATAAGATCGGCCAAGAAGGAGAAGATCAGCCCCAAGATCGGTTGTATGTGGTACTCACAGCCTGTCATCTCCATCTCCATCCATGGAGGTGCAAAAAAACGGCGTGAAGATGGCACCTTCATGCCTCATTCTCTCTCCATGTTTTTTCATGCTTCTTGATCAAAAATTTGAAGGGGGGGGGGTTAAAATGTCCCAAAGGGCACCCCTTTTGGTCTTCTCCAATGTCCACCTTTTTATATCTGCCACAATCAATCAAGGGCTTGAAACCTTTACCTTGATAGTCCGACAGTGTCTGAATCACCGAGAACTGGCGATTCGGGTCTTTCTTGTGGACAGTGGCATGGACTATCACTCTTTCAAACTCTGCTTTCATGGTCGGATCTTCTTCTTCGCACATTTCCCTGTTGGCAACACAGGATGTTCTTTCTTTGCCTCTGGTAGCGGCTCCGTGTCCACGGCCCGTTCCTTGGAAAGGTGCCTGGCGATGTCTTCCTCCAAGCTTGGGACATTGCCTCTTGAAATGACCGGGCTCATTGCAGTGGAAACATCGGAAGTTTCGGCCATTGCTTTGAGTAGGGACAAAGTTGTTGACATTATTAGTCCTTGCTTTCTTTCTTTGTCCCTGATTCTGACCTTGAACTCTCTTCATTTGAGGCCTAAATGCTCCTCTGTTTGGGTCATTATAAGACCAAGTTTTGTTACCTCTTGGTCTAGCCTAGACCTCCTGAATTATAGGTGCAGCTCGAATGAGTGCGTCCTGTAGATCTGATGGGCACATAGATTCGAGATGGGTATTCACTGGTGGGTTTAAACTAGCACAAAATTTTGACACTTGCTGTGTCATGTCCATCTGTGGCGCATACTTAAGAAGTGAGACAAATTTAGAGTAGTATGCATCAAGAGTGAGTCCCAACTGTTTTAGCTCATAGAACTCATTCATTTTTTGCGTGTGATACGTAGGTGGTAAGTATCTTCCTTGCACAACTTTCTTCAGCTTCTCCCAGGTAACAGATCCTTCCGCAATCCCTTGATCTCTGCACCATTGCTTCCACCAAAGCCTAGCTTCGCCGGTGAGCTTCAGCTTGGCGAGCATAGCCTGGTTGGCGGGTGCAGTACCGGCTGCTTCAAAGTAATCCTCCATAGACTCTATCCAAATTTCAGCATCTGGTTGGACAGTTCTACCTTTCTCGTCAAATTCAGGTGGCTTAATCTGCTTGAGAAGAAACTTCTTCTCTTGGATTACGGCAATACTTGATGTAGGAGGCGAACTGGGAATCTGTACATGGGGTTGTGCCTGGATAAAGGTTTCTTAACGTTATTACTTGTTAATCGTTGTGATTTATATTTCATACTCAATTCAACTATCAACCAAGAATCCTGGTCACTTAACTTTTTATCAATTCTCATCGACAAAACAGACATTGATAAAAAGAAGTCTTATTGCTTTTATATGGGCATAGCCCTTTTGGAGTACATCAGTTCCTGAGATGATAGAGCAACTCTTACATTTAGTTTAGGGAGAATAATGTTATATTACATTTATCTACGGGAACTGGATAATAGTATGGTTTCGAGTCATGGATCTTCAGGAATTGGTAAGTCATTGGAAGATCAGGGTATCCTTTCCTTTGTAACCCATTCTTCTCATAGCGCCCCAACACCTTGATCCTGTCGGCGGGGATTACACGGGTCACTTCCTCATATACATATAAGTTCAGCTCAACCCTCCGACCTCGAATATGTAAATTTGAGTTTACATGAGCCTCCACGAAAATGAACAGCTTCACGATCTTCAAGTCTTACAACCACTTGATCCTCTTTAGGTTGGTCTGAAGGTATGCATACCGGTGGGCAGCTATATAGTAGATTCCTGAGGCACCCATCCATCTTTGTTCCACGTATAAAGGTGATGGATTATAGATACGATCTAATATGTTCATCATCTCAACCCTTTGTTGATAATCTGGGAAATGCATCGCGGTCATAAACATGACTCGGAACACTAAGAACTTGTTCCATGCTTCATAGTTGTGCAAGACAGCATTGAAAGTAAGGAAATGTTCGGAACAGAAACATTTGCTTTACTTTTTCTTATTAAGATTTCTTAAAAACAAATCCTTTGTTGGTTCGCTCTGATACCAATTGTAATGTGTCCACCTATTCTCTTCAGGACATGTCTTAGCAGTCCATTGGAAAGGATGTCTAGAAAGCTCCGCCCGGCACTCCCATGGAATGTTACGGGGTTTGCGATCTAGGACTTTCTGCGTCTACCATGTAGTGGAAGTATTCTGGCCGTTCCCACTTAGGACCGACCTAAATCAGGGTTTCCCCTAATGGTCATTTCCTAATCGGCTTTTAGCATCGAACCCCAAGCAAACTACTTTACGCAAAAACGCCAGGGCTGAAGCGGATTCATGCTGCACTTGGTTCAAGGAGAATGGGAAACGAGAGGGATGCAAGGCTCGACCTCTTTGCCATAAGGCATAGTCCCATTACGTTCCCCTAAAACAACGTAAATCGGGATTATTATAACTTAGACTCTATGTTAGTGCCCTTACAGTTCGTGTGCTTTGAAATGATCTTCTTACTGTCCATCATGATTGAGAAAAGTTCCCGACCAACCGGAACCACCCATCCATAGGACGGACCCATGGCCACATCCACCGCACTTTCCTCAAGTTAATTTAGCTATCTAATTACCTGCTACATTTTAGTTGGACATACATCAAACAGCTTCCTTAATTAGTCCGTTAGGCACTAATTCCTTCATGTAATCATAGCCACTTGACATAGAAAAATAGTGTCAAACAAGTTCCTTTTCAACAAGTTATCATATTTATCTTTGAAATACATTTATAAAGGCTAGCCCATAGGCTTATCCATAATCTGCCCGAAGGCCAGCCCATAGGCTTATCCATTACTAATCCAAGATTCCGCCTATAGACTAGTATGCGGGCCTCGAGATCCAATCTCGAGTCATGTTGGCCTCTTATGTAGGGCCCGAAAGGCGAGGGATTTATGGCTAGAGCCCCCCTGGCACCCAAGCGTCCTCCTACTCCAAGTAGTGCTCAACGGAGAGACCTCTCGCGGCGGGTTCGGTCCACCTTCCCGGCGCGGATAACAACCCCCTTAGTTAGGGTCAAGCAAGCAGTCGGGGGTAATTGAAGTTGCCTCTCCCTTCAAGCCTTCAACCTGAAGCATTAGATATCTTTTTATCCTTTAATTCTTTGAGCAAACAAAGCAAACAATGCTTTCTAAACTGTTACAAGCACAATCATTTCCAATGGTCGTTATTTTTGGCCAACTGCTAAGGACTGAAACCTTCTTTCCGAATGCGTCCAGCATTCGATCCGGGATCAATTGTGACTTGGCAAGATTCCCAAGCGTTTTTTTGTTAACCCTTATATCCTTGGGTTAGGGCCGTACCCTATTAACCCAACTTAACCAATATCTTAAGTTCTATTAGCAGTAAATATGTTATTCCAATTTACTGATTGGTCTTTTGCTTCCAAGCAAATATCTAATCCTCGTATCTTGGTCACTTTACCCAAGAAAGGTACTCTATCAGGACGATTATTCATCCTCTTGCAAGATAAACTTGCGTAAGAATCTGCCAATCTCATTCCGAGGAATTTGGCCATTCCCTTGTGATCAAATCACAAGATCATGCGACTCTGCAACTTGTTGCACAAGTGTCGCACCTAATCTATGGGACTATTTTACCCATCAAACGGTGTTTTCTAATCACGGTTCATGATTAGATAAGAAACAAGGTTAGGATGTCATCATAGCAATCTGCTCCTGGTTGCACCAGGCCGACATTGTCAGTCCTAAAGGTCCAAATCCAAATCGAGTTTCATTCTTTTAGCGAACGATCCTTAGGGTAAAAATCCTAGATCGTCTCTCGCAAGTACGTCCTAGTGTCCCTACATTCAGTGAATGTGGGAAAGTCTTTAGGGTATAAGGGTTTCAGATTTGGCAATAAGAGCAATTAGGTCACATCCTCAACATGCTAAATCCTAGTTAGCACTTGGGATATATTGCATCGATTTAACCATTCCTAAACGAGTCCCTCATGGTTTAGGTGTTTAGATTAAACCAATTTACTTGTCTATTCTTGAAGATATTGATAATACCATTTTCGTAACCACATGATTCATTGCCTATGTATGAGTAGATTTACAAACCCTAACTTTTCTAGTTAAGATCAAAGCATATATTAAGTTATGGCATAATTCCAATTGATCCTTTTTTATCATGCATTCAAGATTCATGCTATTAAACTTTAGGGTTTTATGTGAACCATGCAGCTTTTTCTAACTTCTTTTCTAAGTGAGATATTTGTACGCTGAATGAGCATCACACAACCTCTCGTAACTATTTACGTAGTTGATTGAGATTTAAGCCAATTGACTAGAGTTTAATCTACTTCATGCAGCTCAAGAACCATTTCCATGCCTTGAAAATTCCTATGGCTTATTAGCAACCTTCTTTTAATGAATCATTTTGAAGGAAAGATGCCTAATAATGCAACATGTGATTTATTCTTTCCATGCCTAATCGAAGTGTATAATAATAATTTCGACTTTATAAAGATGATCTTTAGTTTATCTAAATTAATTACTTTGTAATGCATAAAAATCACTTGCTAGGAATGCATAGAGATCTTATGCTCTTTTTTTCATTCGTTTATTTGAAAATACAATTGACCGATTCTTTGATCGTAAGCTATCTAGCCAAAGTATTTCAATCGAATAAATGCATCCTAGTTTCATAAATGATCCATGTACAATTTGAAATATTACGACCTAAATCAAAATGAGAAAGAAAAACCTGGACTTGTGGATTCGGTGAAATGTCCACATGGATGTTAGGAGATGATCCTCCTGGGGTTGCGCCTTGTGCCTTCTTAGGGCCATCGCGAATTCGGCCTTTTCGCCTTGGACGCAGATTTATGTTCTTGGGCCATCTCCTTTGCACGCAAAACTCCCTTTGTGATTCGACTTCCTTGATCGATTCCACCGTCTTTCAAAATGGAGCTTTAGAAGGCCTTAAAGCTGCCTCCTCGAAGTAGGCAATGATTTCACGATTAGGACTTTACAATCATCAAAAATGACTTTGTGGAATGCAAGGGCTTAAATTGCCGGTTTGAAAAAAACCCGCTTTGTAGGGCCGATGGGAAAAGGGTGTTGAAACCCGGAAGTAAGGATTTCCACGAGAAGGTTTACTTTAAACCCAAGGCAAGGTGAGCTTATAGGATTTTAGTGGGATGAAAAAGGGGAAAAAGGGCTTAATTCTCGGGGGGTGGGGTTATATAAACCCACTTGAGAGGGCAATAGGAAAGGGCCACAGGAAGGGGTTTAGAAACCCGGGCTAATGGGAGCTTGTGGGGAACCCAAGGGGGAAAAAGGGGCTTAATTTTCGGGGTAAATGGGCTTTTAAAGGGGCTTGGATGAACCCCACGGGAAAGGGGGGTTCTAAATGGACTTAGTGGATTTGAAAAAAAGGGAAGAAGGGGGTGTATAGATCGCCTGTGAAGGGGTTAAATCCCGAAGGAAAAATGGTTTAAAAAACCCTCTAGAGGAAGGCTTAAGAAAGCCCACAGGAAGGGGGCCTTAGATCCCTCCCCTTAGAAGCTTTCAAGAAGCTTCTTGGAAGCTTCTGTGGTCTCAGTAACCACGTGGGGAAAGAGGAGATGACTTTGAAGAATAGATGGCGAGCAGGAGGCAGAATGCAGCAGCAATTTGGGACGGCATTTGATGGCGTGCTCAGCTTGAGGCGGCGGCCCTGATGCAGCAGCTAGTGGCTCCACTCCCTCTCTCTCACGGCAGTGTCCCAATTATCACAGCCTCCTCACTCTGCAGTCATGATCCCCTCTCTCCTTCTCAATCAGCGTAACGCTCAGCTCCTCCCTCTCCCTTCCCATAGCCATGGTTTTTATAGGCAGAGGGAGAGGTACCTCCCTCCCTCCACGTGGCCTAGCTGCATGGCATTAACCTTCGGCGAGCTCCAACGAGGAGCTTAATCATTAGCACCTCTCTCCCTCTCCTCCAACACGACTGTCGACGGGGGAACTAGGGGAAGAGGGGATAATTTAAAAAAATTTGCCATAAATATAACAATTTCATCTTAATCTCCTCCCAAGAGGAGGTTCTTATGAAGAACGCGGGTTTTTATTAAACCATAGTCCTAAATCTCAATTGGCTCGTGGAGAATGTACAATGCCGGTATTGACATTTGCCCGCCGGGACTCATGCGCACACGTAATATTTTTAAGCAGAAATATTACATATTGCCTACCTCCTTCAAATCCATTCGTGCCCCTATAGTGTCTCTCTTTCCCGTGATGTGGTTCCATAGCAAGCTGCCCACATTCTTGAAAATATGCATGGGATCCAACAAGTGGTTGATCTGTAAGTGGGTCCAATATGGCAACTTGTAGAAAACTGAGAACAGCCGCATTCTATTTGGATGTGACTCCGCGTGGACCATTTTCAGCTCATACCAGCTTGCGGCATTCATACGTGTTGGAGGTTGTCCAAGAAAACCTTCGCTGAGTTCATGACCCTCTGGCAAGAAAGTGGCGTGTCCTTGATGTACCATCTTCTTCATGGTTCATGACCTTCGGGAGTCTAACTGTGGCTCGCACAATGGACATGCATGATAACCTGAGGTAATGAGACCTATTCCAACACCTTTATCCAATGAATACAAACTTGAACGAGATAAAATATAGATATTACCAATGAGACGGAAGCCTATTTACCTGAGCACTCTCCGAACCTCAAAAAGTCATGCACCGTCCACATGATAATGGCTCGAATATTGGCGGACCCCGTCAACCATCGCGCTTGCTCATATCTTGCACGGTGACCCCCTCCTCCCACAAAATCTTAAGCTCATCGACTAATAGACGAAGATACACATCCATATTTTTGACTTTGTAGCAGCCGGGGATGAATAAGCTAAGGATGAGATGTCATTTCTTCGTAGAAAGCCATGGAGGGATATTGTAGTTGACAAGGACTGTAGGCCACACACTGTAAGAAGAAACTCTCCAAGACTTTTGTCCCTTCACTAATACTGGGGACTCCAAGATCCCATCCTGATTCATGTATCGGGGACTCCAAGATCCCATCAAGATTTACAGCTAGAGCCCCTTGGTACTCTCGCTTCCTCCTACCTAATGGACTCCTCATTGAGTGACCTCTTGCCGTTGAGGTTGGTCCAAAGCTTATTGCGGCAGTACAAAACAATCCCCTTGGGAGCAGGGTTCCATGTCTAGTCGTGGGGGAGGCATAACGTGATCTTTTCTCTTATTATCCAGATTATATATTTACAATAAGATCTAATTGTTGCAAGCACAATCAATCTTTCCTATGCAACCATCAATGCATGCACAAATAAAAATGAAACAATAGCAAGTGTTTTTAGCATAAGAAGCAATCCCACCCAAATCTAGGGTTTCTCTTTTAAGGTCCCACCTTATTATTAGGGTTTTGCTTCGTACTTGCAACCCTTTTTTGGGATTTGCAAGTTATTTTGCAAATCTAATTAATTATGAGAAGTCTATTTTATCCTTATGAAAAATTTGGTATTTCTACCCTAAAAGATAATATGGGCATTTATACCTATGGCAAGCGATTCATGTGCTGCCTTGCCCTATGCCGCCCTTGGCAAGATTTCAAATGCGCTGCCCTGCCCTAACTCACAATTAGCAAGATTTCAAATGCTTTTCCAAGTCTGTTTAGACTTTAGAATTTGTATCGACAAATTCTTATCAATGTCCAACAAGTCCTACAGACTTCCGATATTTATTTAATTTCTTGATACTGATAGTTTCAAGGTTGTTGAGTATTTTATAGTTGTTTTCGCTTTAACTAACATTCACGATATTTTAGGTTAGGTTTTCTCATTGATTCATACATGGGTCAACTCATGATATTGACACTCTCGCTAATATAATCATTAGTATTAACATTGAGTATGCTTTCAACAAAGCAAATAATTTTTATTTTATTCTACTCATATTCTATGGTCTAGTCAATGATGTCCGACCATTTGCCAAAATTTCAATGCTATTTAGAAATATCAATTTTCATTTAGCTATGTCCTAACTGCAAAGTTGATTGTTTTCATGAAAATTTTATTCTAAGCAATGAAAAAACCATAAGTGTAATTTTTATTTCATCTTTTAGGCATCGAATTATAATACTACATATCTAATTTATGCACATCTAGTATATATTTTCCTATACAAATTTTTATTGATTTAATGCATTGATTATTTCGTGATATTATCTTTAAAAAATTCTATAAATGATTATAAAACTCATATGCATTTGTTTATCATTAGCAAACTGAAATAGTGATAGTCACTTTTAGGAAAAAATTTATAAAATATTCCATTTTCTAACATCGTCTACCTTTTTTCCATTATTATGATCACATGTCTCATTAATAAAATAACAATAAATATCACAAAATAAACCATAATTAAGATATTTTCTTAATGATAAACATATAATCATTTTTCAAGTGAAAGGGTATTTTCATTGAATAGCTAATTATTATATTACTTAGGCTATTTTCTTAAGCAGCAATTCATATGCATTTTCATTAGAATGCGTTTATAATTGTTTAAAGCCGAATATAGCGATAAGCTTATAAAACATTAATTTTTTCCAAACCGGCGAGATGTTACCTCTCTCAAGGTTGTTGTAATGGGGGTTTCACCAATTCCTATCGCGATATTTTCTCCATCGGCTGCATTCATTATTTTCCTTGCTTCAAATGGGCTTTTTGAATTTCTGCGACCTCGTGGAGCCATCGGATGTCAAGAGAAATTGACATGGTATTTCGAGGAGAGTTAATGGTCGTCTAGAAAAATTTCACCAGCGTTTGGCTTATCATTATGGTCGTATGGGACGAAGGCATAGCAGGGAGTAGAGAAAATGAAAATGAGGTAGAAGGGGGTATTTTTCTCTTTCAAGGCTCAAGCTTCAATGGATAAGAGAAGTAGAGAAAATTTTCCATCATCAGGAGGTCTTCCTTCTTGCTTTCTTTGTGAAGGAGAGGGGGTGTTTTTATAGACATGATGGAGAGCATGCAGTCAACTCATTCTTTTCGCTACTGGTCAAGAGCAAATTGAGCTTTATTAAAAATGCATTGTGATTGCCTACCTATTGGATGATGACATGGGGATGATTATTTTATCATTTCTCTTCCTCCACACATAAAAAACTTCATGGATTTTGGTCTATTTTTTCAAAAACGTTTTTTTTCCTTCAAAATGACTTCATCTAGTGGTTTTTGGCCATTACCTCATGACTTATCTAGTTTATAAAGTCATGTCATACTCTTTGATACTTAACTTACTCAATATCATAATCATTCTTGCACGTTCTTCATCTACGGAGGATTAAGGCTTTTGCGATTTGTCTTGCGGTTACGAAATCAATGCAATCTTTGATGCATTAAATGGAATCAAGATGGCTAAATCAAATATAATGCGGAAAAATTTATGATTAAGCCATCATAAATTATTTAGGAGGCGTCTTTAATTTTTGTTGGTTGGGAATATTGAGGCGTATTCTCGTGTTCGATTGCATAATTTATTTAATGCAAGACTCGATACTAAGAAAATTACATGCAGTCACTTAAATGACAGCTTGATGAGTAATTTTTAAAATGTCTCAAGCCCGAATTCGTTTCTTGATATGAAGAGGTGTGGCGGGAATATTACATAGCATTATCATTTGAAGAACCAACCATAATGACAGTATACCAATGAAAAATCCAAGAGAATGGGCTATTGTAAATAACTATAAAATAGCCCCAAAACTTAGCCAAAAACAAGGGAAAAATAGGAGGGAATACAAAGTATAATGTACATGAGAGATCTCAAGATCAAGTGCAAAGATTTACCAAATATACAATTGATTTAGCAAATAGTAATAAATCTCAATATATAACCAAGAAGCATTTATATATTGTTGAATCTTGCTACAAAGATAAGTGCTACTTTCCAAAGCATGTAAATCAAATCATCCCGCTAGCAGGTGCATCCAAGATTATCCAATAGAGCATGTACATAAGGCAAGAGTCACAAACCAAGCTCATATGCATGGAAAATCCAAAGCACTAATGCAATGTATCCAAGTAAATGTAAATATCTCAAAGTGCATCCACCATTGAAGTGTATCCAGAGTATAAAAAGAGAAATGCAATGCTCAATATATCAAGTGCATAACATCTAGGTGCCCAAAGTCATCAACCAATATATTTGGGAGCATACAACCCAAATAAGTATTCAAACTTGTAATGTCAATCACAGAAGCATATAACCAAAGCTCCAAGGCATCAAGTGTAGCTCAAAAGAAAGTCCCAAATCATTCCATATTTATATTTGGGTCCAAGCATTAATGCTAAACATCAATGCATCCAAGTGTTATTCTCATAGAGCATGTAGACTTGAACTACATAAAGCTTACTATTAGTAGCTTGTTGCTTACAATGTATACATCAAAGAACCTTGCTTAAATTGAGCTAGACAAGCTTAACCCAATCCAAAGAGCACCTCAAGACATGTACCATGCATTCCAACATCAATAAATAGATGTATGAGCATCAATGGAACTCAAATAGTGAGGAAAAGGTTGTCCCTATTTGTATGATAAGAAGCTATCCTAAGTATACAACCAATGATTCAGATATCCACTTGCAACAAATGCTAAAATGGATCCCTAACATTGTTGGGGAAGTTTTCAAGCATTTGCTAAGTGCTATAGGATCCATAAGAGATGACAATGTCTACTCGATATGCTAGGGAGAGAGTTGGAAACTCCATGCTAAATTTGCGCCCGTTTCTTGATCAGTGAGCTGAAGATATTGGAGCTAAAATAAATAATTGTTGGAAATTCTTGAAGTATCCCCTAGAAGATCCTTAACGAGTATATAGAAGATTGAAGAGAGTTGAGCATCAATGGTTACCTCGATAGGCTAAAGCAATGCCTGCCATGAACTTGAGCTATAGGCCCTCAAATCTGGGCTGAAGTAAATGATGAAAATGGTAGGATTTGATACTAGTTGAAGGGTGAAGCTTGAGTGGAAGCACAAGCAAGTGGAAGTAAGAGAGACGAGAGCGATGGAAAATGGACCAAGAGAACAAGAGAGAGACACACAAGTTGTGGGAACTCAAATAGTCACAATGTGTAATTATTCTTTCCCTTATTCAATAATCATTGAAATAATAACAAATGAAGTGAAAATGATAGGCACTTTCCACTTGTGGTGTATAGGTGTGCAAGTACACTATGTATAGTAAATATAGGGTGGCATAGGCATAGGTGCCTTTATCACCAACATGCATTCATAGTTAGTATGATGGTTTCATCATCATTCTTTGAGAATGCACTTTTTGACATTAAGAAGTGGGGCTAACTTCTCCCAGTAGGAGCAGATTATAATATCTTGGTGCAAAATAAGCATGTTAAGCCCATAAAATGCAAAGATGTCCCATAAAATGCAAAGATGTGAAGCTTGAAGCCATGGATAAGGATTATCAGATTGACTTGGATGAACTTGCATACTCTAAAATCACATTTACACTCTCGAAGTTAGTGTACTTCAATGTGAAGTGACACAGAAGGTGGTTCTTATGGTGTATAATACAAATTTAAATGATGTAGATGCATCTCCTTTTTCATAGTAGATCTTTTTTAGATTTTCTTTTTTGTCATTGTCTTTCTATTAAATTGATATTTTGTTGGAAATTGTAGACCCTTCTATGTAACATGCCTGCCTATCGGCTGTCCAAGCACGTTTTAGCGGTCCATCGAGAAATGAATCTATAATATTTCTGCAATGAAATATTAATCGGCCCTAGACCCTGCACACCCCGCGCAAAAAATAGCTTAAAATAATCTCCCCGTGACAAAAGATCCTTGGCTAAGTACTTACTCCACGTGCATCAATGAACTCTAGCCTGCATGGTGCACAAGAGCCGTGCCTTGAAGACCCATAGCCCTCATGCGGGAACACCCTTCAGGGGGGGAAAAAAGGGGATACTGAATAAACCTTGGCAAATTTTTTTATAATAATCCCCTCCCCCTCAACCAATGCATGGCCGGGAGAGGGAGTATGGAGGGAGTGTGAGAGGACCTTGAGTGGTGGAGGGAGGAGGCATGAGCTAGCCACGTGTGTGGCTATCTCCCCCCCCCCTCCCCCGAAGCTTGAGGGGAGAGGTGATCGTGACTTGCTGCCCTGCCCGTCCGCCACGCTGATGCCACCAGTTCGTTGCCGCCAAGCGCCACGCCACCTTCATCATCCCTACCACCATCATCATCCTCATCACCATCCTCGTCATCATCGTCATCGTCCTTCCCATCATCCACTTTCTCTCTCCATGTCACATTTCCTGTGAGAGGAGTTTGGAAGCTTCTATAAAAGCTTCCCATAGCCCTTATTCACCCGTGCCTTCCCAGGGTGCTTTAAATCCGCAACCACAAGGCCGTGTCTTGCGCAGGAGAGGGAGATCATGGACTGGGAGACTTCGGAACATGCGAGTAATCCAAGGGGGATTTTTTGCGATGAAATTCACTGCTTAATGGCTCCTAAGCAAAAGATGCGAGGCGCACATGCGGGAGCTTCCACTCCGAGTTCGCGTGTGGATAACACCTCGAACCTCAATGCCCAGGTTCTTAAAAATTGATTCCGCATGAAAAGAATGCACTAGGCATATCCAATTCTTGTAGGCAAGTTTAAATGCATTTGGAAATTTTAATTGCTCGCCGATTTACAAGATTTAGTTGCATGTCATACATTTGAAATTGCTTGCACTTCCAAGTTGCAATCCTGAATGCATATTGCATAAGTTAAAAGGTGGATTTGTCTAAATGCATCCTTGATTGCCTCGCAAAAAAGAACAGTGCATAATGCACTTAGGTAATAATTTCCTAGTTGTGATATGTAGGAGATATTCGTTGACGTCCATTAAATATTGTCCGAGTAGTTGCAATGCATGAAAGCGATTTATGTACCATGCAAATTGTATGTGATGATAACTACATCCTAGGTTGGGCTAAGTGTTGAAGGATGAATTAAATCATTAATGGTCTCATGGCATTCGCTCATGCATGGAGTTCTTTTATCGAAGTTTGTATTTAGGAAAGGATGAATTTTCATATTAAAGCTTGAATTCAATGTATTAAATGAAGGCTTTATAAGCATATTTCTTGATGTAAATCAACGTAGGGTTTATATGAGTTAGCTCTGAATTGTCAATCATTATAGTTTAGGCAAGGAAAAGTAATGATCATTGTAGAACTTATAGTTGCATAGAAGGAAAAAGTCTACGAATCGCATATTTGCATGGAATGTTATATCTTGAAATTATTTACATCTTTTAGGAAAAGTATTTGCATCTCTAAGGAAATATCACCTCTTGTCGCAAGGCAATTGGACCAATTAGGTAAATCGCTTGTAATGGTGTTACTCAAATGATAATCACCTCAATGTGCTAAGTAGAGCTAAGCCGCAATAAAATTCTACCTAGTATCGCACTCGAGAAACCGACTTAATATTTCTGACCTCAAAGGTCCTACCCACATTCATGGAATGTTAGGTTTAGCTAAACGCCCATGCAAGAATGATCTAGGGTCCTCACCCTAAGGATCAATTGGCCAAATACTAGACTTTCGTTTGAATTTAGAAACCCTAGGGCCAAACATTGTCGGCCTAGTAGGGTTAGGGTTGGATTGGGTCAAGAGGACTCCCAAACCCTACATCTTGACTAAAGTATTCTTGACCCGGGAATACCATGTGATGGGAGAAATAATCCCACAAGTTAGGCGCGACACTTGTATCGTGCAACAAGTTGCAACATCGCATGATTTTGTGACTAAATCACAAAATAGTATTGCCACTCCTTAGAACAAGGTTGGCAAGTTCTAAGTACAAATCTAATTTTCTAGAGGATGAGTAGACATCCTACTACATCACTCTTCTTTGAGGCTGATTTGCCAAGTTAGGAAAAACTATGAATTGCCTAGCAAAAATTGACCAAATCAAGTGAGGACAACAGGGTTGTCTAGGAACTATTGACCTTAATGTAAGGAAACCTAAGGTATTTGCTAATTTGGGTTAACAAGGTATAAACCCTAACCCATGCATAAAAGGGTAAACAAGCAACTAGGCTTACGAAACCCTTGGGATCTTGCCAAGTCGCGATTGATCCCAGATTGAATGCTGGATGTATTCGGAGAGAAGGAATTATACCTTAGCAGTTGGCCGTACAAACGACCACTGGAATGATTGTGATTGTATACTTAGGAGCATTGTTTGTACTTCTTTGCTCAATGAGCTAATACTCGAAAATAACTAATGCTTCAGGTTAAAAGCTTGGAGGGAGAGGCAGCATCAGTTACCCTCGACTGTCTGCCTGACCCTATCCAAGGGGGTTGTTAGCCTGGCCGGGTACGTGGACCAAACCCGCTGCGAGAGGTCTCTCTGTGGGTGCTACTTGGAGCAGGAGGACGCTTGGGTGCCAGGGGGCTCTGGTCGTAAATCCCTTGCCTCTGGGTCCTGCACAAGAGGCCGACATGACTTGGGATTAGATCTCGAGGCTATGGGCAAAAACTTGGAATAGTGATCCTTGAGGATTGTTGGAATTGCCTTCGAGCGGATTATGGAATTGCCTTCGGACGGATTATGGAATAGCCTTCAGGCTGGATTACATGATGTATTCCAAAGACTGATAAATAAAGATCAAATGTTGAAAAGGAACTTATTTGACATTGTTTTTTTATGTCCATGCCTAAGTTACGTGAAGGAACTAGTGAATAATTGGCTAATTAAGTAAGCAATCTTTGCTTGTCAAACTAAATGTGGTAGGTAATTAGATAACTAAAGCAACCTGAGAAAAGTGCGGTGGATGTGACCATGGGTCCGTCCTAGGGTGGTCCCGGTTGGCCGGGAACTTTTCTCAATGGAATTGAAAGCAAGGTTACAATGACCTAGAATCTAGAAAGTTAGAGACCCGATTTGTGTTGTTTTAGGGGAACTGAATGGGACTATGCCTTACGGGCAGAGAGGTTGAGCTCCGCATCCCTCTCGTTTCCCATTCTGCTTGAACCAAGTGCAGTATAAATCCGCTTCGACCCTGATGTTTCTGCATAAAGTAGTTCGACGCTAGTTACCTTCGAAGAACTTGACCATTAGGGAACCCCTGATTTAGGTCGATCCTAAGTGGGAATGGCCGGAATGCTTCCACTTCGTGGCAGACTTGGGAAGACCTAGATTGCAAACCCTATGACATTCCGTGGGAGTGCCGAGCGGCGCTTTCTGGACTCTCTTCTCAATGGGCTGCTAAGACGTGTCCTACAAGCGAACAGGTGGACACGTTACAATTGGTATCAGAGCGAACCAACGAGGATCTAATATTTACAAGGAAACCTAATGAGGAGATGTAGAGCAAATGTTGCTGTTAAGAACATTTCCTTACTTACTTATTGATGCTGGCTTGTAGAGTCGAGAAGCATGGAACAAATTCTTGGTGTTCCAGGTTATGTTTATGATTGCGATGAGTGCTTCGGATTATCGATGGAGGCTAGGTATGATGAATATCCTAGACCGCATCTACAATCCTTCACCCTGTACGTGGAACGGAGATGGATGGGTGATTCAGGAATTTATTACATAGCTGCCCACCGATTTGTGTACCTTCAGACCAACTTGAAGAGAATCAAGTGGATGGAGGACTTAAAGATCATTAAGCTGTTCATCTTTGTCAAGGCTCATGCAAACGCAACCCTACATGTCGATGGTGGAAAGGTCAAGCAGAATAAGTATGTGTACGAGGAAGTGACTTGAATAATCCCTGCCGATAGAATCAAGGTGTTGGGATGTTTAAGAAGAACGGGTATCAAAGGAAAGGATACCCTAAGCTTCCTATGATCTATTGATTCCTGAAAATCCATGACCCCAATCCATATTATTACTCAGTCCCCGTAGCTGAATGTAACACAATCTTACTCTCCCCAAATTGATGTGCCAATCAGCTTGCTCTACCTTCCCAAAATAAATGTACTCGAAAGGTCTATGCCCACATGAATGAAATAGACTTTTTTATCATTGTTTGTCATGATTGTGAGTGTTGGTAAAGGAATTAAGTGATTAGGTCACTTGGCTAAAAGTTGAACTAGGCATGTTAATGTAATGTGAGAAATGCTTAGCAAGCTTTTAACGTAAAGAATCTTATTGCCCAGGCACAACCTCAAGTGCACATTCCTAGTCCAACCCCTACACCAAGTACAGTTGTAATTCAAGAGAAGAAGTTTCTTCTCAAACAAATCAAGCCACCAGAATTTGATGGTAAGGGAAGGACCGTCCAAACTGATGCCGAGATCTAGATCGAATCCATAGAGGATTACTTCAAAGCAACAGATACTGCACCCGCTAACCAAGAAATGCTCGCCAAATTGAAGCTTACCGACAAAGCAAGACTTTGGCAAAAGAAATGGTGCAGAGACCAAGGGATCTCGGAAGGGTCAGTTACTTGGGAGAAGCTTAAAAGAGATGTGCGAGGGAGATATCTACCACCTGCCTATCGCACGCAGAAGATGAACGAGTTCTATGAACTGAAGCAGCTTGGTCTATCCCTTAATGCATACTATTCAAAGTTCATCTCTCTTTTGAAGTATGCGCCACAAATGGATATGACACAACAAGTGTCAAAGTTTTGTGCCAGATTAAACCCACCCATAAACACCTGCCTGGAATCAATGCACCCAACAGACCTTCAGGACGTGCTCATTCGAGCTACACCGATAATACAAGAGGTGCAGACCAAGCCAAGGAATAATAGGACTTGGTCTTACAAGGATCACAACAAGGGAGTGTATAGGTCCCAGGCTAAGAGAACGCAGGGCCAAAGTTAGGGACAAAGGAAGAAAACTAGGACCAACACTATCAATAATTTCGTTCCTACCCAAGGTAATGGCTGCAATCTCTGTTGCTTCCATTGCAACGAGCCCGGTCACTTTAGAAGGCAGTGTCCCAAGCTTAGCGGAGGACAACGTCAAGGGCCATCCCAAGGAACCACCCATGGACAAGGAGCCACCGCCAGGGCCAGAGGGAGAACCTCCAGTGTTTCCAACAAGGAGCTGTGTGATGAAGAAGACCCAACCATGGAAGCTAACTTCAAGAGGGCAACCGTTCATGCCGCTCTTTACAAGAAAGGCCCGAATCGCCAATTCTTGGTTATTCAAACCCCTTCGGATTACCAAGGTAAAAGCTTCAAAACCTCGATTGATTGTGACAGTACACATTCCTTCATTTCACTAGTCTGTGCAAGAAGATTAGGAATAGCCACAAAAGATGCACCTACCTTACTTGTGGAATTAGCAAATGGTCTCGTGAGGTCTTTTGTACCAGGCAAACTGCTAAGGTGAAATTCCTACTGGGTGAAAAGGGCCAAGTTTCCTTTCGAAATTTTGAAGGGGAATTGGTCACAACTTAAGGAGAGGCTGGGAAGCCAAAAATTCAACTGGCCAAATCATCTCGGATAATAAAAGGAGTTAGAAAGGGGCTATCTATCTATTTGATTAAGCTAAACAAGCTAGATCAGAATCAGGAGTCTAGGGAAAAACCTTCATGGTTAAAGGAATACGCAAACGTATTTCTTGAAGAGCTGATAGAACTTCCTTCTCAAAGGGAAGTCGATCACGAAATCAAGATAGCACCAGGAGCTGCACCAATTGCAAAGAGACCATATAGGATGTCCATCCCAGAAGCGATTGAGTTGAAGGAGAAACTCAAGCAACTGTTAGACCAAGGCTACATCCGTCCTAGCAATTCGCCATAGGGAGCTCCAATGCTCTTCTAGAAGAAGAAAGATAGAACGCTTCGGTTATGCATTGACTACAGAGGATTGAATCAATCAACCATTAAGAACAAATATCCCATTCCAAGAATAGATTCACTTCTTGACCATCTTCAAGGTGCGAAGATCTTCTCCAAGATTGATCTCAGGTCTGGATATTATCAGATAAGGATCAAGGAAGAAGATATCCCAAAGACGGCATTCAGCACAAGATCTGGACACTTTGAGTTCCTGGTTATGTCATTCAAGCTGACAAATGCACCTGCTACCTTCAACAGGTTAATGCAGGATATCTTTAGGCCCTATCTTTATGACTTCGTACTCATCTTCTTTGATGATACCCTAGTCTACTTCAAGCAGAAAGAAGATCATGAACCCCAGCTTTGCATTGTTCTTGAAACAATGAGCGCACACAAGCTTTATGCCAAGAAGAAGAAGTGTGCATTTTTCAAGCGACAGATTGAATATCTAGGATTCATTATACCTGCGGAAGGAATCACAGTAGATCCCAGCCAAGGTTAGAGACATTCTGGAATGGCCAATACCAACAACTGTCAAAGAAATACGTAGTTTTCTTGGATTGACAGGATGGTACAGGGTCTTTATCAAAAACTATGCTTTGATTGCGGCGCCTCTGACTGATCTACTAAAGAAGCAAGTATAAATTATTTGGACACCTACTGAACAGACTAGTTTTGACAAGCTAAAGCAAATCTTGGTATCAGCACCCATCTTAAAACTTCCAGATCTTAGTAAGGAGTTTGAAGTGATAACTGATGCTAGCACACTTGCCTTAGGATGTGTGCTTATGCAAGAAGGTCATCCTGTAGCATACTCTTCAAGGAAACTAAAGAGCCATGAGAGGAATTATGCTACCCACGATATGGAGCTGTTAGCTATCATCCATGCTCTCAAGATTTGGAGACACTACTTGCTAGGTAACAAATTTACCTTAGTGATGGGCCACAAGAGTCTTAAATGGATTTTTACCGAGAATGAGCTCAATATGAGGCAACGTCGATGGATTGAAGTGCTGGAGGAATATGATTTTGAAATCAAATACTGGCCTGGAAAGGAGAATGTAGTTGCCGATGCACTCAATCACAAGGCATTTCTGAATTCTCTGATTTTGCACGATCCATCAACAGCAATATCTCTAGCCACAAAGGTATCCATGCCAAACAACCCAATCCTTGAGCTAGCTAGAGAAGAGGCATGCCATGAACCAACCTATCAAAAGATGCTAAGGGAGATTCCCATCAAGGATCAAGACCCGAAGCTACAAACAAAGTATCAAGAATTCTCTATCGGTAGTGGACTTGTCTACTATAGAACGAGATTATGTATACCGGCAAGCCAGTCACTCAAGCATAAGATACTTTGGGAAGCCCATGAATCCCCTTTCTCAGGACATCCTGGCTATGCCAAGACCCTCAATGCAGTCAAAAAGAGCTATTATTGGGAGAGGCTTAAAGGTGACATTCTCAAATATGTCATGGAATGTTTGTCTTGTCAACGCATTAAGGCCGAACATGTCAAAATCCCAGGAAAATTGCAACCACTTGACATTCCCCAAATGAAATGGGAATTCATTAGTATGGACTTTGTTGTTGGCCTGCCCCAAGTTTAGGGAGGATACAACTCCATTATGGTTGTAGTAGATATGCTTACCAAGGTTGCACATCTTATCCCTGTTAAGACAAACTATAAAGCCTCTGACATCGCAAGGATTGGTTACCTAGAAGAATCATTAGTGACCATGACTCTCTCTTCACATCACACTTCTGGAGGGCCATCTTCAAGGCCATTGGGACTCAACTGTATTTCAGTACCGCTTACCATCCCCAAACTGATGGGAAAATAGAACGAGTTAACCAAGTCATTGAAGATATGCTTAGGGCACACAGTTGTCGCAAACCTAAAAAGTGGATTCAATATTTGCCACTGGTTGAGTTTGCCTACAATGCTTCTTACCAACAAAGCATTCAGATGACCCATTTTCAAGCATTATATGGGCATGACTGTCGTAGTCCTTTAAACTTTTCGGATCCAACCTTGAGGGTTGAAGCTTCAAGGCAAATGCTGGGAGACATGGATGACCAAATCAAGTCAATAAGACAGGACATCCAAGTTGCCAAGGACAGACAAAAGGCTTACGTGGAATTGAAATGGCAAGACAAATCCTTCGTTGAAGGTGATATGGTCTTCATTCACGTACGTCCAAAGAAGAGTTCCCTATCTTTGGATGAATGCAAAAAGCTAAGTCCAAGGTATTGTGGGCCCTACAAGATTATCAAGTGCCTAGGGCCTAATGCTTACAGACTGCAACTCCCTAAAAACCTAAAAGTTCATAGTGTATTCCATATCAATCTATTGAAGAAGTATGTGCCTAACCCTAGTCACGTACTTGATGATCAACAAGTTGTAATGCCTAGCCAAGGAGTCCTTGAGCTACGGCCTGACAGGATCTTAGATGTTAGAGAGAGGCATTTGAGATCCAGAACCTTGAGAGAATACCTCATCCAGTGGAAAGATTATCCCGAAGAGGATGCCACTTGGATGGATGAAAGTACTCTCAACCAACAATACCCCCAGCTCTTCTCGAGATGAGGACATCTCGATTCCTCTAAGGGGGAGAGAATGTAATATTTCCGCAATGAAATATTAATCGGCCCTTAAAAATTCCTCAATGTCCAGGTTCTTAAAAATTGATTCCACATGAAAAGAATGCACTAGGCATGTCCAATTCTTGTAGGCAAGTTTAAATGCATTTGGAAATTTTAATTGCTCGCCGATTTACAAGATTTAGTTGCATGTCGTACATTTGAAATTGCTTGCACTTCCAAGTTGCAATCCTGAACGCATATTGCATAAGTTAAAAGGAGGATTTGTCTAAATGCATCCTTGATTGCCTCACGAAAAAGAACAGCGCATAATGCACTTAGGTAATAATTTCCTAGTTGTGATATGTAGGAGATAATCGTTGATGTCCATTAAATATTGTCCGAGTAGTTGCAATGCATGAAAGCAATTTATGTACCATGCAAATTACATGCGATGATAATTACATCCTAGGTTGGGCTAAGTGCTGAAGGACAAATTAAATCATTAATGGTCTCATGGCATTTGCTCATACATGGAGTTCTTTTATCAAAGTTTGTATTTAGGAAAGGATGCATTTTCATATTAAAGCTTGAATTCAATGCATTAAATGAAGGATTTATAAGCATTGTTCTTGATGTAAATCAACGTAGGGTTTATAGGACTTAGCTCTGAATTGTCAATCATTATAGTTTAGGCAAGGAAAAGTAACGATCATTGTAGAACTTATAGTAGCTGCATAGAAGAAAAAAGTCTATGAATTGCATATTTGCATGGAATGTTATATCTTGAAACTATTTACATCTTTTAGGGAAAGTATTTGCATCTCTAAGGAAATATCACCTCTTGTCGCAAGGCAATTGGACCAATTAGGTAAATCGCTTGTAATGGTGTTACTCAAATGTTAATCACCTCAATGTGCTAAGTAGAGCTAAGCCGCGATAAAATTCTGCCTAGTATCACACTCAAGAAACCGACTTAATATTTCTGACCTCAAAGATCCTACCCACATTCACGGAATGTTAGGGTTAGCTAAACGCCCATGCAAGAATGATCTAGGGTCATCACCCTAAGGATCAATTGGCCAAATACTAGACTTCCATTTGAATTTAGAAACCCTAGGGCCAAACGTTGTCGGCCTAGTAGGGTTAGGGTTGGATTGGGTCAAGAGGACTCCCAAACCCTACATCTTGACCAAAGTATTCTTGACCTGGGAATACCGTGTGATGGGAGAAAAAATCCCACAAGTTAGGCACGACACTTGTCTCGTGCAACAAGTTGCAACGTCGCATGATTTTGTGACTAAATCACAAAATAGTATTACCACTCCTTAGAACAAGGTTAGCAAGTTCTAAGTACAAGTCTAATTTTCTAGAGGATGAGTAGACATCCTGCTACATCACCCTTCTTTGATGCTAATTTGCCAAGTTAGGGAAAACTATGAATTGCCTAGCAGATATTGACCAAATCAAGTGAGGACAATGGGATTGTACAGGATTTATTGACCTTAATGTAAGGAAACATAAGGTATTTGCTAATTTGGATTAATAAGGTATAAACCCTAACCCAAGGATAAAAGGGTAAACAAGCAACTAGGCTTACGAAGCCCTTGGGATCTTGCCAAGTCGTGATTGATCCCAGATTGAATGCTGGATGTATTCAGAGAGAAGGAATTATACCTTAGCAGTTTGCCATACAAACAACCACTGGAATGATTGTGATTGTATACTTAGGAGCACTGTTTGTACTTCTTTGCTCAATGAACTAATGCTCGAAAATAACTAATGCTTCAGGTTAAAATCCTGGAGGGAGAGGCAGCATCGGTTACCCCCGACTGTCTGCCTGACCCTATCCAAGAGGGGTGCTAGCTGCGCCGGGTACGTGGACCGAACCTGCCGCGAGAGATCTCTCCGTGGGTGCTACTTGGACCAGGAGGACGCTTGGGTGCCAAGGGGGGCCCTGGCCATAAATCCCTTACCTCCGAGTCTTACACAAGAGGCCGACGTGACTCGGGATTGGATCTCGAGGCCTGTATACTAGTCTACGGGCTGAAACTTGGAATAGCGATCCCTGAGGATTGCTAGAATTGCGTTCGGGCGGATTATTGAATTGCATTCGAGGGGATTATGGAATTGCCTTCGGGCGGATTATGGAATAGACTTCAGGCTGGATTATATTATGTATTCCAAATACTGATAAATAAAGATCAAATGTTGAAAAGGAACTTGCTTGACATTGTTTTTTTATGTCAATGCCTAAGGTACGTGGAGGAACCAATGAATAATTGTCTAATTAAGGAAGTTGTCTTCGCTTTTCAAACTAAATGTGTTAGGTAATTAGATAACTAAAGCAACCTGAGGAAAGTGAGGTGGATCTAACCATGGGTCCGCCGTCCTACAAAAGGGTGGTCCTGGTTGGTCGGGAACTTTTCTCAAGAGAATTGACAGCAAGGTTACAATGACCTAGAATCTAGAAAGCTAGAGACCCGATTTGTGTTGTTTTAGGGGAACAGAATGGGACTATGCCTTACAGGCAAAGAGGTCGAGCGCTGCATTCCTCTCATTTTCCATTCTCCTTGAAATGGCACTAGAAAAATTCATTGGAAGTAAACCTTATATTAGCATCTTAATTGAAATACAAATATTGTCCAAAAGGGCAAATTCTGCAATCCGTGAGGATGTGTCCTATTTCCTCCAAGATTCCACCCTTGTACTAGTAAGAGAGCCTCGAGAATCTATCTCGAGTCATGTATATTATTTGAATAGGACTCGGAGGCAGGGAGTAGGACTCGCCTTCATGTATATTATTTGAGTAGCTTGACACGCCCTCCTTGAATTCAACTTGATTCATTATTCAAATTTATGTTGTGAGCTTGGGTCATACATTTCTTTCACAGATAATGAATCTAGATTTACAAGCACAAACAATAATGAAGGCGAGTGCTTAGGACATTTGTTAAGGTGGAGTCCTCATCTTCGAATGCTTAGCGTTGCCCTTCTTGGGTCTTTCTTGCCTTGGCTTCATTTTCCATTATCTTCTAAGGGAAGGATAATACCCTCATTATAACCTCTTTCCTATGTAATAGGAGTGAGCAATTTTGCTATAGTTTCAGATGATAGCTTCCGTAAGTTACTAGCCTTTGGTTTACATCTTAAGATCCTGGTCTAGGATTTTAATTGATCCCTTGATAACCATTTTTCCATCTTAGAATTCTATTGGGGTTCTAAGTTCACCCTAGGGTTTCCTCCCCTCAAGATAGCAGGAACTTGTGTTTACTCCTCTTGCAAGTCAAGTGTAAACTAAGTCTATTTACCATTCCTAAATAGTTGTGACCATTGAATGTAACTTGACGAATAATCATTCTTCATGTGCGTATGACATTCAAACCTTCTTGTGTCAACTTCAATATGTATCATCTTTTGAAAATGATATACCCAAGAGTGTTTTGGGTCCATCACAGTTGGCTATTGGGGTAGGGACCCAAGAGCATGTTGACTCTAATTAAAAATATGGATGTAAGGGCCACTTGACCCATTTGCAATTAGAACTCTAGTTGACTCGAATTAAATATTAGCCTCACTCATCATGTAAGGTTTCATTTACGATATTGACCCTTGCAGAGCTAAGTTTAGCCCTTGACTTGCACCTCTTAAATCTACCTTTTTAGATGCATTTTCTATTATGTGGTGCAATCAAGGCTATTCATGATGCCATGCAAATCTAGATGCAGGTTTTCCCCGAGTTGTTGATGCAATGCAAGATCCCCATTCATAAAAATCCCTTCTAGTGCATTTATGCAACTCATAAGGCATGACCTAATTATTCAAATGTGAGTGTACGTGCATTCATTGTAATGGGAGTTAATTCACTACGATGGTCTATGGGATACAATTGACCTATACTGAATATTTATGTACCCTGGAAATCTATGATGCATTTGCGGAAGTTCGATCATAATACTTGACTTAATTTCCACAATAACTCGTAGATGCTTAATCTATTCTCAACAACTCATGGTTATTAAACTCTTTTCAACTACCTTTCAAAATATGCAAGTTACTCGATGAGAGGTATGACTCCTTCCTAATGATGCCCATGCTTAAATATTTGATTTTAATTTCTAGACATGGTAGCGGTACCTAGTTTTTGAGTGTCGAGTTAGCATTCATGCCTGATAACCCGTTCATGTTGATGGTGGCGTCTTTGCCCGATCCTTCTCCTATAGTCATGGCTTTTCCAATTACTTGGGAGAGTTTACGCTTTGGGGCCATTTCGGAGCTGGAAAGCGACCACTTCTCTCAAAGGACTCCTTGGTGCCGGAGTTCCAAACACCTTGACTTCTCTCGGAGCTGGAAAGCGACCACTTCTCTCGAAGGACTCCTTGGTGCCAAAGTTCCCTACACCTTGACTTGTATTTTGTGATCTCCTTGTCCACTTAAAGGCAATCGATGTAGTGGTTATGGGACTCGCGATGGGAAGAGAGGGTTCTCGAGCCTTCACCCACGAGAGGAGTTGTACTTGGCCTCTTTTCCCTCTCTCTCTCTCTTCCTCTCTTACTATAGGTTCTCCTTCTCTCTCTTTCCTTCTCTCTTCATCTCCTTCACTACCTCTCCCTTCTCTCCTTCTCAATTTGGCAGTAGGGGGGGAGGGGGGGAAAAGAGGAATAATGACTCTGCTGAAAGGGGGGAAAGATTTACAAAGGAAGAGGGCAATAGTTAGGGAGAAAAGGTAGAGAGGGATTATCATCCTTCTCAAGGAGGGGGGGTTTATATGGGTGAGGTGGGTAATAATTGGGGAGGGAATGCTACAATAGGAGGTCCTTAACTACATAGGACCCCCATATCTCTTGCCGTCATGCGGCCTGTTAAGGGGGGGTTGGAGGTGGCCTATCCTTATCACCATGCAGCCTCACCATAAAAAAAGGGTAGTGGGGGGGTTGGAGGTGGAACATGTGTGCCCCTCCCCCCATTGTAAACATCATCCTCTTCACCTACCTCAACTCCATGATTAGCTTCCTCCCCTCCCCTCTTCACCTCAGTCGTCTCCTCCCTCACTCACGTCAACTTGGAGTTCGACTGCCCCTTCCTCTGCCAACCAACGGCGTTGATAGGGGATGATTTTTTTTTGTTTTTATTTGTTAAAAAAAAGTAACTTTATGGTGACTAGGGAGGAATTAAATGGGGGGGATTCGATCACGTTGACATATTACATCCTTCCCCCCTTAAGGAATCGAGATGTCCTCATCTTGAAAGTAATTGGGGGTATTCTTGGTTGAGAGTACTCTCGTCAATCCATGTGGTATCTTCTTTTGGATAGTCCTTCCACTGGATGAGGTACTCTTTGAGGGTTCTACTCCTTAATTTCTTTCCCTAACTATCTAGGATTCTATTTAGCCAGAGCTCAAGGACTCCTTGGCTTGGCATTACAATTTGTTGATCAATGAGTACATGGCTAGGATTGGATACATATTCCTTTAGTAGGCTAACATGGAATACATTGCGAACCTTTACGTTCTCACCGAGTTGGAGTTTGTATGTGTTGAGCCCCAAGCACTTGAAGATCTTGAAGGGCCCGTAATACCTTAGACTCGGTTTCTTAAATTCTCCAAGTGATAAGGAACTCTTCTTGGGTCATACACGAATAAAAACCATATCTCCTTCTTTGAAGAGTCGCCCTTGTCTATTTAGTTTCGCATAGGCTTTTTGCCTATTATTGGTGGCTCTAATGTCCTATCTAATGGCCTTAACCTACTCATCCATCTCCTAAAGCATTGTCTTGGAAGATGCTACCCTTAAGGTAGGATTTGAGAAGTTCAATGGGAAACTACAATCATGCCCATACAATGCTTGAAAAGGTGTCATTTGAATGCTTTGTTGGTAGGAAGCATTATAGGCGAACTCTACCAATGGTAGATATTAGATCCATTTCTTGGGTTCACGACAACAATATGCCCTAAGAATGTCTTCAATGACTTGGCTGACTCTCTTCGTTTGCCCATCAGTTTGGGAGTGATAGGCTGTACTGAAACAGAGTTGAGTCCTAATGGCTTCGAATATCCCTCTCCAAAGTGAGATGTGAAGAGGGAATCGAGGTCATTAACGATCCTTCTAGGCAACCCATGGAGTCTAAATATCTCCTTGATGAAGAATCTGGCATAACCTGAAGCTTTATAGTTTGTCTTGACTAGAATGAGGTGTGCAACCTTAGTGAGCATGTCTACTATAACCATGATTGAATTGTACCCTCCTTGAATTGAAGGTAATCCAACAACAAAGTCTATTCTAATAAATTCCCACTTCATTTGGGGGATGTCAAGAGGTTGCAGCTTCCCAGGCATTTTGACATATTCTACCTATTTGAGCACATCTCCCTTAAGCCTTTCCCAATGGTAGCTCTTCCTGACTGTGTTGAGGGTCTTGACATATCCGAGATGGCCTAAAAAGGGGGAATCATGTGCTTCCCAAAGTATTATCTATTTGAGTTTCTTGCTTGAGGGTATGCATAATCTTGTCCTAAAATAGACAAGTCCCTCATTGATAGAAAATTCTTGATACTTGACCTTAAGTTTGGGGTTTTGGTCCTTTTCCAAAATCTCCTTCATCGTCTTCAGATATTTTGGGTTATGGCTAGCTTCCTCCTCTGCTAATTCAAGGATAGGGTTGCTAGGCATTGACACCATGGTTGCCAATGATTCTGCCATCGAGGGTTCCTCCATAATAAGAGAGTTGAGGAACACTTTGTGACTTAAGGCATCATCGACTACATTCTCTTTGCCAGGTCGATACCTGATCTCAAAGTCATATTCTTGTAGAACCTCAATCCAACGACGCTGCCTCATATTGAGGTTGGTCTGGGGTGAAGATCCATTTAAGGCTCTTATGGTCCATGACCAAAGAGAATTTGTTGCCAACCAGATAGTGTCGCCAAAGTTTGAGAGCATGAATAACTACTAGTAGCTCTAGGTCATGGGTAGCATAATTCCTTTCATGGGTTTTTAGCTTCCTCGAAGAATACGCTATAGCTGGTAGTATCCTGATCTTAATCTTGATCTTAAGTCAATCTTAGAGAAGATCTTTGCTCCTTGCAATCGGTCAAGTAACTCATCTATCCTTGGGATAGGATATTTATTCTTGATGGTTACTTGGTTTAGGCCTCTATAATCGATGCAAAGGTGAAGTGTACCATCCTTCTTCTTTTGGAATAAGACTGGAGCTCCCCAAGGAGAACTGTTGGGCCGTATGTACCCTTGGTCCAATAGCTATTTGAGTTGTTCCTTTAACTTAATAGCTTCAGGAATGGACATCTTGTAGGGCCTTTTTGCGATCGGTGCAGCTTCTAGTATTAGCTTAATCTCATGATCCACTTCCCTAGGTGGTGGTAATTCAGTCAACTCTTCTAGGAACACATCTGCATACTCTTTTAGCCATGATGCTTCTTCATTGGTGTCCTCTACCTGTTCCGATTTGTTTGGCTTGATCAGGTAGACAAGTAATCTTTCCTTATTCCTTGAACTATTCTGTTGCCTTAGCTAATTGGATCTTTGGTTTACTTGCTTCTCCTTGTGTTGTTACACCTGCTCACCTTTAGGATTACGAAAGGAGACTTGTCCTTTCCCACAATGAATGTGAGCATCATTGGGGACTAGTGTGCCACGAGTATTGGATGCATGTGCCACACTCTAGTACAATCCAAAGTTCTACAATTGGTTTTTATCCTCGTGAAGTGACATGGATTCGTAAGCATGTATATAAATAAACAATGAATTTTGTGACCCTGTATAGATAACATCAACACACACAGGAAATGATAGTCAAGCATGGGGAGAAGAGTTGGGTTTCATAGGCTGAGCTCCTCAGGTCCTCCTCTCACCACATATAAATATCTAAAGGGGATTGATCCCATAGTGTGTTAGCATCATATCGATCTAGAGCATGATACCAAGCCTGTCAAGAAATTACAAAGGTAAAAGAATCTAAATTACTTAGCTCTAGTGAAAGCAGAGTTGTTGAAGCTATAAGAAGCTAAGTTCATCTATTTAGTGGCCAACAGTGAATGGGTTTCACCCATTGTGGTGGTATACAAGAAGAATGGAAAGCTACGAATATGCATGGACTTTCATAAGTTGAACGCCAAGAAAAAGAAGGATCGTTTTCCTATTCCTTTCTTAGACCAACTATTAGAAACAGTGACGAGACATGAGCTCTATTCCCTATTGGATAGATTCAGTGGATATAATCAAGTCTAGATAGTAGAAGAAGATCAATCCAAAACAACCTTTACTGGAGACTCAAGAGAGACACCAAGGAAAAGGGGCTTCTACTGTAAGAAATCTATATTGTATCATCAACAAGCTTTTGTTTCATTCTTTAGAGAACCACAACAAGGAAAAGAACAAATGTTCACACAACATCATAGTAGATATCTCCCACGGATTTAATAGAATCAACCATAATCTTCAACATCTTCACAGAATCTATCAATAGAACAAGGAACACAAAAGAATACACCTTTTTTTAATGGAAATAATCACATAGTATTCATTTTTATTGTCTTCATAGTTCTCTCTCTATCTCTCATAATAGATACATTGTTTTTAGGCATAGAACTGAGTTTCTCTCACTTCTCTCTCTCACATACTCTTGCTCTCTCAACAACACATCATAGCCTCACTACAATACTCAAGAGTGGCACTCTATTCTCCTCTCTTGGTTGTGGATACACCTCCCAAAAGGTATGTCAGATGCGAAGAGACATCATAGTGTCCTGTGAGATCTGGCTTCTATCACTGTTCTTCTGTAACCTTCTGTGAATCTTCATAAGCTACTTCTTCACTTCAATTAGCTTGAATAGAGCTTCCATTCATCCTTTCCTAAAACAAAAACACTTCCCAAAACATCCATACATTCAACATAACACTCAACAGAAACGAACAGAACAGACCACAGAGCAACAGAACAACAGAACCACAGAACCTTACAGAAGATCAATAGAGACCATAAAAACCATAAAAACCACACCAAAACCAATTCAATATTTCATAAAAAATTTAACACAGCCTCAACCATCTCTCAAAACATTCATTTAACCATCGCAACTACCAAAACAGAAACAAAAATAAATAAAACAGAAGAAAATCAAACCTTACAAAACCAAACAGAAAAAATTACAAAACCCTATAGAACAACATATCCTCATCAAAAGCCATCATAAACCCTTCAAGCATACTCAAACCATTCCAAACACTTCAAAACATATTCAAATTCAAACAATCCATCACCAAAAACAACCATTCAACAACAAAAACAACAAAAAATCTGCCCAAAAAACATATCATTTCAGCACTCGATATATCCCCACACTTAGAAAGGAAGCGTCCTCGCGACCTCAGAAAAAGAATGAATAAAAGCTCTAATATTTGCTAAAAAGAATCTTCAATCCAGCTCAAATCACTAGCTACTATCACGACCCCAATATATCAGCTTCATGGAACCTGTATCTAAAACACATATGAAAGGAAACCAATAACACCAAAAACCATTCCAATAGCATAAAACCAAAATAAGTCAAGCTATTAAAGGATATAAGAGTTTAGCATCCAAATTCTCACTGCAACTATGTTATAACCATAATCAATAATCTTCACAACTTCATCTTCATTAGCTTCTCACAGTATAAAAAACAAACAAAACCCAACACAAAAAATACCCATATACAAATATAGTCTGAATGGCACAAATCCCCAAAAATTTGGAGAGAAAGAAGAAGTTTCCATCAAGAAAGAGAGGATACAATCATGAAAACCCTCCTACTAAGTAGGATGAAGGTATTTTTTCTTAAATTGTATACTAAATTTAAGATGGTCTAAGGCTTTGTTCTCATCTATAAAGTACTGAGGTACATTTTGGAGGAACTGTTGACAACACATCCTTTTCCAGTAAAATTATGAACCTAGTAGGGAAGGCCTGTGCAAAGTAATACAGAACATCCATGTGAGCAACAGCTACATCCTCATTTGGATTAATCAGTAACTGTGGGATACTCTTTCGAGTATTCAGGGTGGACTGTTGATGCATGAAAGAAAGATACCAGCAAAAATGAGCTGCAATGCGAACAGTGGTATCCCCAGAAGTAACATGTACTCTAGCAAAATGGAGGTAAGAGTTCAAACATGCTGCAGAGGTATCCCAAGACCCTGGAATAAAAGGCCAACAGTTAAACACCGGTCCTATCACAGAATCATGTAGTGTCCATTGCCGTTGATGAAGTATGTCACTATCATACCATGGTGTATCCAACACTGTATGAGGAGAAAGGTTAATGTAATCGGATGGAGAGGGCAATGGAATAAAAGGGGAACATTGTAATGGAGGATAGGATAGATCATAAAAGGAAGGTAAATGAAGGGATAAAGGTGGAAAAGATGGAGAATACATCAAAAAGGTATGAAAGGATTCTGCTAGAAAAACAAAAGGAATAAGAGGAATGGTAGGTGGAGGTCCAGAAGGAGTAGGAGATAATGTAGGATCAGCAATGAAAGGACATGTAGTAAAAACAGGAATATGAGGAAATCCTAAAGCGGTAAAGGATAAGAGAGGAATGGTCTCAGTACTAGATGAAAGGAGAGAAACATAAAGAGGGAAATAATAAGACGTGAGGGAATAAGAAAGAAGATCTATATGATCTGAGGGATAAATAGAACAACGAATATTAACATCTTGAAAAAAGGACTCAGTAAATAACGGGTGATCAGCAATAAAGCTCAATAACTAAGATTGTAAAGGTTGGATATCAGATTTATGAAAAACATTTCTGAGTCGATGAGGCTCCAAAGCAACATCCTCTAAAGGTGGATGCCAAGCATGTCCCTTACACCAAAATGTCTCCTTATGAAAGGTTTGCAAACTCTCTGCTAGTAGAAGCTCAACTGAGTGCACATACATCACTGCCTTTAAGATGACATTGTCAAGATTGTGGGAGAGAAGGAAGGAGTCTCACTTGTAGCTTTCTTGCTTGCACAATGGGGGAATACACACACATGTGGAGGCTGAAAACAGTTTTCCTCTTCTTAGTTGTGTAAGCCAAAAGAACTCTAGTACAAGGAAATAGAAGAACCCTATATATGGGTCTCAAACCAAACTCAACTAACTAAGGTGGCATACTAACTGAGCCACGAACTAGAGTAGATAAGGATAGATATCATGTAACTATTATTCATGGGCGGTGTACCAACCGCATCTGCAAACTGACAAGTCGGTGACATAAATGCACAAGGGTCACCCTGGCATATCACGAGTGGAGCTCGATATCTCAACACTCCCCCTCGAGCTCAATCCCAATTCCTGCACACCAAGCAGGTCTCTGAACTTGCGCAGCTTCTCTGCGCCCAATGCCTTCGTAAATATGTCAGCTACCTGATCCTCTGTGCTGACATAAACTAGATCAATAAGACCTAGTAAAACCCTCTCCCGCACATAGTGATAATGCACCTCAATGTGCTTTGTTCTAGCATGATAGACTGGGTTATTTGCCAAGTGTATACTACTCATGTTGTCACAATAAATGACAACTGGCCCATCTGTAGGCTGATGCATATCATAAAGTATCTTATGCAACCAAGCTACCTCACATGTAGGCATTTCTGCACCCCTGAACTCAGTCTCTGTGCTGGACAAGGCAACTGTAAGCTATTTCTTGCTGCTCCAAGTGACTACAGCACTCCCAAAAGAGAACACATATCCACTGGTAGATCGTCTATCAGAAATACTACCAACCCAATCAGCATCAATGTATCCATGTAACTGTATCTGAACCCCATTCTCATAAAATAGTCCATACTGCAATGTGGACTTCACATACCTAAGTATGCATCTAGCCGCATCCAAATGCGGTTTCCTTGGAGCCTGCATAAACTGACTTACCAATCCAACAGCATAGCTCAAATCTGGCCTGGTAATAGTCATATAAATCAAGCTTCCTACTATGCGTCTGTACATAGTAGGGTCTTCCAGAAGCTCACCTGCATCTGCGCTCAGCTTCACATTCTGCTCCAAAGGAACTGAAATAGGCTTACAGCCTATCATCCCATATTTGGACAGCATGTCCAATCCATACTGCCTCTGCAAGAGCTGTATCCCACTTGGTGATCTAATCACCTCAATGCCCAAGAAATAACGCAGCTCTCCCAAATCCTTCATCTCAAACTTCTGCTTCAATAGCATTTTTACATGAAGGATATCTTCATCACTGTCACCTGTCATAATCAAATCATCAACATAAATGACAAGTAGCATAATACATTTCTCTGTTTTTCTTACATAAAGTGAGAAATCTGCCTTGGAAATCTGAAAGCCAATAGTGACAAGATACTGTCCTATCTTGTCAGACCATGCTCTAGGTGCTTACTTCAAGCCATACAAGGCTTTCTTCAACTTGCAAACAAACTCAGGATGAACAGCATGCACATAACCTAGTGGTTGCTCCATATAGACCTCTTCTTGCAAATCACCATGCAAGAAGGCATTCTTTACATCCATCTGATGTAAAGACCATCCCTTTGATGCAACAATGACTGCTCTTACAGTTGCCATCCTTGCAACCGGACTGAATGTTTCTTCATAGTCAATGCCATATGTTTGTGCATACCCCTTGACTACTAATCTTGCCTTGTATCTGTTCACAGAACCATCTGCATTGTGCTTCACCTTATAAACCCACTTACAGCCAATTGCATTCTTACCTTTAGGCAAAGGTATCGATTCCCATGTAGCATTTACTTCCAAGGCATCCATTTCTTCATCCATGGCTTTCTCCCATTTTTCTTTTCCCATGGCTTGCTCAAAAGAAGTGGGTTCTGGTTCCTGTATCACTTTGACCATATATGCATAGTGAATGGCTATAAATCCATCATATTTCAGCCTATCCACAGGATACCTAGCTCTCGTAGACCTGCGCAAAATAGGTTCACTCCCAGGTGCTCTCAAAACATCCCTGGTCTTCCTTACTCCAGGTGTAACAATAGAAGGAATACCCAACTCATCATCAATGCTCTGTTCTGAGCCACTGGATTCACCATCCACATAAGAGTGACCTGCATTCACATCAAACATGGGCTGATCAACCTTCTCTTTTCCTTTTCGTGATACCTGCATACCACTATCTGCATTGCTTTGAGAAGATTCTCCTGATCTCAATCTGCTTGTCCATGGCGAAGAATGTGAGCCACTGCTAGAGGACGCTCCAAGTCCACTAATATTTTGTGACTGCTGTTGTGAATTCTGTGCAGCATTACCATTTTGTGCATCTACATCATCAATCACATTTACTGGTTTATACCAGCTACTCATCTCATCAAAAACAACATCTCTGCTCACTGTAAACTTACGAGTAGAAGGGTTATAGCATCTATACCCTTTTTGCTGCAGAGAGTAACCAATAAAGATGCACTTCTCAGCTTTTGGATCCAACTTGGATCTCAACTCATCTGGCACATGTACATAGGCAATGCAACCAAAAAAATTCAAATGAGAAATATCTAGTTTCCTACCAGTATACCTCTCCTCTGGAGTCATCCCATGTATTGCTGCAGTGGGAGTCATGTTCATTATATAGACTGTTGTAGCAACTGCTTCAGCCCAGTAAAAATCTGGCAAGTCTTTTTCGTTGATCATGGCACGAGATACCTCTCTAATATGCCTGTTTTTCCTTTCTGCAATTCCATTTTTTTGTGGGGTATGACTGCATGAATATTGCTGCTTTATGCCATGCTCCTGCAGGAACCTTGCAAACTCATTTGAGAGGTACTCTCCCCCTCCATCTGACCTTAGGCATTTTATTTGCAGGCCTGTTTCTTTTTCAACCATAGCTTTAAGGGTTTTGAAATGCCCAAAAACTTCACTTTTCTTTTTCATAAAATACACCCAAAATTTTCTGCTATAGTCATCAATAAAAGTGACAAAATAATGACAGCCTCCAAGAGATCCAGCTTTAGTAGTCCACACATCAAAGTGGATTAATTCCAATGGCTTCTCACTCTCTTGAACATGTCTAGGAAATGGTTTCCTTGCTTGTTTTCCAAATTGACAGGCTTCACATACCTTATGCATTTCTGCAACCTTGAATTTAGGCAATCCTGCAACAATATTTTGGGCCTGCATTGATTTAAGTCGTTGCACATTAACATGACCAATGTGTTTATGCCAGATATCAATATCTGCAAAACTACACCGGTCCCATGTGCAAACATTGCTGCACTCAATTCAGGCATGTCTGCATCCAACGTAAACATTATGCCCTTCTTCTTTCCTTTTGCTATCAAGCGACCTTTATTTTTCATATCCTCAACAAAGCATCCATGAGGATTAAATCTGACCTGCAAGCCCTGCTCAACCATTTGACCAACAGAAACCAGATTCTTGGTGATATTCAGGACATGAAATACATCGGACAGGTATTTCTTTTTCCCATCCTGCATAGACAAAGGAATTTTTCCAATCTGCACAATAGGATGTGCAGTATCATCACCAATCTCCACAAATCCTGGTTTTTCCATTTTCCTTGCATCCTCCATCCATTCTGCATGACCTGTCATGTGGTTTGATGCACCGGAGTCAACATACCACACATCATTGCTTTCTTCTGCACTTATCACAGAATTGTTCATGTGCTGCACCATAAACAAATGCTCATTTCTGTCATCACCCTGTCTACTAGAAGATGCATAATTCCCTTGTTGCAGTTTTCCATTCATGATGTCATTCTGCTTTTTATAGCAGTCTTTAGCCATATGACCCATTTTACCACAATAGTAGCATTCAACATTGCTGTTTGCATTTTGGTCTCTTTGCCATCCACCACGACCTCTTTGGCTCCCCCTGCCTCTAGAGTTACCACGTCCTCCTCCATAGGACTGGTTTTCTTGAGTTTGCTGCATATTCTGATTTCTACCACGGCCTCCAAATCGGCCTCCTCTACCTCTGCCTCTACCTCTTCCAGCATTTGAGTAGAAGACAGCTTCTTTTTAAGTTCCTCCTGAAGAAGATGCACCACCATTTCTCTGCTCCTCAGAAATTAGAAGAGCAATCAACTCCTCAAAATCAGGAAATCTTTCACGGACGGAAATGGATGTTCGGAACTGTGCATAATCCTTTCCTAGACCATTCAAGGTCACAGAAACTAAATCATCATCTTCCACTGGCAACCCAATGGAAGCAAGTGCATTTGCAATCTTCTTCACCTTCATATGGTATTCATTGATGCTCATATTTTCTCTTTGCACATTATGCAATTCTTGCTTGAGGTGCATTTTCCTAGCTTACGTATTTGTGCTATTCATTTTTGACAAAGTATCCCATGCCTCCTTTGGCGTACTTGCATCCTGAATATGCACAATCATAGAGTCTGAAATACTGATAGACAGCCAGTACATAACTTTCCTGGCTCTCTTATGCCATGCTTTGAATGCCTACATTTGTTGTTGATTGGGAACATCAGGAAGAACTGGTTCTTCTTCATTTCCTGTAACAAATTTCCAATATCATTTTCCCATAAGGAAATTCGTCATTATAAACTTCCATGCTTGGAAGTTGTTCTTTTCAAGCTTTTCAGTTACAATCTGTGAAAGAGAATCAGACGCCATTATAGAATACTGCAAAAAATTATGTCACTGCAGAGAACACAGCTTCAGCCTCACAAGGGCAAATCTGCAAAACTGACGAAAGTAGTATTTAACCACACAGTCACTTCCTAGTGACGATTTTGCATCAACAAGCAATAAGGATGATTCTGTAACTCCCAATGTCTCTGCGCACAGGCATACGATGCAATTTCTACAGTAACTTTTCACCAACCTGTAGAACAGTGGTCGCACAGCATAAAACTGGGCCTTTTCCTGAGTGCGTGCATAAAACTTCCGCCTCCAAAACAGGCCCCAAAATGGCCTCAAATCAAAAAAACAGAGTCGCCAAGGGCTAAAGCCCTTACCCGTAGCATATACTGCCCTCTTACTTCACCGCGAAGGGCGTCTCAACCTGAGACAATGCACTCTTGCAATTTCTGGCTGTGCTACCTGCAGAGATCTGCTCCCATAACAGAAAATGAAAGCAACACTGCTCCTCTTACCAGAACACCGCGAGCTTGGCTTGCTTTCTTGAGCTCCTTATCACGAACAAGGCTCTGATACCATGTCAAGATTGTGGGAGAGAAGGAACGAGTCTCACTTGTAGCTTTCTTGCTTGCACAATGGGGGAATACACACACAGGTAGAGGCTCAAAACAATTTTCCTCTTCTTAGTTGTGTAAGCCAAAAGAACTCTAGTACAAGGAAATAGAAGAACCCTATATATGGGTCTCAAACCAAACTCAACTAACTAAGGTGGCATACTAATTGAGCCACAAACTAGAGTAGATAAGGATAGCTATCATGTAGCTATTATTCATGGGCGGTGTACCAACCGCATCTGCAACTGACAAGTCGGTGACATAAATGCACAATGGTCACCCTGGCATATCACGAGTGGAGCTCGATATCTCAACAGACATCTCCCACATAAATATTTAAATCTTCTTCATCAGAGATCTGCAAATGGCCTATAAGATACATGAAAGATAGTAATTGGACCTCATGCGAAATCAACTCATCCACAAAACGATCAAAACAGCTCTCAAGAGATTTGCAGGCCAGAGATTTGACCATCCATTCTCTGGAGGCTCCAAATCCACATTGCTTAAGGGTATATATAAAGCAAATCTCTATTGGTTATACTTCACCCAAAAGGAAGGAGGAGGTGACACCAATTCAGTATAACAGACAAAATCATTCTGCATGCAATCCATACGCTATTGAAGGCGTTCAACCTTAACTGAGAACCCATCACATAATTTAGCTTTTTGTTGCAACTGATCAAGCTCCTCTTTGGAAGACAAAGTAGAAGATACAAGAGCGGGAGGAGAAACAGAAAGAACATCCACTCTTTGGTTAAGTTTTTCAATAAGTTTCTTTTGGGACTCTACAGTTTCTTGAGAGTGCTGCAACTGTTTCTCACTAGTAGCAAGTTTACTAGCCAAAGTGACCATTTCCTCAAGGGCAAATTTTTTCTCAATCATCAGAGATGCATTCTCCTCCTCCAATTTAGCAATCTTAGATTCCAGCTCTTGAATAGTTACCTTCTGTGAATCCATTAAGGCTGTGGCAGTAGTCATCTGGTTATGGATATCACTGATTGTAGCCCTTTCGGAAAACAGATCCTCCAATGTCTTACTCAACTGACTGGTTAAGGAATTCACTTTGTCTTGCATGGAAGTGTAAACACTTGTGTACAGTGTCTGAAGATAAGAAGTGAGGGAGGTTTCCAAAGTAGACTGGACATTTGAAACCATCTATGGAAGCATGGGTCCAGATAATATGGTTTGTAAAGAAGAAGAAATCTGCAAATCTAGATGTCCTTCCTTTTGGGCTGCAAATAGATTGGTACATGAGAGGAATGAAGGAAGGGCATTGCCAGAAACAGCAGGAGTGGATGTTTGTACCAGGGAATCTAGTACAGGAGGATTGGAAGGACCCTTCTTGCGAAGGCGTTTCTTGCGAGAAAACACAACAGGGGACTCTTCATCTTCTGAATTACGTTGCATAGGCCGAGGAGAAGGAACTGAAGATGTAGGCTGCACTAGTAAAGGAGCAAGATCAGGCACTGGAACACCACTAGGAGGAGGTGCAAACGTGAGGATTCTCAGTAATAAGGCACCATAGGAGACATTACTGTTTTGACCCTTCCATACTCGTTGGAAATGTTAATCCATCTTGGATAAAAGGAAGCCTGCCCAATTGAACTTAGCATCCTCTAGAATCTTCATAAAATCTGTGAACAGTTCTTTGGACAGATACTTGGATACAGACTTGCTCGACATAAACCGGTCCTAGAGGAACTGACATAGGTGCTTTCATATGGGAGAAGAGATATGGGCAATAGATACCCCTGAACTATTAATGAGCTAGTTAAGGAGCAAGGGTGTAGAAGTTTCCTTCTTCATCAGCGTAATAATCTCTTCAGCAGTGAGTAACTAGTTACCACTGGGCACAAATGAAGTAGAAATGGGCAAGCACAATGCTTCACTAATATTAGCTATAGATGAACAGAAGGTGTAGTTATAAACCAAACTAGAATGGTCTTTGTAAGAAGCCAGAAGGAGTAACAAAGTTTCTCATCCACAGATGGCAATGTGAGGGCAACAAATGGGCGAAGGCCTGCATGTCGAATGCAATTTGCCTCTAAAAGGAGGGAATAATCATGGACTGCGAGGGGAACATGCTGTACCACAATTGGAGGGGTAGAAGTAGGTGCCATTCAAACTTTAGCAAAAAAAACCCACACACACAAAACCAGGAAGATAAAGAGAAAACTTGCAAAAACCCACCAAAAAAAAACCTCCACTGAGACCATCAATAGGAAATAAAATGAGGACAAGACTGACTAGACCAAACCACCCCAAACAAACCACATCCTATAGAAAATTCGACATGGCCTGCGCACATATGCGACCGAAAGCTTCATGCTATGCAATAAACATGCACCTGAGACCCCGTATCAAGCACGCAAAATAAAACAAAAATGGCACACATATCGTAGCCTAGACATGGACTCAAAAAATCATGATTGAACCAAATATTCTGACTAAAAATAGAATAAAAATCATATGGACCAAGGTCAGATTAATAATCCCAAATCCCACGTAACATTCAATGTCCTACAGTGCGGTGAAGTGGGTGAGTGAAACTAACGACTCATTTTTTATTAAATAATCCATTAAACACAATTCATTGTTAAGTTAATCCATTAATGTATGGTGAGTCGGAAACGTAGCCCAGTCCCTCTCAGACTTGACACGACTTGACTTGACTTGGTCTCTACTAATGCAGTTCATTGTTACAATTACATGATATGTGGCACTTGAGTGCATGCATGCATGACTTCAGGGGGGTTATTTTAATTACAATTTAATGTGTCTGTAACGTGTGTGTGTGTGTGTACACTTGTGAATGGGATTTAATTTACAAATTAAATGAGTTAGGTTGCAAAGATGCACATGCAACGGCGGCGTTCCTCTTGTAATTAACGTACAATTCGTTTTAATTATAATTTTATGATGTGCATTCTATTAATTGGGTGTGTGCAACTGTCAATGGATTTTATTTACAATTAATGGTGGGTTATGGTGCAAGTGAGAGAGGGAAAAAGAAAGGAACGTGGCAATGTGTGGGTAGACACATGTAAGGTTTGAAACCACGTCCTCCAAAATGGAATGTACAATCCACGCAAATCCACAAAAATGGTCAAAAGGTCGACAGACAATAGTCGTCCTGTTGGATAGAAAAAAATGAAAACTAACTAATACCTTGACTAAACAAAAACAATGATACACACGACCAAAATAAAGGGTTTTTTTTTTAACAGTAAATGAAAAGGAGAGTTTGTTTCTGTTTGTTTCGTTGGGTTGGTTTGTGTTGTTTTTGTGTATTTTGGGTTGTTTTTGTTTTTGTTTTTGTTTTTTGTTTTGTTTTAAAAAAACCAAGAAACTAATTTGTCCCATTATGAGGGTTGAAAACCATTCTGTTTCAATGTGATGGAAATGCTTTTATCATGTTTGGGAGTTTCAAAGGATATGCTTGTGATAATTACATTGTCATAGGATTTTTCCAAAAAAGAAGTATTTTCCAAAAAATATTTTAATAATTTTTCATTCTAAAAAAATGAAACAAAATGGAAAAGAAAGTGAATGTGATTTTTAAGATTTTATTTATTTTTTTTTTATTTTTAGGTATTCTTCTAGAATTTTTATCAATTTCCATCATTTTGTGAATAATTGTTGATGGAACCTAGAACGGGCCGGCACTGGCTCGTGCACTAGCCGGACCTCTATCACATGCGCTCAACAACCCCATGGCCTCGCGGCCAGGAGCGTTGATGACATATACATTGCCTTCCTAGACATCTTGCGTTTGTATTACGTCGTTTGTAGTCCACTCTTCCCTCACCCACTACTCCTCAAAGGGAGTCCCTTAAAAATTGCCTAATGGCACGAAGCCCAGACATAGGGGGTCCTCCAACGGCTGAGTGCCGCCACCCCTCTGCGACTCTCCTACACCTTGGGGATTGGCCCCTCGATGCATCGCTCAACATATAAACATTTCGCACAAAATCCACTCAAGGTACCATTTAATCGTATACAGGAATGTACCATTGTCATTACTCCTCTTTCCCCTAGACCCCCGACTAGCCTATGGCTTAGGGTGTCCTGTCTCTCACTCAACGTGGGTCAAGGTCCTAATGAAAACAATTGTTGTGCATCCAGGATTTCTGATACCTTTAAATATTTCCATGATTTATGCATATTGTGGATGCTAAGTGCTCAAGCAATTATAAAATCAATATTGTGCACATGTGAAAAACATCCTTTCAATGATTTTCAACTACCGTTCTTATGCGGCGTTGCACGAACCTAGCACCAAGGAAACCCTCGTGCTACTAGGCCCTTATTTTATAATTATTCACCGACCTATATGGCATGCAAAAAAAAACCAGCAATCTTTCCATCATTTTGCTCCACATTTAGACACATTTTAACTACTCTACCCTCCCATCGATCAAATGTTGCATTGTTGTATAGATTTATGCGGCATTTTGCCATCATTTTATTTGTAAAAAGCAGAAAAAGACGCACTAGAACAAGAAGGCGGGGTTGAACTGAGGCAAATCCTCATGCTTCAGTCCCCACAAACATTCATGAACATTGTTCTTAATTATCATTAATTTTCCGCACCCAAAATGCATTTTTCTCCTATTTTTTTAGTTGTTTTTCTCTATTTTCCTTGTATTTTCCCTCATTTTTTGCATTATTTAATTACTGAAAATTCAAAATAGGTTATGGGCTGTGGCCCTTAGTTCCTTCTTGCAACAAAAACGACAATTTAGTTGGTGTTCCTATTTATTTTTTCATTTTTATGCCCAAAAACATCATTTTCCCTTGATTTTTCATATTTTACGTGTTTTAGTGTATTATTTTGAGCCACAAGATGCATGTTTTTCTGATTTTCTGATTATGAACAGCAAGTACTCATGGAAAATGGCAACATAAACAATTTTTAGCCCACATGAACTTCACTTTATCAATCAAAAGCCATGAAATCTCAAATTTCCTTTGAAAATTTTGAATTACCGCTTATTTACGTGTTTCGGGTTTCGTGTCCATGGCTGCAAATCTGAAAATCAGCAGCACTTCATGCTCATGACGATTACAAATCACCATTTCCAGCCCGTGGAGCAATCCGATTGATGCCGGACAAGCCTCCACCATTCTTTCTTTCTCCTTCCTCTTTCCACATGAATTCCCCCTTAGAAGAGAGAGAGGGAGGAGAGAGAAAGACTGATTTTCTCTCTCCCTCTACAGGCTGCCATTCCTCGCGTAGACCGGAGCGATGCGGAGCGGAGACCGAGTGTAGTGGCCTGGAGGAGTTGGTTTCATGGCTTCCTTACAAGCCTTCATCTCGATTTGTGAGGGGGGGGCGTTTTTTTCGGCGGCGCTGATCAGCCACCGCCCCCCTTCAATCACGAATTTTAGAAGGGGGGGTGCCCCTTCACAAAGGCACCCCTTCACTTCTCAATTTTTTGGGCACCTCCCAGTTTTTGACCCGACCTTTTGGCCTTTTCCCCGCCTCTCGCGCATACGGTGTCCAAATCGCAGTCTGAAAATTTCTATGAGCTCGTCTCGGCATCCCGCACTGACTGATAGCTCCATTGACTGCCACAGGCACATGGAAAAATTACTAAAAATCTGCAAGTGTTGCCCGGCGTCCTTAGAGCACTTTGACGCTTAAAATCGAGCTGCCGCCTTTGACATTGGATATTTTTCCCTTGATATTCATACTTTTTAGCTATTTTTAAGCAATTGCCGGCACCAAAATTCCGCTCTCAATTGTACACAATTTGGAAATTTCAATCATTAATTAATGGCATTTTTCATAAAGAAAAAATTTTAGACTGTGGAAAAAAGTTTCAATGATTTTTTGAAAATTTTCAAAAAAAAGTTATGCTTTTTTTGGAATTTAAAAAATTATTATTATTTTAAATGGATGTTATGATTTAAAAATTATTTTTGGGATTTCAAAAATGAATACCCGGACGCGCGTGTGAACAGCAACAATTACGCACGTCCACGAACGAGTCCGGCGTGCGTCCTTGCGCGTAAACGTCTGCAAAGACCATAGACTCAACAACCACGCACAGTTGCGTGTGAACAGTCGCTACAAAGACACAGAAATTTTGGCAGCATGGAAACAACCGCTAAACAGGCCCGTGCACCAGCACCACGGTGTGAGAACAACTGTTAGACATCTTGCAACCACAAAAAGGTGCTGCTACGCGCGAAGAGGGGCTTAAGAGGGGGTAGGAGGAGGGGGGACTTGGGTAGGGGTGGGGAAAGAGGGCTTAGTTAGGGGTGGGGTAAAGGGGGCTTAACAGGGGTGGGGGAAGGGGGGCTTGACAAGGGGTGGGGGAAGGGGGGCTTGGGAGGGGGGTGGGGAAAGGGGGAGGTGGTGGTGGTGGTGGTGGTGGTGGTGGTGGTGGTGGTGGTGGTGGTGGGGGTGGTGGGGGTGGGGGAGAAGGAGATGGTGGGAAAGGAGGAGGAGGTGGAGGGCAGCGGGCTGAAGTGGGGGCGGCGATGGAGGAGGAGTAGGGCGGGCGGAGGAGGAGGAAGAGGGCGGGTGGAAGAGGAGGAGATGGTGGGGAAGGAGGAGGAGATGGAGGAGGGGCGAAGGAGGACAAGGAGGAGGGGCAGAGGAGGACGAGGAGGAGGGGCGGGCGGAGAAGGATGAGATGGGAAGCGGTGCAGGGGAGGAGGAGGAAGAAGAGGAGGAGAAAGAAGAAGAAGAAGAAGAAGAAGAAGAAGAAGAAGAAGAAGAAGAGGAGGAGGAGGAGGAGGAAGAGAGAGAGAGAGAGAGAGAGAGAGAGAGAGAGAGAGAGAGAGAGAGAGAGAGAGAGAGAGGACAGTTGGCCGTGGGGGGCAGTTGGTTTTTTATTGTGTTTTCTTTAAATGATAATTAATTTTAAAAAAACGCTTAACAGTCTATCTCCCTGGTCATCTCGAGTACCGTTGGAAGATGTATAATGTCCATGTTGCTTGCCTTTTTTCTTCATATCAGCTTGCTTTTTATGGAAATCCTTCGCAATGTACCCACATCTTCCACAATAATGACAATCTTTATCCCTTTAGACTACTCATGTGACTATCAAGAGCCACATCTGCCTTTAGGTGATCTCCCCCTGCCTCTGAAGGCTCCAAATCCTCGTTGTCTTGCATATTTGAGCTATGCCAAGCATTTTGCTGTTGTTGTCCATATGTGTTTCGAGTGTCTCCTTGACCCCAAAAAGCTCCATGAGCTAAACCACCTCTAGCTCACTGGCTATAGTAAAAGATAATGTCTCTGCCATGAGATGTTCTTGAACGTGTATTTAAGCCAAGCTTTACTTCTTCATGTAGCAGCAATGCAAGTAGCTCATTCCAATCAGGGGTTTTGCTCTCATAGAAATGGACATATCAAATGCCTTATACTCCTTGCCTAACCCATTCAATGTCATTGTAATCATATCATCCTCTGAAACATGAGATCCAATAGTAGCCAACTGGTCACCTATGGTCTTTATTTCCATCGTGTATGCTTGAATGCTTATGCCATTCCTAGACATGTTGTTGAACTGCTGCTTTAGATGTATCTTCCTTGCACGTGTGACATTACCATAATTCTTCATAAGTGCATCCTAAGCATCCTTTGGGGAATAGCAATTGGTAATCTGCATAGCCATCACATCAAATGCATTAAGAAAACCAATGTCGTACTTTACTAGCTCATTTTGACCACTGTAGGTGAGCAAAGTTTTGCATCTTGAACTTCCATAAAGCAAAGTTTTTGTTATCAAGCTTCTCTCCCACAATTTGAGTGATATTGTATGTGCCTTGAGTATTTGCCATATTTGCAACTAAGGTATTCAATGTTATATGCAATCTGTAAGTGCTTGACTCCCTACAATTCAAGAAAATACTTTCTGCAGTTCAGGAACAATTTTCTTGCAGTTCAGGAATAGACTTTCTACAATTCAGAAATAGTCTTCTTGCAGTTCATGAACAGTTTCCTACAGTTCAGGAATAGTTTCATGCAGTTCAAGACTAGTTTTCTACATTTCACAAACATTTTTCTAACAACCTACTTGATATCAGTACACTGTATTCCAGCAATGAAAAAACACAGTCAACTGAGCATAAACCAAGCTCAAATCAGCTCAAAACATTCTATGGTAGTGGCAAAACATCCCAGCAACAAACTATGTCCATATAAACATCAATAGATGCATAGAACTAATACTGACATTTACTAGACTTTTCCATAGTTTATGATAGGCAAGCAACAGCATAAACTCTACAATAATTAGGGTATTCTCAGCTCAAAAATATCCTTAAACCACCATAGACATGTCTCGATACATTGGGGAATTAATATGTGACCAAACAAGCATCTATATTTGTACTGTATGTAAGTAGTAGTACCGAATATTCTAATCACAGGTTGTTTATAGCCAATCCACTACTATAACTAGCATTATTTTCTCTGCTAAAACAAGAGTATTTAGACCTCAAAACAACCCCAAAAGATCTCATTCAATTGCCACTCTATGTAGGAGTTGATACATGTCCAATTGGTCAAAATATATTGCATGTATGTCAAGTGAAGATGATAGGTATCCTTCCTGCAGACAATAACCAATCAATACCCTAGTATAACCAGCAAAAAATTAGTCCAAACTTTGGGCTTTCAACACTCACAGTATCCCAAAAAGCATCTATCACTCAAGTGGTATAATCCAAGCATTTGTCAATGGCAAATAAGTGTCATAGATACCTCAAGCATGTAGGTCTACTATTTCCAGTTCAATAACCACTTCACTGTTTCTAGCCTGCAAAAAAGCTCCAAAATTGAGCATTTAACACTCCACAACCATGCTCAAATGCATGAGAATAGGGGCATATACATTGTTATTAGGATGAAAGCCGCTAGTGATGTGGAACCACCTGTTGTTTACTGTAGTAAACAACCAGTTTGCATAGGTTTATGCTAAATATCTCAAAATTTGTGAAGAATTTGAAAAAACTTTCTTCTGCAAAGTTGTAGACCACATCGAAACGGTCAATAATTGGAATCCATTTTCCCAAAATCCATTTATGTAGAAAGATATGGCTTCTACAAAAAAACGGGTTGCATGCACAGTCTCCTTTGATGACGGTTTTTCAGATATGATCTCTTTGATGTCAGATGGCCAGCCTTCAATCTTCAAGAATTCATGCTCTAATACCATGTTTAAAATTCAGAGGGAGAGAGAGAGAGAGACAAAGACATGGAGCTGTAACAGAGAGAGTAGTGAACTCTCATTGTTCTCTTCTTCTCATTCTTCCATAATGCTTACTAAAGTCTAATCACACATAACTGATAAATACACTAGGTTACTAGGTGAATGTATTGCTAATTGTATTGAGTCTGACTGACTTAGTTATTACAACACACTTGTAGAGTGAGAGCTAAGATGATAGTTGTCTAGATAAGGTCTGTCATTTCAGTGATACTGATCATGAGCTTGATTCTCAATAGTAATAACCCACATGGCCAAGAAATCCCCTCAATTGTTTGAGGTTAGTTGGTGCTATTAGAGCTGCAATCTTCTTAATCTTAGCAGAGTTTGTTGCTATCCCTTGTGCAGAGACAATGTGGCCTAGAAGAACTCCTAAATGAAGAAACTCTAAAGATGCATTTATTGGGGTTGAGGGAGATCCCATACTCCTAGCATCAATCAAAGCACTGCTCTAAGTGTCCCCAATGAGCATGGATTAGGCTATAAACATAGAAGTCATCCAGGTATACCTCAATGAAATCATATAGGTGATTTTGAAATGCAACCATCATCACTCTTTGAAAGGTAGCAAGGGTGTTACCCCAAACCATAGACTTTGTAAGCATAGGTTCCCCATTCTATTGTAAATGTTGAGTGTTGAAATGATATATTTTTTGGGCTATTTTTTTATTGTTTTTGTTACTGAATGGTTGTTTTTGGTGATAGATTGTTTGAATTTGAAGATGTTTTGAAGTGTTTGGAATGGTTTGAGTATGTTGGAAGGGTTTATGATGGTTTTTTATGAGGATATGTTGTTCTGTAGGGTTCTGTAATTTTTTCTGTTTGGTTTTGTAAGGTTTGATTTTCTTCTATTTTCTTTTTTTTTGTTTCTGTTTTGGTAGTTGAGATGGTTGAATGAATGTTTTGAGAGATGGTTGAGGTTTTGTTAAAAGGTTTATGAAAGATTGAATTGGTTTTGGTTTGGTTTTTATGGTCTCTGTTGAACTTTTGTAAGGTTATGTGGTTTTGTTGTTCTGTATTTCTATTGCTCTGTGATCTGTTCTGTTTGTTTCTATTGAGTGTTATGTTGGATGTATGGATGTTTTGGGAAGTGTTTTTGTTTCAGGAAAGGATGAATGGAAGCTCTATTCAAGCTAATTGAAGTGAAGAAGTAGCTTATGAAGACTCACAGAAGGTTACAGAAGAATAGTGATAGAAGCCAGATCTCATAGGACACTATGATGTCTCTTTGCATGTGACATGTCTTTTGGGAGGTGTATCCACGACCAAGAGAGGAGAATTGAGTGCCATTCTTGAGTATTGTAGTGAGGCTATGATGTGTTGTTGAGAGAGCAAGAGTATGTGAGAGAGAGAAGTGAGAGAGACTCCGTTCTATGCCTAAAACCAATGTATCTACTATGAGAGATAGAGAGAGAACTATGAAGACAATGAAAATGAATAGTATGTGATAATTTCCATTCAAAAATGATGTATTCTTTTGTGTTTCTTGTTCTATTGATGGATTCTGTGAAGATGTTGAAGATTATAGTTGATTCTATTAAATCAGTGGGAGATATCTACTATGATGTTGTATGAAGATTTGTTCTTTTCCTTATTGTTGTTCTCTAAAGAATGAAACAAAAGCTTGTTGATGATACAAGATAGATTTTCTTACAGTAGAAACCCTTTTTCCTTTGTGTCTCTCTTGAGGTTCCATGTTTTTGGTGTGCAGCCGGTGAAACTTGCCATCAAGAAGCATCAGAAGAGGTTGAAAATGAAAGAAATGGCATTGCCAAGAAAAGAAGAATTCAATGGATGTTTGCAAAGTTCCTTCTTCCACTGAAGAGTTGGAGATTCTCATTATCAAAGCTACTTTCTACAAGAACTTCATCCCACAATGGCGGAAACATATTACCATTATGATACAAGCTCTATGTGGTGGACTATTTCCTCTTCCTGTTGAAGCAGCAAAAACTTGCATCTTGGTGGCAAATTGTTTGGGAACAAACGTAAAGGTAGAAATAGAGAGAATGACCATCCATGGAAGATTTGGCATTCATTGAGAAGTTTCCAAACATTATCGAGTAGGAGATCGCAAAGAAGCTTCAGGAGTCATGGTCAATGGAGGTTCACGAAAACAAGAAAGAAAAGAGTTGGAATTTATTCGTGGATGCTCAACAGCAAGATATGTGGGATGCTTGGTGCACTAACAACCTCCTGTTTGTTCAATTAACAACCCATTGGAAGTTGGTAGACAGAGTGTTCTTTACAACATACACTATTGAAACCATCAGAAGCTGGCATTATTATGATGATGGCACAACAACGATCCTAAGAAGAATGAGTTTTGATACTTTTAGAATGGAATATCTCCCCCTCTGTAGTGGTTTGAAAGCTGAATTCAGAGATGTTGAAAAGAAGGAAGTAGAAGAGATGTTGGCCAGAGAGTCCTCTAGAGACTGAAGCCCCTCTCTGATTCTATTCTGTTGAGTACAGACAAACTATTTGAAGCCAACCCGCTGATGAATGACGCAATCAAGAGGCAAGTGTTAGAACGAGTCCAGAGGTACGTGAGAAGAGAGAAGGCAAGAATCAAGGCTGAGAACGAGCTTGTAGCAACAGAAGCCTCCTTTGATGCCCTAAAAGCACTCTTTATAGAAGTCCCTATGGTGACTCAAGGTCCCCTTCCTAGTCAGATTTATCCTGGAAATATTAATGACAAGCCAATAAATGTAGTCCCATTGCTAATTTTTAAGGGAGAGTACAATAAAGACCCCGATCTTCATGTAACTGAGTTTATGGTAGCATGTGTAGCTAACAATGCCAAAACCCCTGAGCATTGGTTAGCAATATTCCTCACCACTTTCAAGGGCGCGGCATATCAATGGTATGAAAGACACACAGCATGAACTTTTGGCACATGGGACGACCTAAAGTTGGCCTTCCTCACTAAATTCAGGCGTGAAGGTTTTGAAGAGCCGATGCGAGAGGAGTTCATGAACCTAAGTCAGTCCTCGGGAGAAAGAGTAGAAGCTTATGTCTTGCAAATGGAATCTATCCTAAAGAGACGGACTAACCATCATTTGGATGAAGGTATCCAAAAAGGAGTGTTCCTCAGAGGCCTATAACCAGAAGTTTGCAAGTTCATAGAATTAAGAAGACAAGTTAATCTACAAGATGCAGTGGAAGGTGCAACATTGTATGACGAAGTTGAAGCAAGGTTTTCAATGACTCTAGGAAGTGGAGTCTTATCTTCTCCCATGCCAAGAATGGTATACCAACCAAATGCAGTCCCAAGGATAGTTCTCTACCCCTATTCCCAGATGCAAACAGTGCTGCAGTACAATGCACCTAATCCACTGTGGCCACAAACAATAATGCCTCAAATGATGGTTCAATCACAACCAAGTCTCAACAGGAGCTCTGAATCATAACTAGAACAAAGGACCCTCTAGATCAACACAACCTATATATGCAGTAATTACAGAAGCTTCCCAAAACCCTGCTACAAGTACTCTAGGAAGTGAAAATCTGAAGGACTACTTATCCAACTCAGTCGCATGTATCAAGAAAGATCTTATGGATGTGATCACAGAGTAGCTACAGATGTTGAAGATGAATACCGCCAATATATCCACTCCTATGGGAGGTGGGCGAGATGTGATGCATTCTAATGCATGGTGCGGAAAGTGCCATCAAGCGGGACATTTAGCCACTGAATGTACCCAAAAACCAACCATTCTTGGAGCCTTCTGTTCATACTATTTGAGGAAGAACCATAGAGAGAATATCTGCTTTCTAAAAGAGATGCACGAACTAAGACAGAAAGATAATAATGCAAGATTCAACTTGCTAGAATCCAAAATGACAACATAGGACATTGGACCAAAGCCTAGGGAGTTTGGTCCTAATTTTGGTCCAAGGAGGTTTCCCTCTCAAAGTTACAGAGGAGGACAGTCTGTTGGTGGTGGTCAGAGATCAGAGGCTGAATGTTACAGATGTGGAGAAAAGGGTCATATCTCCCCGAATTGTCCAAACCCTAGAAGATCAGTGGATTACAAGCCCTTATGCAGCCGATGCAAAGGAGAGGGACATATTGCAAAAGATTGTCCAAGCCCAGCCCTTGTCAAATCTACTTTTGATACCCAACAGAAGACCCAAGAACCTGCTTCCAATTATGGTGGAATTGGAAGTGGCTGCAATAACATGAGCAAAGAAAGGAGAACCCATAGTTCCAAAAGAGAACATTCCTTCTGTAAAGACGGTGAAGTTCAACCTTCCTTGGGAAAAACAAAACAATGCAATCCAAAATAAGGAAGTACAGAGCACTACAAAGCCACAGAGAGCTACAGAGACAGTTGTAGAGGCAGGACCAAAGGTCCAGGAAATAGAGGATAGAGAATTTCCCTCCTCATGAAGATGAAGCGCATATGTTTCCACTCCTAGAAGAAAAAGGGAAGATAAAAGTGGGCATGGCCCCATTTCCCAGTCAATTAGAAAAGCCTATGGATCCTATCAAAGAGTATGATCTGGTCAAAGACCTAGACACCTTTAAACCAAACCTAACCTTTTGATAGTTATTGATGCTATCTCCCAGTTGCCGAAAAAGATTCAAAAGTATCTTGACATGAAGACGTGGACTAAGGACTGCTCCCCCAACAACAATAGAGCCTCAGAACCTGCAAAGGAAGTGGAGGTGGCTAACACGTTCCTAGATCCTGGAACCCCACAGACTAGTGTATGGATAGAAGGATGCTTTATTTCAAATGCATTGATTGATGGAGGCTCATCAGTAAACATAATGACAGATGAGACAATGAAGGATCTAGGTTTGCAAGGAATGCAACCTACCTAGTGGCTTATCAAATTGGCAGACCAAAGCAGAATTAAACCATTGGGCATCCTCCCATATGTAAAAATAGCCCTTACAGGAAGAGACTATTGGCTGACATATTTGGTGGTTAAACCAAATTCTTATGGGACCTCATACCCTTTGCTGTTGGGAAGACCTTGGCTTTTTGAAGCAAGAGCCAGGACAGACTGGTTCAAAGGCACCCTAACCCTAGGCAGAGGACCTAATAAAGTGGTGTTGAAATTTTATGGATTGCAAAAAGGCGATGAATCCACATCCATCGAAGTCATAACAGAATCCACCAATGAAGTAACAAATAGTACATCAGGAGACGAAGAGGCAGTTAAACAGATATTTCCCAAGCAAATAGAGGCACGGTCCCTAACAGTGGGCACTATAAGCCAACTACCAAAGGAAGCAAAGTCTTTGTCCATGGGAGAATACCTCCTGCGTCAACTCAAAGTGACTTTTGAAATCACCTCTGATAGTTAAATAGAAGCATGGATGTACTGTTCTCCCTGTTATATGGCAGTCGTAGAGTCAGAAGCAGAGACAGAAGCAGAGACAAAGGCAGAAGCAAAAGCAGAGACAAAGACGGAGGATCTGTTCTTCTTCTACAGAGCCTCACAAAAGTAGAGACAAAGCCTCCAGAGGAAGAGGATGAAAATGATGAGGAAGAAAATGAAGCAGGTTATGAAAGTGCAAATGAAGAAGTTTCTCTGATAGTAGACAATCTTATTGATGTCCCTACAGAGACCTCAGAGGCCAAAGATCTCGGGATATTGGATGGAATGACCATGGTTCCATTTGGGTTGACCAATGGACCACAAAGTATGCAGAATCTGCATAAGCAATGGATCAAATGTATAAAAATTAAGTTCACTAGTGGCTCCTGTCGCTCTGACCATTTATTCTGGAGAAATGATGATGATGATGCCCATTGTCAACAGAAGTCAGAGCCATCAAAACCATGGCTTATAGAAGTTCCATGCTATATAACATTCCTAGACACATCCTCTGAAGATGAATCCCTAAGTCTAGAAGAAATCACCACTCACACAGAAACAAACAAAGCTCTGATATCCTTTCAACAACCCCAACAGATAAATGAGTCATTTGTTCAAAAGGAGGACATTGGTTCTAGTGAAACATCAGACACTACTCCCTTGAAGGAGTCAGACCTCTATCTAGAAGCAATCTGTGGGGCATTTATCCACGAAGTGGAAGGTGAAAGACAAGTGATGTTCTTGGATACTGACGGTACTAAACGTCATGGTCGTGCGAGACTTACTAAAGAAAAACTTAGATGTGTTTGCTTGGTTGTATAAAGATCTAAAGGGGATTGATCCCACAGTATGCCAACATCGCATTGACCTAGAGCCTAATGCCAAACGTGTAAGGCAAAGACAATGACGTATGAATCCTAATTATTCTGCTTTGGTGAAGGCTGAATTATTGAAGCTCCTTGAAACAGAGTTCATTTATCCCGTGGCTAATAGTGAATGGGTTTTGCCCACTGTGGTTATACCCAAGAAGCACAGAATACTTTGAATATGTGTGGACTTTCGAAGGCTCAACTCAAAGATGAAGAAGGATCATTTCCCTATCCCTTTCATAGACCGACTGTTAGACACAATGGTAGGCCATGAGCTCTATTCCCTCTTGGATAGATTCAGCAGATATAACCAAGTCCAAATCACAGAAGAGGACCAATCCAAAACAACCTTCACAATAGAATGGGAAACCTATGCTTACAGAGTGATGCCATTTGGGCTCTGTAATGCTCCTTCCACCTTCCAATGATTAATGATGGCTACCTTCCAAAACCATCTTCATGATTTCAATAAGGTGTATCTCGATGACTTTTGTGTCTATAGCCTAATCCGTGAGCATTGGGGATACCTAGAGCAATGCTTTGACAGATACCGAGAGTATGGGATCTCTCTCAACCCCGACAAATGTGTCTTTGGCATCTCATCAGGAGTCCTTCTGGGCCATATTTTCTTTGCATAAGGGATTGCAACAGACCGGTGAAGATTGAGAAGATTGCAGCCTTGAAAACACCAACAAACCTCAAGCAATTGAGATGATTTCTTGGCCATGTGGGCTACTACAGAAGATTTATTGCACATTTTGCAACCAAGGCAACCCCTCTGCACAAGCTCCTAAGGAAAAATGTGGATTTCCTTTGGACTGATGATTGCGAAGAAGCCTTTAATACCTTGAAATAGTGCCTCATCCAAGCACCTATCTTGCAGCCTCCTGACTAGACGAAGGAGTTCCATGTGCACATAGATGCATCAGTGGAAGGGCTAGGTGTTGTCCTATGTCAAAAGGGCCTCTCTAAATTGGATCAACCCATTTATTACGCAAGTCAAAAAGTCACTAATATAGAGCGAAACTATACAGTGATAGAGCTAGAGTGCTTGGCAATGGTGTTTACCCTAAAGAAGTTTCGCCACTACCTGCTGTCAACTCGTTTTAAATTCTATGTGGATCATGAAGCCATGTCCTTCCTGATGAACAAAGAATATGTCAAAGGACGACTGATGAGATGGTTGCTCTTGTTCTAGGATTTTGATTTTGAAGTGGTCAATAAGCCTGGCCGTTCCCATTTCCTAGCCGATCATCTATCGTCGCAGATCCCTCAAACTACAGAAGAGGAATAGGATGATCCAGACCTTCCTGATGCTTCCTTATTTTTAGTCGAAACAATTACTCCCTAGTATGCAAACATAGCCAACCTCCTAGCAACTCAATAGTATCCCCCTGGCATCTCAAGCCATGAGAAGAAGAAGCTTCTATTGGAATTAGTCCCCTTCACCTTGCTAGGCGGTGCACTGTACAAGAGAGGCAAAGATGAAGTATTGCGAATATGTGTTGCATGAGACGAAATCGGCATAGTATTGAAAGCATGCCATGAGGAACCATGTGGTGGACACTTTGCAGGAGAAGCAACAGCCACAGGATACTGGTGGCCGACCCTCCATAAGAATGCCTCTGACTACGACAAGCAATGTGATGCATGTCTCAGAGGATGGGGAAACCCACAAAGATCAATGCCATGCCACTACAACCTATCCTTCCCTTGAAGCCATTTTAGAAGTGGGGCATCGACTTTGTAGGCCCAATCAATCCTCCCACCAAAAGGAAGCAGAACATGTATATCTTGGTATGTGCAAATTATGTCACCAAGTGGTGTGAAGCCAAAGCTTTGAAGTGGGATGATGGCAACAACGTAGCCCTGTTCATGTACAAGAATATTATCACCCATTTTGGTAGTCTCCTTGAGTTGGTAAGTGACAGAGGTACTCATTTCCTTAACAAAATCATGGAAGAGCTGGCAGAACTGTATAAGATCCCCTATTGCAAGTCCACTCCTTACTACCCCAGAGCCAATGGCCAAGTTGAAGTCATCAATCGCATCCCCTGTTCGATCTTGACAAGAACAATTGCCACACATCGTCGTGATTGGGATGATCGATTTATAGAGGCCCTTTGGGTGTACACAACCTCCTATAAGGCTACTACAGGACTAACTTCTTTCCAATTGGTGTATGGTACAAAAGTTGTTTTCCCGGTTTGAACTGGAATTGCCCTCTTTGCAAGTGGCTATCAAAGAATGCTTGGGAGATGATGAGTCACTGCAATGTTGCCTCCTGCACTTGGAATGTTTAGACAAGACTCACAGGATGGCCCTACAATGCATGGAAGCCACGCAAGCCTGACGTAAGGCTTACCATGATAGCTTCATCAAACACAAGGAGTTCAACGAAGGTGATCTGGTTCTGGCCTATGATTCAAGATTTGGCAAGCTTCAACAACGATGGATGGGCCCGTACAAGGCACTTGCTGTCAATCCTAATGGCTCTATTCAGGTGTAGACAGTTGATGCCTTTGGTGATCCCTTCCTGATTAATGGCTATCGCCTAAAGAAGTACTTCTCTCCTTGGGGACCTTGACAATCACAGTCACCCCATCCTTTCCCCCATTGGCGTGGCACTGTAATTCTTCTGATGCTACTTCCTGATAGCCGTTCTTCTGTCATTCTTGAAGAGATGCATGCAACCCTCTGTCCCGTTTGGCCACTCTCTTGCCCCTGTGCTCTTATCCTCTATTTTCAATCAGCCGCGGTGGAGAGGATGGTTCTGACAAATGGTGTTTCTACCAGTTTCCTTCTGAAAGTAAAAAAAACAAAAGAGAGAGAATATATATATATAAATGTATATAACGGTTATGGGAGAAAAGGAATGTGGTCCCTACCATGCCGGCCTATTTCTTTGAGAAAAGGTGGAACCTCAGGAATAGGTTAAGAAAAAAAAAAGAGAAAAGAAAAATTTTATGGGAAAAAAGGAAGAAATTCCCTGTCATAGCAGGCCTTGTTCCAAGAAAAGGCGGAATCACCCTTGGGTGGAAAGCTGACTGTGGAAAAGGTGGTAACACCCTGCAATTCAGGATAGCTGATTCACTAACAGAACCTTTCCAGAAGCAATTTGAAGCCAGCTCCCTTGGTGCACTGTCTTTGCAATATCAGTCACTTTGCCCTCCTTAACAGATGATCTTTCATACAAATCATTGAAGTACTAGACATGTCATCTATCTCCCTAGGTATGCATCATCTTCAACACTTTGGTGACAACAACAGTCGACGCGATCTTCATCATCAACCCCTTGAGTGATGCGAGCTTTCATTCTAGCAGGATGGGGATGTGAGTATGGGCTGCCCTCTGTATCTATCAAAAGAGTGAGACAGAGGGTGGGGTGAGTGACCAATCTTTCCCTTCAAATCAAATGAGAGGTGAGATGTGTGAATGGAGCGTTGCATGCAGGGGTTGGGGCTCTCAATGCACAACTCACGATCTATTCCTATGGACTGCACCATAAGGCTCCCTAGCCTTCCTTCTTGCACCATATGCTGGAATAGGGCGGGATGCACTGTTGCACCATCAAATGCACACAAGGAATACAACCTCTACACAAGTGAATGTGAGGATTACATCAATGGGTTTCATGAATGGGATGCCCTCTGTATCTATCAACAGAGTGTGAGACAGAGGGTGGGCTGAGTGTGACTGGTATTTCTCCTCAATCAATTCTGAGAGGTGAGATTGAGGGATGTTACGACACCTAGATTCAGTTACGTTTCTGTTTCCCTATGCACACACGGTATGGGTCTCTGCCACCATCACAAGACACGTCACCCTATTCTGTACACTATACTACAAGGCTTTGTCCTTCCTACTTGCGCTTATGCTAGACAGAGTTGGACGCACTAACGCACCATCAACTATGCACCCTAGCATACTCCCTCTACACCATTCCCCTTGTCGATTTCTAAATCGGGTGTGAGATCTAAATTACCATCAATACTATCTCGAGTGATGTCAGTAATGGGGCGAGTGATTGTTCGTTCATTCCCATTTGAGTGTTGCGAGTTGAGAGACTATCCTTCGTCCCATGACACCTACCAGACGTGCTTTATCAATCAACTACCTCCCTGGGTGCTGTTGCGTGGTCCCTACCGCGTTGGATGTATGTTGTGAAGACACCTTGGTACCTCCTACAGAGCCAACTGTGACACATGCCATGACATCAACCATCAACTAGAATGCTCTGCAAAACGGGCCAAGTTTTTCTAACCTCATCTTTATGATTGCAAGTGTATGTAATGTTTTAAGTGTGGGGACATTAGAGTCTAGTTGATTGATGAGTCTTAGGTTATCTTGATGCATTTTACTATGTCCGTTAAGGTTTTAAGTATGGGGACGCGTCCCTATGCGTCTATAATGTATGCCCCCCTACATATCCCTCAATTTGATCATCCATGTATGCCATGACCTATTTTTATCCTCATGGGGTCCCTTTCCCACCCACCCATCTAACTTTACCCCCCCTTGGGGCATTCCTTCACTATTTCCCGTTATCCCTTGTTTTGATATTTTGCATGTGAATGCATCCTACGTTTATGGAATCCCACTCCACCCTTACAGCCCTATTCCTCCCTTCGAACTACCATTTTTCCTTTTTAGCAACCCTTGTTTCGACACATGGTTCTTGAGATATTAAATTTTCACGCATTTCATGTAAATTAGACAATTTTCCATGTGAATGCACCTTTGTTGCTTCGGCACCGTGATTTAACATGGCAGCCCTACCAATCACCTTTCCCTTGATAATTTTGTTTTTACTCTATATCATTCTGCTGCACGGTTGGTTTGATATTACTTTTTGCAGGTTTTCGAGATATTTTCATGCATAATTTTCACATTTTTTCCATGTGCACATGCCCTGTTTGCACCGGACTTCTAGTTTAATTTGACAGCTGTGTCTAGCCAACCTTTCCCCACCTTTTATCTTTTTTATCCCCCCTATTCCGACCGCCGAATTTTTAGTTATTAATTTTTCCATGTGTTTTCGGGTGTCTTTTTGTGTTTTTTGCATGTGAACCCCTCCTAATTCCCCCAGAACTGTTGTTGATGTGACAGCCCTACGAATCCCTTTCTCTCAGAAATTTTTCATTTTTTCTACCCTTCATTCTACCAAATGGTTCTTTTGGTACTAATTTTCGAGTCCATTTTCGAGTGTGATTTTTGGATTTTCCCCATGTGAACGCATCCTATCTGAGTCAGACTCATGTTTTAACGTGATAGGTTGTTGGGCACATTATTCTGCACATTTTCCCTTCTTCATGCACTTCATTCTGACACGCGGATTTTCCAAAAATTAATCTCCAAATGTGTTTTTGGAGTCGTTTTTCACATTTTTCCTATGAGCACACCCTGCTTTTGCCTCGAACATCCTGTCATACTTTTCCATCCTTTTCTCTTCGTCACTTGACACATTTTTTCTTTTTACGAAATTGCGTTCCGACGAACGGTTTGCGAGTTATTAATTTTTCTTTGTTTTGCCATGTTCCCGCGTGCCTCGCCTCGCGCGTGAATGCGTGCATTTTTGAATTTACACATCTTGAGACGCCCCGTCGCCTTCGCACCCTTTCGTATCGATGTCTTGGTCGTGTTCAATCCCCTCAATGCAAATTTCTTTACCCCCACCCTGTGTATACGTACAGGATGGGGGCGTGCTTCCCTTTTTAGGGCTTTTATTTTATTAATTTACTTTAATTCCCCGCATTTTTACATTAACTATCCCCCCTAATCATTGTTTTAAATTTTTTTTAAACTAATGAATAAAAAGAAGAGAAAAATGAAAACAGCAAAATGATAACAATAAGAAAAAAAAGGGTTTTTTTTCAATTAATTATCATTAAAAACAAGAAAACCAACAACAAAAAACAAAAACACAAACAAAAAAAAAACACACACACGCACAAAGAAAAAACAAATGAAGGAAACGGTACATGCATGCTTAATGTTATGCTATGTATCATCCCCTATGCAAACATATCCATGAGAACCTTCTACCAATGTGTCAAATCACTCTCCATGAGCAGTCACGTGGTTATCTGCTTTGCCTTGTGTAGGCAACTCCTTCTTCACATGTTGCATAGCAAACAACCTATCATCATCGTGCATACCACTACAAGAGGCATAATCACCATGTTTCCTTCCTCTTGCTCTCTAATCATTCTGCTTCTTGTAGCAATCTTTAGCTACATGCCTATATTTTCCACAATAACGATAATCCTTATCTGCATTTGATTGCTGTCCATGGCTCATTTGGGGCTACTGCCAAGTACCTCTTCCTCTAGATGAGTAACCCCCTCTTCCATGAGCATCAGAGACACTTCTATTTGCTTGAGGCTGCCTATTTTTCCATCCACTACCTTGTTGTCCATGGGTTGGATATGCATTTCCAGCCCCTCTTCCTCTAAAGTTTGACCTTGCTCTTCCACCTCTTCCCCTTTGATTTGAGTAGAAGACATTGTCCCTGTTGTTCTTAGACCCATAGGAACTTGTATTACTTCTTCATGCAAAACAAGTGCCACAAGTTCATCAAAGTTAGGCTATTCCTGACGCACCGATATGGAAGTGTCAAACTGCTTGTACTCCTCTCCAAGTCCATGGAGGGTAGTGGCCACAAAATCATCATTCTCAACTTCAGCTCCAGTTGAGCCTAGTTGCTCTACAATGGTTCTTATCTCACTCACATAGTCTTCAATAGACCTCCAGTCCTGGATATGTGGCTAAATCTTTACTTCAATTGTGTCTTTCTTGCATGAGTGACATGGCCATAATTCTTCGTCAACAAGTCCCAAGCGGCTTTTGGTGATGTACAATTTGATTTAAATGGAGTTTAGTGATGGATATTACCTAGTCTATGTCTGCAATTCAATCTCAGTTGATGATGTGGAATGCCCAGCTCAATCTTGCTCAGTTTGGTCACTCCAGTTGCTCTAGTGTAGTCCACTCTAGTTGAGGACTCTTTTGCTATGTTTTGTAGCTTCAATGGTTTCCTCTGAACTTATTGTAAATGAGCATATAATAGCTCATTTGGGTAACGTGCCCGCCTATTAGTTGTCCAGGCATGTTTTTAATGATCCATCGAGAGACGAGTCTAAGCGATGCCACATGGCACTCCCACGGAATGTCACGGGATTTGTCACCTAGGGTTTCTCGAGTCATGCCTCATAACGGATGTTCGCACCGAGGAACCTACTAGGGTTGACTTGAAACTTGGGTCCCTAGTGATCAAGGTCTCCTGACGGCCTTCTAACGTCGATGGGTCCTGGATATCTTACTTTACATAGAGATACCCAAGCCAAAGCAGACCCATGCCGCACTTGGTTCAAGGAGAACGGGAAATGAGAGGGATGCGCCACTCAACCTCTCTGCCCGTAGGGCATAGTCCCATTCCGATCCCCTAAAACGGCATGAATTGGACTCTAACTTAACAATACCTATAATAAAGCTAACCTAACTAGCCTAAATTGGCCTAGCTCCATGTCCAACCATGGATAAAGAAACAGGAAATCAACAAGATAAACTGAAAATGGAAAGAGACTAACCTTCATTAACATGGCAAGTTGCCATAGCTAAAAATGGAATACAAGAAAGAAAGTTATCTAGAACAAGATGCCTTCAAATGATCAAGAGATAATGCTACATTTGGCTGGCTGCCATTTTATATGTAAACCCTAGCTAATCCCTAGCTAACCCTAATTAAGGTTTCTTTACACATGTATGCCCTAATTCATAAAGGTATTTACAAAGGCAAAATAGGAGGGCAAAATTTCATACATGACAAACCATCCCCTCCTGAAGAAGCTTTGTCCTCAAAGCTGAAATTACATTGATTACAAGGATGGAAACATGTAAGAAGGTAGAGTAGAGGCTACATAATCCATGATAAACTCCAAAATTGGATCTTCAATAAATGGTCTTCATAGGATAGGAGTAACTATCATGAAATAGAGAGCAGGGCTGAATAAGTTAGCTAAAGTAAAATGCCCATAACTTTTGACTAAAGTGTCCAAATTCAGTGTTTGAGGTGTAGATACAGAATACATAACCCAAGGCATCAATCTATACCCTCAAACCCATATTTTGATTGTGTCAGGGCAATTTAATTCATCACAAAATTCATATACATCAAGCTTTCTCCTGTTCCAAGACACATGAAATCATCCCAAAATCAACCTCCAAGATCAAAAGGATGTGATAAATCCCATCCATAATCCATAGATGCACTCACGTAAATCCCTGGATCATATGGGAATGAAAGATCATCAGCATTATTGTTAACACCTCCATAATGCAAGGTACCATCCCCATAATCATTAAGAAAACCTGATGAATCATTATCATAATCAATAGGATGCTGAAAGTCATCATCAACATGAGGTATGAGCTGCTGAAAATCATCATGTAATGATTTCATATCCTCAATACTTATTTGGTCAATTGAATCTTCTTCAGCCCTTTCATCTTCAGCATTAGATTCATTGTCATATGCATCATCTTGGTTGACTACATAGTCCTCTTGATCCTCACTGACATTTACATGCTCTTGTTCTTCATTTACAGCTGCATCTCTTGGTTCTTCATCTTGGTCACTAAAAACATTCTCTTCTTCTTGTTCTTCTATACATGATTGCTCCTTAACTACATGTGTTACATGTATGGCATTGAGAGCAATTTGCCCTTGCTGCCCAATCACATCTTTAGGCTTGATTTTCAGCATAGGCATCATCTTCTTGCTGCCCATGACTATTATGTCCTTGCCCAACATATACATCTTCCATTGGGTCTTCCAAGAAAAGGACTGGAGCAAAATGTTTATTCCTGCAATAACCCTCATGATGAGGTAACCAATGCTCATTACACTTGTAGCATATCAACTGCCTTTGCATTTCCATCAGTTGTTGATGAGGAATAAGCTTTCTTCCAATGCCATGAGGAGTATGGAACTCAAGAACAACTGATACGTTAATATGCTTTGCCTTTCATACATTGTCATGCCCAAGGGTGTTCTTCTGCTTGCATTTATAACATAGGCCCTTGGAAGTTATGTTGTCCAAGATATGACTTGACAAGTAGATGCCATGTACACCATTGAAAGAAAATTGACGGACATTTTTCCCATCTATCAAATGATAACCATAACCATGAGCTTGATGTCCATGGTTTACTGCATAAGGCTCAATTTCTGTAGGAGCATTTGATTGCAGCTGCTCATAACCAAAATCATGATCATATACATGTTTCTGCCCATTCATGTACGACTGTCTATTTGAATGCATATCAAAAGAGTTGAAACCTTTCTCAATTCCTTGTGGCATTCCCACATGATTCTCATTCATGGAAGAGTGTCCAAAATGATTGTAAGGGTGTCCTTGCTTTTGGGGCTAACCATAAACATAATGATTGGCATGTTGTTTATGTCCAAAAATATTATGATCATTATTTCTATGTTGCAACTCAATAGTATTCTCATCACTGTCATCTGCATGTTGTTGGACATACCAATGCTCTTTGTACTCACCGTCATAATACAACTTCCGATCATAGTCATACTGTTGTTCATAATATCCATGACAAGAAGATTGTGGCTCATAATGTTGTTGATCATGTGTTTGATGTCCATACTTTGTGTATTCTTCATAATCTTCATGATAAGCATGCTATTGGTTTGCATAGTGTACTTGTTCCTGCATAGCTACTCCAAATGCATAGAAAAATGGTGTTTCAATGCTATTCATTTTCAAATGCACAGGTAGCCAAAGTAGGGGAAATGATCTCTTCCAAATTCATCAACTAGTTGTGATCTGCTCTAGACAGTGAGTGTGACCAAATTCTTGAATTGCCCCAAAACCCTGTACTTCTTTATGATTCACATTTCAAGGTCCAACATATAAAGCAGTGATCTAACACCATGTTACCTCCTTGATCAAGACCTGAATCAGAGACCGCGGAACCAAAGAGAATTTTCTAATCAAACAAGCTGAATCAGAGACCGCAGAACCAAAGAGAATTGTCTAATCAAACAAGCTAAACCCCATGTCTTCATCACTCTCTTCCTTCGGTTCTTCTTCTCTCTCTTTTTTTTCTTTCTTCATGAATCCTCTCATATTGCAAGCATAATTTTTCTCTGTTTGCTACAGTGTTTGAACTTACGAATATGTACTGAGACTGTCAAAATTCTGAAATCACCCTTGCTCTATGTCTTCTTTGGTTATGCTATATCTGAATGATGAACCAGGTTCTGGTCCTTGTGATTAGCTTGCTGGTCTTTCAAAGATGAGGATCAGCTCCAAAACATGTAGATTTAATGGTCTTTTTTTTTTAAGTGCAGCAACTGCTTCAGGATTTCTTCAATGGGAAAGAGCTCTGCAAGAGCATCAACCCTGATGAGGCAGTTGCTTACGGTGCTGCTATCCAGGCTGCAATTCTCAGTGGTGAGGGGAATGACAAGGTGCAAGACCTCCTCCTCCTTGACATCACCCCTCTCTCTCTTGGTCTGGAGACTGTAGGAGGTGTCATGACTGTCTTAATCCCTTGCAACACCACAATATTAACCAAGAAGGAGCAAGTGTTTTCCACTTACTTTGATAATCAGCCTGGCGTGTTGATTCAAGTGCATTAAGGAGCCTTCGAGGAACCATATTCATTGGAACACCTTCAGCGGAGCATATGCGATGAAGCAGTTTTGCTCTTCCTTTAATCTAAGCATTCGATCATGCTTTCGTTCCATCCTGGGAGGGAGTCTTGCTTGTTTGAGCTCCATCTTTAGACCTTATGCTCTCTGTAAGCATTCGATAAAAAAGAAGTCCTCAAATGCTTCCGTTCCATCCTGGGAGGGAGCTGTTGCCTATTTGAGCTCCAAATCTTTGTCGATGTGTAACTCAAACTAACTTCCGTCTCATCCACCTTTGGCCTGGCAACAGTGTAGAAGGCTTGCCGTAGGTTTATTAGAGCGGTGAGAGCCTCGGTGACCTAACCTGCTCTATGTGAAGCTTGCTATTCTTGCCATGAGCTTATGGAAGCCTTAGAAGCTCAATATGACCTTGACAATTTTTTTAAATGCAGTAATGGAGTATGTTTCAGCAGCACACACTCTTGGGTATGACAATGTATGCAAGGCAAAGCACATTAACGTATCAGTTTTTCTTGAGTTCCATACTCCTCATGGCATTGGAAGAAAGCTTATTCCTCATCAACAACTGATGGAAATGCAAAGGCAGCTGATATGCTACAAGTGTAATGAGCATTGGTTACCTCATCATGAGGATTATTGCAGGAATAAACATTTTGCTATAGCCCTTGACTTGGAAGACCCAATGGAAGATGTATACATTGGGCAAGGACATAACAGTCATGGGCAGCAAGAATATGTATATGTTGGGCAAGGACGTAATAGTCATGGGTAGCAAGAAGATGATGCCTATGTTGAAAATCAGGCTAAAGATGTGACTGGGCAGCAAGGGAAAATTGCTCTAAATTCCATACATGTAACACATGTAGTTAATGAGCAATCATGTATAGAAGAACAAGAAGAAGAGAATGTTTTTAGTGACCAAGATGAAGAACCAAGAGATGCAGTTGTAAATGAAGAACGAGAGCATGTAAATGTCAGTGAGGATCAAGAGGACTATGCAATCAACCAAGATGATGCATATGAAAATGAATCTAATGCTGAAGATGAAAGGGCTAAAGAAGATTCAATTGAACAAACAAGCATTGAAGATATGAAATCATTACATGATGATTTTCAGCAGCTCGTACCTCATGTAGATGATGACTTTCAGCATCCTATTGATTATGATAATGTTTCATCAGGATTTCTTCATGATTATGGGGATGATACCTTGCATTATGGAGGTGCTAACGATAATGCTGATGATCTTTCATTCCCATATGATCCAAGGATCTACATGAATGCATCTATGGATTATGGACGGGATTTATCACATCCTTTTGATCTTGGAGATTGATTTTGGGATGATTTCATGTGTCTTGGAATAGGAGACAGCTTGATGTATAGAAATTTTGTGATGAATTAAATTGCCTTGACACAATCAAAATATGGGTTTGAGGGTATAGGTTGATTCCTTGGGTTACGTATTTTGTATCTACACCTCAAACACTGAATTTGGACACTTCAGTCAGAAGTTATGGGCATTTGACTTCAGCTACCTTATTTAGCCCTGCTCTCTGTTTCATGACAGTTACTCCTATCCTATGAAGACCATTTATTGAAGATCCGCTTTTGGAGTTTATCATAGATTATGCAGCCTCTACTCTACCTTCTTACATGTTTCCATCCTTGTAATCAATGTAATTTCAGCTTTGAGGACAAAGCGTCTTCAAGAGGGGATGGTTTGTCATGTGGGAAATTTTGCCCTCCTATTTTGCCTTTGTAAATACCTTTATGAATTAGGGCATACATGTGTAAAGAAACCTTGATTAGGGTTAGCTAGGGATTAGCTAGGGTTTACCTATAAAATGGCAGCCAGCTAAATGTAGCATTATCTCTTGGTCATTTGAAGACATCTTGTTCTAGGTAACTTTCTTTCTTGTATTCCATTTTTAGCTATGGCAACTTGCCATGTTAATGAAGGTTAGTCTCTTTCCATTTTCAGTTTATCTTGTTGATTTCCTATTTCTTTATCCATGATTGGACATGGAGCTAGGCCAGTTTAGGCTAATTAGGTTAGCTTTATTACATCATTCAACCAGGAAAAAAAATCTAACTAAAATTGAAATAGATATGAAATAACAAAAGAACTATTGCATCAAGACATCTTCCATGTATTAATGATGAGAGCTCCAAAAATACATGACAGCCATGGCTGATGCTTCATCTAGCAAGAAGGAAGCTAACATCAAGAAAGTAAAACAACAAAACTTAGTGAATGAGCCAAAATATGTCTTCTCTTAGCCTCTTTCCCTCTTTATCCTAACTCCTCCTCTCCAAAGTTAAGGGTATATTTACATAGGCAAGGGCTGGAAATTACAAGGTATAGAATTAGCATGATTCCAAAGTACAAAAATATCAAGGTATTTTCTTTCATGGCAAACCATCCCTTCCTAAGATGGTTTTGTCCTCAGAACCAAGGATAAATGGATCAAATTCAAGCCAAGGATGATAGTAATCATGTCCAGGTAGTTCCGATATGATAGGAAAGCACTTTCCATATAAGGGAGACCTTTATGTATACCAAACTGTGAGTAAACTGGCTGCTGTCCAAGCAGGACTGAATTACAAAAACTATCATAACTTTTGATAGAGTGGTCCAAATGACACATATGAAGTATAGACATGAAGTATAAAATCCCTAGTATCACCCCATAATGTCAAAATCAAATTTTGATAAAGTCGGGATAGTTTTATTGCCAACAGTAATATCTCATAGCAAGCTGTCCCTGCACATTCTGTCATGTATCATCCTGCAATAACCAAGGAAAATCATTCACATAAGTGGATGGTTGCCAAGAAGACTCCTCTATAGGTAGGCTCTTCCACTTAATGAGGTACTCAATAAGAGTACGATTTCTGAGCACTTTTTCTCTCTTTCCAATAATACTTTCAGGTTCATATTTGACAAGTCTTGCTTCATCCATTGGTGGCAACTCTTCCAATACCTGCACATCAGGTCCAACATACTTTTTAAGCTGTGAAATATGAAATGTATCATGTATTCTAGTGGAAGAAGGTAGTTGGAGCTTATAAGCAAGCTCTCCAACTTTGTCCACTACCAAATATGGTCCATAAAGTCTATGAGCAAGCTTATTGTTCCCACCCTTCAATGAAGCATAGTGTGTCTTGGGCACTTTAAGAAACACCCAATCTCCAACTTTGAAGTCCAAATGTCTTCTCTTCTCATTGGCATAGACTTTCATTACTTCTTGTGCTTTCCTTATGATGTCCTTGCATTGTCTCATGAGTGTCTCCATCCTTTCCAACTCTTCCTTTGCTTGGGGGTTGATACCTTCATGAAACAAAACTGATGGGATTTGGACTTTATACCCATAAAGTGCTTCAAATGGGGACATATCTATGCTCATGTGATACGTATTGTTATAGCAAAATTTAGCAAGGTGGACCCAATGATCCCTTAAAGCTTGTGTGTCATGACAATAATGCCTAAGGTACACTTCCACCCAGTGATTGACTCTCTTCGTTTGCCCATCAGTTTGGGGGTGATAGGCTGTACTAGGAGTGAGAAAAGTACCCATAGAAGAGAATAGACTTCTCCAAAAGTTGCCCATGAATTTTGTATCTCTATCCGATACTATTATCATTGGCATACCATGCAGCTTGAACACACCTTCCATAAATTGCTCAGCCACTTGCCTTGCTGAATATTGTATTTTGGTTGGAATAAAGTGGGTTGATTTAGTCAATCTATCAAAAACCACATAGATAATATTCCATCCATGACTAGTAGTAGGTAATCTCGTTATAAAGTCCATGGAAATGTCAGTCCATTTTCTCGTAGAAATAGGTAAAGGATGAAGGAGTCCCCGAGTGGTAATAAAGTGGAGTCCTTATTTTATTGGCACTCTAAACACTTGGATACATGCTCCTTGACATCTTTCCATAAAGCCTTCAAATAAAAACTTTTATGGACCTTGTCAAAGGTCTTGAAATGATCCAAATGACTAGCCATTGGTGATGAGTGCATCTCATGGAGCACTTTTAGCTTGAATTTACTGTTAGGAACCAAGTACACTTTACCCTTAAACCATAAGAGTCCATTATGCACTTTGAAATTTGGAAATTCTTCATCATGTCCTTGCTGTAATTTCTGTAAAATCTGGACAACATGCTCATCCAACACATATTATTCTTGGATGTCATTTATCCAGTCCTTATAAATTGTAGATACTGTAGATAAACTGCATGCCCACATTCTAGATAACGCATTAGCCACAACGTTATCCTTTCCAGCCATGTATGCTATTTCAAAATCATATGACTGCAAGGTAGCCAACCATCTCTTTTGCTTGGGAGAAAGGTTGGGCTATGAGAGAAAATACCTCAACACCCTGCCCACATTCTAGATAATGCATTAGCCACAACGTTATCCTTTCCATCCATGTATGCTATTTCAAAATCATATGACTGCAAGGTAGTCAGCCATCTCTTTTGCTTGGGAGAAAGGTTGGGCTGTGAGAGAAAATACCTCAACACCCTATGATTGCTTTTGACTTTAACATGTGTTCCATAAAGATAATGATACCATTGTCCTTGTTGATTGATCAAATAAGGTACTAAATACTTTTGTGTTAAATTGATTGTTGGGATATGATTTGGATGATTATTCCAAGTTCTTGTGCTTGATGGTAAATGCATGGCATGGGTCAGTGATGACAAGTTGCCATGGGAAATAAAGGAATGTTTTCTTGGTAGATTATATTAGGTCGATTGCCTTTATTGTGCTTGATTCTTAATTGGATGAATTAAGGAGGGATATTTTGCACGGGTGGATAATCTCCAAGGTCACACTGTGTTTCAACCCAAGAGGGCACTACTCGATTCACGAGCTGAAGGTCGATCATGGAAGTTGTGTCTCACTTGTAGGTCGCTTGGGGTCAGTTAGAGCTCTAAACACCCCTTGCCTAGTCCAAAACGAAGTTGAAGACTGTCGTGACTCCAACGTCTATGTTGTTGGAAGATCCTATACTAGATAAAGGATGGAAATTATGGTGCCATGTGATTTGGACCGGGTACTTCTGTTGGGCAGAAGGGATATATAATTTCTCATGTATGGGCAAAAGACAAAGATTAACATCAAGATAAGTTCAAGAATTTGTTTTAACTTGTTTGTCAAAGGATTTCTTGTTGCGTATTCGTGTCTGTGCCATAAATTACGTTAAAAAACCATGTTCCCTAAAAGGATTAATTAAGGAAGTCGATTTTAAATGCCACACATAAATGTGATATGACCTAATTAGATAACTAAAGAATGCCTATTGAGGGAAGCGAGTGGATGAAACCCCCAACAAGTTTGTCCTATATGGCACGATGGTCCCAGAGAACTGGGAGGCTTCTCACAAGGTTTTATTGTCATTCATCGACTTTAGGCATTGTTAAGTTAGAACCCGATTCATGTCGAGAAGGATGTAGTATTTCCATGGGCCGTGAGACCTGCCCCCCCCCCCCCTTCAAATTAAATTTAAACAAAAAAATTTAACACCCCCTCCAGTTGGTGGAGGGAGGGGGAGCTTTAATATTAGGTGAAGAAGATGACAATAACGGGGAGTTGCAGTGACAGATGATGAGATGACAGGGAGTAAGTCGATGGTAGCAAAGTTGTTGATGATGACGAGAATGATGATGAGGTTGAGGTTGACGATGATAACGGGGAGGAGGGGCACACGTGTGGCACCTCCAACCCCCCCACTATCTCTCTTCCTCCCTTAGAAGTCATCGACTACATGGCGGGGGGACCATTTTGGCTGCTTGGGTGGAGGCAAAGGGAGGGGGCCCCGTGTCAACCCCCCCTCCAAAAAAAAAAACCCTTCTCCCCCCTATAAACCCCCCCCCCCCAAAAATAAAGAACACGATAATTTTTTCTTCCCTCCCTACTGCTGGTTTGATAGAGAGAGAGAGAGAGAGAAGGAAGGTGAATCCTAGAGTAAGAGAGAAAGGGAGAGAGAGAGAGAAGAGGCTCAAGGGAAATTCCTTTCTTGGACGGAGCTTTGAGTACCCTCTCTACCCATGATGATTTTCGTGATCTCTCAATCAACTACCCCTCTACGTGGGAAAAGGTTGCGAGAGTCAAGGCAATGCGCATAAAACTCCGACACAAAGGAGTGCTCCAAAAGAAGAGAAGACCCGCATTCCAAGCTCCAAAATGGCCCCAAAGCGCAAACTCTCCCAAGTAACCGGAAAAGCCACACCCATGGAAGGAGGATCGGGCAAGGATGTCACTACTAACACGAATAGGTTTTCGAGTTTAAATGCTAATTCGACACTCCAAAACTAGATACTAACATGGTGTGTAGTCCTATGAATGAGACATCAAAGCATATTTATCGTAAAAAGAATCATACTTTTGCATCACGTAAATTGCTTAATTGGAGAGGTAGTTGTAAAGGCTTAATGCCCATGATTCGCCACGCCTCTACGGGTTGTTGCAGTACTAAGCCAAGTGTATATAAATATACCATGTAAGTCGATTGCATCCTATAGACCATTAGAATCAATTAACTTGCATTTACGTCAGGTATGATGAACTCATGTATACTCACACTTAAATACTTAGGTCAACTTTATGATTTGCATAAATTCACTAGAATGAATTTTCATGAATGAGAATCCCGCATCCTATCATCAACTAGGAAAAAACTTGCATCTAGATTTGCATGGCATCATGGACAGTTTCGATTGCAGTACATAACAGGGATTCATCTTAAAAGATAGATTTGAGATGCACATGTGAATTGCTAAACTTAATTGCAAGAGGCAGTTCGGTAAATGAAACCCTATATGATAAGTAAGGCTAGGGTTTAATTCGACTCAATCAGGATTTAGTTGTAAATAATTCAAATTATTGTTACGATCATATGTTGAATTTGAGTCAAGTAAACATGCTCATTGGTCTCCATCCTAACAACTAGCCGCACGATAAGTCCAGAACTCCCTTAGAGATATCATTCTAAATTACGATAAAACTCGAAGCCAATACGAGAAAACTCAAATGTCATATCCACATGAAAGAATGACCATTCGCCTTGTGACCTTCACTGCTCACAAGCATTTAAGGATTGCAAAAGGGCTTAGTTTACTCTTGACTTGTGAAAGGAATGAACAAAAGTTTCTGTCACGAATTCTTAAGGGACTGAAACTCGAGGGTAAAGTTAGAAACCTTGATAAGGCTCTAAGGAGAAAAAATGGTTACCAAATAACCAATTAAAACCCTAGATTGAATTATTAAAGACCTATGATACCAAGACAAGAACCTTAGACTAAAGGCTAGCAAATTAGGTCAGCTACCATCCAAAAACTATTAGATATAAATCCAATAGCGTAATTACTCGCTCCTATCACATAAGAATGAGGTCAAAATGAGGGTATTCTCTATCCCAAGGAAGGTCACGGTAATTGACACCAAGGCAAGAAAGACCCAAGAAGGGTGAATTCTAAGCATTCAAAAATAGGAACTCCACCTTAGTAGATGTCCCAAGCACTCATCTTCCTTATTGTTTGTGCTTGTTAATTTAGGAACACCGTCTGTGAAAGGGTTGTATGACCCCAAACTCACAAAAGAAATTGGAACAATGAATCATGTTAAATTCATGGAGGGCACTCCAAACCACCCCCAGCTAGCCGCCAACCCTATCCAAGGGGTTCTAAATAACCGTGATAAGAACGTAGACCAAATCTGCCACAAGAGGTCTCTCCATGGGTTAGTTTGAACGTAGGAGAATACTTGGATGCCAGGGGGGACTCTGGCTATAAATTCCCTGCCTTTGGGTCCTACTCAAACAATCTATGTGACTTGAGATGGATTCTCGAGGCCTTGTTACTAGTGCAAGGGCGAAAACTTGGAGAAAATAAGATGTATCCTCACAGATTGTGGGAATCGTCCTTTTTGGATAAAACTTGTACCTTCGTTAAAATGCTAATATAAATTTCACTCCCAAGGAACCTGTTTGAACAGTTTTCGTGTCAGTGCCATAAGTTACGTGAACGAACCCTGTTCCTTAAAGGGCTTAATTAAAGAAGTCGACTTTAAATGTCACACATAAGTGTGGTAGGACCTAATTAGATAACTAAAGAATGCCTATTGAGGGAAGCGGGTGGGCAGAACCCACAATGGGTCCGTTCTATGGAAGGAAGGTACCGGAGGATTGGGAGGCTTCTCACAAGGTTCTAAATCATACCACCTTTAGGTATTGTTAAGTTAGAACCCGATTCATGCCATTTTAGGGGACCAAATGTCAAGATTGTGGGAGAGAAGGAAGGAGTCTCACTTGTAGCTTTCTTTCTTGCACAATGGGGGAATACACACAAAGGTGGAGGCTGAAAATAGTTTTCCTCTTCTTAGTTGTGTAAGCCAAAAGAACTCTCATACAAAGAAATAGAAGAATTCTATATATGGGTCTCAAACCAAACTCAACTAACTAAGGTGGCATACTAACTGAGCCACGAACTAGAGTAGATAAGGATAGCTATCATGTAGATATTATTCATGGGCGGTGTACCAACCGCATCTGCAACTGACAAGTCGGTGACATAAATACACAACGGTCACCCTAGCGTATCACGAGTGGAGCTCGATATCTCAACACTCCCCCTCGAGCTCAATCCCAATTCCTGCACACCAAGCAGGTCTCTGAACTTGCGCAGCTTCTCTGCGCCCAATGCCTTCGTGAATATGTCAGCTACCTGATCCTCTGTGCTGACATAAACTAGATCAATAAGACCTAGTAAAACCCTCTCTCGCACATAGTGCTAATGCACCTCAATGTGCTTTGTTCTAGCATGATAGACTGGGTTATTTGCCAAGTGTATACTACTCATGTTGTCACAATAAATGACAACTGGCCCATCTATAGACTGATGCATATCATAAAGTAGCTTATGCAACCAAGCTACCTCACATGCAGCCATTGCTGCACCCCTGTACTCAGCCTCTATGCTCGACAAGGCAACTGTAGGCTGTTTCTTGCTGCTCCAAGTGACTGCAGCACTCCCTAGATTGTCTATCAGAAATACTACCAGCCCAATCAGCATCAATGTATCCATGCAACTGTATCTGAACCCCAATCACACTTGGTGATCTGATCACCTCAATGCCCAAGAAATAACACAGCTCTCCCAAATCCTTCATCTCAAACTTCTGCTTCAATAGCATTTTCACATAAAGGATATCTTCATCACTGTCACCTGTCATAATCAAATCATCAACATAAATGACAAGTAGCATAATACCTTTCTCTGTTTTTCTCACATAAAGTGAGAAATCTGCCTTGGAAATCTAAAAGCCAATAGTGACAAGATACTGTCCTATCTTGTCAGACCATGCTCTAGGTGCTTGCTTCAAGCCATACAAGGCTTTCTTCAACATGCAAACAAACTCTGGATGAATAGCACGCACATAACCTGGTGGCTGCTCCATATAGACCTCTTCTTGCAAATCACCATGCAAGAAGGCATTCTTTACATCCATCTGATGTAAAGACCATCCCTTTGATGTAGCGATAGCAATGACTGCTCTTACGGTTGCCATCCTTGCAACTGGACTGAATGTTTCTTCATAGTCAATGCCATATGTTTGTGCATATCCCTTGACTACTAATCTTGCATTGTATCTGTTCACAGAACCATCTGCATTGTGCTTCACCTTATAAACCCACTTACAGCTTTGCATTTTTACCTTTAGGCAAAGGTACCAATTCCCATGTAGCATTTGCTTCCAAGGCATCCATTTCTTCATCCATGGCTTTCTCCCATTTTTCTTTTCCCATGGCTTCCTCAAAAGAAGTGGGTTCTGGTTCCTGTATCTCTTTAACCATATATGCATAGTGAATGGCTGTAAATCCATCATATTTCAGCCTATCCACAGGATACCTAACTCTCGTAGACCTGCGCAAAGTAGGTTCACCCCAGGTGCTCTCAAAACATCCCTGGTCTTCCTTACTCCAGGTGTAACAATAGAAGGAATACCCAGCTCATCATCAATGCTCTGTTCTGAGCCACTGGATTCACCATCCACATAAGAGTGATCTGCATTCACATCAAACATGGGCTGATCAACCTTCTCTTTTCCTTTTTGTGATACCTGCATACCACTATCTGCATTACTTTGAGAAGATTCTCCTGATCTCAATCTGCTTGTCCATGGTGAAGAATGTGAACCACTGCTAGAGGACGCTCCAGGTCCACTAATATTTTGTGACTGCTGCTGTGAATTCTGTGCAGCATTACCATTTTGTGCATCTACATCATCAATCACATTTACTAGTTTATACCAGCTACTCATCTAATCAAAAACAATATCTCTGCTCACCGTAAACTTACGAGTAGAAGGATTATAGCATCTATACCCTTTTTGCTGCAAAGAGTAACCAATAAAGATGCACTTCTTAGCTTTTGGATCCAACTTGGATCTCAACTCATCTGACACATGTACATAGGCAATGCAACCAAAAATTTTCAAATGAGAAATATCTGGTTTCTTACCAGTATACCTCTCCTCTGGAGTCATTCCATGTATTGCTGCAGTGGGAGTCCTGTTCATTATGTAGACTGCTGTAGCAACTGCTTCAGCCCAATAAAAATCTAGCAAGTCTTTTTCATTGAGCATGGCACAAGATACCTCTCCAATATGCCTGTTTTTCCTTTCTGCAATTCCATTTTGTTGTGGGGTATGACGGCATGAATATTGCTGCTTTATGCCATGCTCCTGCAGGAACCTTGCAAACTCATTTGAGAGGTACTCTCCCCCTCCATCTGACCTTAGGCATTTTATTTGCAGGCCTGTTTCTTTTTCAACCATAGCTTTAAGGGTTTTGAAATGCCCAAAAACTTCACTTTTTTTTTCATAAAATACACCCAAACTTTTCTGCTATAGTCATCAATAAAAGTGACAAAATAATGACAGCCTCCAAGAGATGCAGCTTTAGTAGTCCACACATCAGAGTGGATTAATTCCAATGGCTTCTCACTCTCTTGAACATGTCTAGGAAATGGTTTCCTTGCCTGTTTTTCAAACTGACAGGCTTCACATACCTTATGCATTTCTGCAACCTTGAATTTGGGCAATCCTGCAACAATATTTTGGGCTTGCATTGATTTAAGTCGCTGTACATTAACATGACCAATGCGTTTATGCCAGATATCAATATCTGCAACTACACCGATCCCATGTGCAAACATTGCTGCACTCAATTCAGGCATGTCTGCATCCAACGTAAACATTCTGCCCTTCTTCTTTCCTTTTGCTATCAAGTGACCTTTATTTTTCATATCCTCAACAAAGCATCCATGAGGATTAAATCTGACCTGCAAGCCCTGCTCAACCATTTGACCAACAGAAACCAGATTCTTGGTGATATTCAGGACATGAAATACATCGGACAGGTATTTCTTTTTCCCATCCTGCATAGACAAAGGAATTTTTCCAATCTGCACAATAGGATGTGCAGTATCATCACCAATCTCCACAAATCCTGGTTTTTCCATTTTCCTTGCATCCTCCATCCATTCTGCATGACCTGTCATGTGGTTTGATGCACCTGAGTCAACATACCACACATCATTGCTTTCTTCTGCACTTATCACAGAATTGTTCATGTGCTGCACCATAAACAAATGCTCATTTCTGTCATCACCCTGTCTACTAGAAGATGCATAATTCCCTTGTTGCAGTTTTCCATTCATGATGTCATTCTGCTTTTTATAGCAGTCTTTAGCCATATGACCCATTTCTCAAAATTAATGCTACATTTTATGCTCAATGGATTCGGAATAGATCCAATATCTATATGAATTTGATAAAAGAGAATTATAATGTCCACATTCACCTTGTGTTTGCACATATTAAGGCTTGCTATTTTGCATGTGCTTGTCTAAACATGCTAAGGCTCTCAAAACATTTGGTCTAGTATCATGGCAAGTGGATATGACAAATATGAACCAAAAATATCATGGGTCTTCTTGTGTTTCTTTATACTAGGAGTTAACTCATGAACCAATACGGCACACCCAAAATGCAATAAAGACCTTACACCTTTATTTCCACAATCCTAGGAAGGGTTTTCATCATTTCCAAGGGGGAGGAATAAAAGTGCAAAATGAATGAAAAATCAAAACAGGAGTGGAACTACAAAGGAAAGGATGAATGGTTCTTTTTCTTTTCGTAAATATGCTCCATAAAGTTCTTGTGTAAAATGTATGGACTGATTGATGTGAAAATTCTCATTTTGTGATTTGTATCTTTCATCATTGGATATTGATCTTTCTAGTCACTTTATCTTTTGTGTAAGAAACCTTGTGAGAGAAGGAAGGAGTCTCACTTGTAGCTTTCTTGCTTGCACAATGGGGGAATACACACAAAGGTGGAGGCTGAAAACAGTTTTCCTCTTCTTAGTTGTGTAAGCCAAAAGAACTCTCATACAAAGAAATAGAAGAATTCTATATATGGGTCTCAAACCAAACTCAACTAACTAAGGTGGCATACTAACTGAGCCACGAACTAGAGTAGATAAGGATAGCTATCATGTAGCTATTATTCATGGGCGGTGTACCAACCGCATCTGCAAAACTGACAAGTCGGTGACATAAATACACAATGGTCACCCTGGCGTATCACGAGTGGAGCTCGATATCTCAACACCAAAATGGGATTGTGCCCTATGGATAGAGAGGTTGAGTGACGCATCCCTCTCTTTTCCTATTTTCTTTGACCCAAGTGCGGCATGGATTTGCTTCAGCTTGGGTATCTTTGTGTAAGGTAGGATGTCCAAGACCTGACACTAGAATACTGTTAGAAGACTTTGGCCACTAGAAACCCAGATTTCAGGTCGATCCTAATGGATTCATTCCATCAGACTCGAAAACCCCTAGGCGAAAAACCTCGAAAGAAGAATAATAATAATAATAATAATGAGAGAGAGAGACAGAGAGAGAGGTGAGAGAGAGAAAGAGAGAACCTTCCAAGAAGGTTCTCCTTCTCTTCCCCTCCTTAGAGGGTTGCCACACACATTTCCTCTTTTCTTTTCCCCGAGCTCATCCCTTAACCCACAAGCCAATTACCCCTTTTCTCGAGCAAGTGGCTACTAAAGTCTTGTGTGATTCGCATCTAACAGAGGAGAAGACGAAGGATGGCCCCCAAGTGAAAAGTGTCACATGCATATGGCCATCCCTCAAAGAGCAACGAAGCCACGGTGAAGGGCATCATTGCCTATCCAACTGCGGTACTGGTTGTAAGTAATGTATTTCTAAATTAATATATGCTTGCTTTGATTCCCGCATGAGGAGCATTAGACCTATATTATGTCACACGAGAATAAGACATTGAGAAGGATAAACTACATCGCAAGTATTCAAAGGATTAAATTCCCCAAATGAGTGTATCAAGATAAGTTAATTGTATTTAGATGCTACGTGATGAATTCATAAACAACATATAAGGCTTCAAGCATTCCTCGCTAGGTGCGCTTCATCACTTGGAAGGTATATGTTGCAACTTGCATGCTTGATGGATTACGTGGCAAGCAACTTAGTCTAGAAGAGAATCATTTTCGAAGCTCTAGACCTTTGCCCAAGCTCTCATTAATAGCTCATGTTTGATGGATTGGGAATCTTGATGTTGTGCTTAGCTAGTACAAACTATGATCATAAGGATTAAAGACTAAGATGCCTTTGATCCATTTGATAACAATTACATTTATCAATCCAAATTCAGGGATTGGGCTTGGATTGGTGGGCTAGATACAAACAACAACTCTAGGCCTCAAAGGCAAGTAGAGAGCTCAAGGGGTTAGGAAAGCTCGAGTCAAGGGAAAGACCGATGCTTTTGCACTTGTAGGTTATTGATAAATGTAAGTGATTAATAGAACTTATGTCTTGTATAATGTATGAAACCTTAATATATGCCTTAGCCGAAAGAAGGGTGTGTTAGGTAAATTTTACATAGAACCACTCCTTGTCCCAATGGGGGTGAGCAAATACGTGATGGAAAGGTTATTGCGACTATTCCTCCAATGTTTTGGAAAAGGATACTATTGTTTTTGTTGATTGATCAAATAACATCTTAAATGCTTTTGTGTTAAACTGATTGTTGGGATGTGATTTGGATGATTATTCCAAGTGCTTGTGTTTGATGGTGAATGCATGGCAGGGGTCAATGATGACAAGTTGCCATGGGAAATAAAGGAATGTTTTCTTGGTAGATGATATCATGCTGATTGCCTTGATTGTGGTTGATTCTTAATTGGATTAATTAAGGAATGATATTTTGCATGGGTGAATCATCTCCAAGGTCATACCACGCTTCAACCTGAGAGGGCACTGCTCAATTCATAGGCCAAAGGTCAAGTGGTGAAAAGGCCAACCACGGAAGTTGTGTCTCACTCCTAGATCACTTGGGGTCAGGTGCAGCTCTGGACACACCTTGCCTAGTCTGGAATAGAGTTGAAGAGTTCCATGAGGCCAACGTTTATGGTGTTGGAAGGTCCTATTCTAGATAAATGATGGAAATTATGGTGCCATGTGATTTGGACCAGGTACTTCTGTTGGAAAGAAGGGATGCATAATTTCTCCTGTATGGGCATGAGACAAATATTAACGTGAAGATAAGTTCAAATATTTGTTTTAACTTGTTTGTCAAAGGATTGCTTGCTATGTATTCTTGTCTATGCCATAAATTATGCAAATAAACCATGTTCCCTAAAAGGCTTAATTAAGGAAGCCGATTTTAAATGCCACACATAAATGTGATAGGACCTAATTACATAACTAAAGAACACCTATTGAGGGAAGCAGGTGGACAGAACCCGTGATGGGTCTGTCCTATGGCAGGATGGTCCTAGAGAACTGGGAGGCTTCTCACAAGGTTTTGCTATCGTTCAACTTTAGGTGTTGTTAAGTTGGAACCTGATTCATTCCAGGAAGGATGTAGTATTTCCATGGGCCGTGAGACCTGCCCCCCTTTCAAATTAAATTTAAATGAAAATTTTTAACTCTCCCTGTCGATGCCGCCAGTTGGCGAAGGGAGGGGGAGCCGTAACATTAGGTGGAGAAGATGACAATAACATGGAGCTACAGTGACAGATGACGAGACGACAAGGATTGAGTTGATGGCGGCAAAAGTGTTGATGACAATGAGAACAATGATGAGGCTAAGGCCGAAATGGCCTCGAATCAAAAAAATAGGGCTACCGACGGCTAAAGCCCTTTCCCACAGCATATACTGCCCTCTTGCTACACCGTGAAAGGCGTCTCAATCTAAGACAATGCACTCTTGCACTTTTCGGATGTACTACTTGCAAAGACTTGCTCCCAAACTCGAAAAATGAAAGCAACACTAGTCCTCTTACCAGAACACCGCGAACTTGGTTTGCTTTCTTGAGCTCCTTACCACAAACCAGGCTCCGATACCATGTCAAGATTGTGGGAGAGAAGGAAGGAGTCTCACTTGTGGCTCTCTCACTTACACATTGGGGGAATACACACAAAGGTGGAGGCTGAAAACAGTTTTCCTCTTCTTAGTTGTGTAAGCCAAAAGAACTAGATCTAGTACAAAGAAATAGAAGAACCCTATATATGGGTCTCAAACCAAACTCAACTAACTAAGGTGGCATACTAACTGAGCCACGAACTAGAGTAGATAAGGATAGATGTCATCTAGCTATTATTCATGGGCGGTGTACCAACCGCATCTGCAGCTAACAAGTCAGTGACATAAATGCACAACGGTCACCCTGGCATATCAGGAGTGGAGCTTGATATCTCAATAGAATTATCAGGTCGGTTTTTTCGAGTGCGATACTAAGCAAAATTTTAAACCTGGCTTAGCTCTACCTAGCGTATTGAAGTGGTCATCATTTGAGTTACACCCTTACAATGAATTACCTAGCTGATCCAATTGTCTAGTGACAAGAGGTGATATTTCCTTAAAAGAGATGCAAATCCCTTTTCCTAAGAGATGTAAATAATTGCAAAATAGAACATTCTATGCGATTCATAGACTTTTCCTTCTATGCAGCTAAAAGATTTTCAATGATCATTTGTTTTCCCTTGCACTAAAACTATAATGATGCAACGGAACCAAGCCTTAATGATTGACCATTTAGGACTAACTCATATAGAAACCTACGTTGAGTTTCAACAAGAACTATACCTATAAACCTTTTGTCCAATGCATTGAATTCATGATTTACTATGAAATGCATCTTTTTCTAAAACAACTTCAATAAAGAAGTTCATGCATGACGAATGTCATAAGACTATTGTTGACTTAATCCATTCAGCGGCACTTAACCCGACTTAAAAATGCAAGCATCCTCACATGCAACAGGTAAGTTTATGGTTTCCTTTTCATGCAATACAATTGTTTGGACAATATTCAACGGCGTCTAAGATTAACCTTTATACGAATCATGTCTATGGATTTTGAATCATAAGTGCAATATGAGACAAGTTCTATCCTTCTTAGCACAATCCCTCTTCTAATTTATGCATTATACATTCAAGGAGATTGCAACTTGGAGGTGCAAGCATCTTTCAAAGGCATGGCATGCACTAACTTCATAAACGAATGGATAATTACGTTTAAAATTTCCAAATGTATTTAGCTCGACTACATATATTAAAGACATGCTTAAATGCATTCTTCCCATGAAAATTAAACGTGCCTAATGCATTCCTTTTATGCGAAATTAATCTTCTAAGAACCTGGGCATTGGGGTTCGAGATATTGTCCACACATGTGCTCGGGGTAGAAACTCCCGCTTGTGCTCCTCTTGCCACTTTCTTGGGAGCCATTGACGACATAAATAATTTGATTCAGCAACTCTCTCTCTTGGGCTACTTTCGCATATCGACTCCTCTCTGCCCAGGATCTTTCCTTCTGCGCAGGACACGGTTTTTACAAAATGGGGTTTTAAGACAAACCTACAATGCACGGGAGAACAAGATTTATGGAAGCTCAAAATTAGAAGCTTCGAAGCTTCTCAAGCTTCTACTTCTGACAAAAACATGGGGAAGAAATACGTGATGATGGAGAGGATGGAGAGGATGGAGAGGACGACAAAGAAGCGGAGGGTGATGATAATGATGATGGCGATGGCGATGACGCGGGCGGCAGCCTAGCGGACTGCAGGGCGTGATGGCGGCAACACGGCTGCTCCCTTCTCTCTCCTCATGCCTCCCTCCCAAGCTCCAGGGGGGGTTCATATAGTTGGAGGGGGGGGGGAGATAGCCATACACATGGCTATTGCATGCTCCCCTCCCTCATGCTTCCCCATGCCTACTCAAGCTTCTCTCCCTCTCCCACTCCTCTCCCCTGCCATGCATCGGCTGAGGGGAGGGGGTAAATAATAATAATAAATTACCTTTTTTTTAAAACCATTATCCATTTTCCCTTCCCGTGAAGGGTGTTCTTGTGCGGTCTTGCAAGTTTTTAGCCTCGGCCTCCTACGCTCGATGTGGTGAGCTGTTTATTGAAGCACGTGGGGTAAGGGCTTAGCCATTATCATTATTCTGTTGTGGGAGATGTCTTAGCACTGCTTTTGCACGGGGCATGTAGTGGTCAAAATTCTTTAATATTTCGTGCGGAAATATTACAATTTAGTCTCTCTCTCTCTTTCTCTCCCATAGCGTGTCGAGCCCTTTCAAGGCCTCCCATGCCCCTTGCGATGAGGGAGGGGGTTTATAGGTGTTGGGGGGTGTATTATTGGGGGGGGCATGGTGGCGGCCCTCACCTCCAATCTGGGCAGCCAGATTAGCTACTGCCATGTAAGGGGGGAAAATAGATAGTGGGGAGGGGAGGGGGAGAAGATGTGGCACACGTGTGCCCCTCCCCCCATTGACTTCATCAATATCATCTTCCTCCTTCTTGATGTCATCTCACCGCCTCCATGTCACGTCGTCGTTATCTTCCTTCCCCTCGCCACCTATTCGATGGAGACTAGGGGGGTGTTATAAGAAAAATTAAACTAATTTTATTAAAATTATAGTGGGGGTATACATGGGAATTATAACCTAGCCTTCTTCCCAACATGTACAAAAGCATCAGTCTTTTCCTTGACTCAGGCTTTTCTAACCCCTTGAGCTCTCTACTTGCCTTTGAGGCTTGGAGTTGTTGTTTGTATCTAGCCGAATCCCCAAATTTGGATCGAATGCATCTTAGTCTTTAATCCTTATGATCATGGTTTGTACTAGCTAAGCACAACATCAAGATTCCCAATCTATCAAACATGAGCTATTAATGAGATCTTGAGCAAAGGTCTAGAGCTTTGAAAATGATTCTCTTCTAGACTAAGTTACTTGCCATGCAATCCATCACACATGCAAGTTGCAACATATACCTTCGAAGTGATGAAAGTGCACCTACTATTGCAAATGCTTGAAGCCTTACACATTGTTTATGAATTCATTGCATAACATTTAAATACAATTAATTTCTCTTGATACACGCATTTAGAGAATTCAATCCTTTGAATACTTGCGATGCAGTTAATCCTTTTCAAAGTCCTATTCTCGTGTGGCATAATACAGGTCTAATGCTCCTCATGTGGGAATCAAAGCAAGAATCTATTAATTTGGAAATACATTACTTACGACCGGTACCTCATTTGGATAGGCAATGATGCCCTCGGCCAAGGCTTCATTGTTCATTTAGGGATGGCCATTTGTGCGTGACACTTTCCGCTTTGGGGCCATCCTTGGCCTTCTCCTCTGTTAGACGCAACTCGCACAAGAATTTAGCAGCCACTTGCTCGAGAAGAGGGGCAATCAGCTTGTGGATTAAGGGATGAGCTCGGGGAAAAAGAAAAGAGGAAATGCGTGTGGCCACCCTCTAAGGAGGGGAAGAGAATGAGAACCTTCTTGGAAGGTTCTCTCTCTTTCTCTTTGTCACCCTCTCTCTCCATCCCTCTCTCTCTCTCTCTCTTCCCTTCTTCTTCTTCTTCTTCTTCTTCTTCTTCTTCTTCTTCTTCTTCTTCTTCTTCTATGTCTCTCTCTCTTCTCACCTCTCCCTTTCTCTCCCTCTCTCTTCCTCTCCCTCTCTCTCTCCTCTTTCTCTCTCACACACACACACTCTCTCTCTCTCTCTCGCCCCCATAGCGTGTCGAGCCCTTTCAAGACCTCCCATGCCGTCTTGCGATGAGGGGGGGTTTTATAGGTGTTAGGGGGGTGTATTATCGGGGGGCATGGTGGAGGCCCTCATCTCTAGTCTAGACGGCCAGATTAGCTACGGCCATGTAGGGGGGAAAAGAGATAGGGGGGAGAGGTGGCACACGTGGGACCCTCCCCCCATTGACTTCATCGATATCTTCTTCATCCTTGACATCATCTTGTCACCTTCACGTCACGTTGTTGTTATCTTCCTTCCCCTCGCCGCCTGTTCACAGTGGCAGCTTGGTAGGGAGGTGGGATAAAAATAATTTAAAATAATTTTATTAAAATTGTAGGGGGGATTCATATGTGGGGGTTTTACATCCTCTCCCCATTAGAGAACTTGAGATGTCCTCATCTCAGAAGAACTGGGGAAGATAAGCATTAATGGGGCTTAAGGCCTGTGGATTAGGACCCACCATGCATCCAATGCGCTACTTGTAATAACTCAAGTAGTGCAACTCATACTATTGCAATTAATCGTAGGTACAAGAGTAGTATTTATTCCAATACAAGTTATATTATATGTCGATAAAGTTTCTAGGATTTCTAATCATCCTGAAGAGGTGTAGTGGGTTCTAAATCTTTGTCTTCATCTGATTCCTCTATATATCCATAGACTACGCCTATGTAGCTTCGTTTTCTTGGAGTCTCAATATCTTATGGGCTTAAGTCAGGGCAATCTTCTTGGACGTACCTAGCTCATTGCACTGGAAGCATTGAAGGTAGGGACATCTCCTACGGATGTGCCCTATCTCTCCTCACGTATGGCATGTCTTTCCCTGATCTCAGGAATCCTTATTGTCACCATTGCCGGAATTAAGTTATTGGATGGTTGGCTTTGCTCAAAGTAATGCATCTTCCAAGTCCATTAGACATATTGCTTCAAGATGATGGTTTGGAGGAGTGTTCAGGCCATGGCAAGACTTGGATACTTGCTATGCAATATCCATAGGCGGTCATGTTATGATACCAACTGTAATGTGCCTACCTTGTCCAGGCACATTTTTAGCGGTCCATCGAGAGACGAGTATAAATTACTACACTCGGCACTCCTGCAGAATGTCACGGGGTTTGACGTCTAGGGTATCTTGAGTTTGCCTCGCAATGGAGTGTTCGCAGTTGAACCTACTAGGATCGACCTGAAACTTGGGTCTTTAGTGATCAAAGTCTCATGACAGCCTTCTAGTGTCCGGGTCTTGGACATCCTACTTTATGCAAAGATACCCGATCCGAAGTAAACCCATGCTGCACTTGGTTCAAGGAGAATGGGAAATGAGAGGGATGCGCTCCTCAACCTCTCTGCCCGTGGGGCATAGTCCCATTCTGGTCCCCTAAAATGACATGAATCGGGCATAGTCCCATTTCGGTTCCCTAAAACGGCATGAATCCTTGGTCTTCTCCTCTATTAGACACGACTCGCACAAGACTTTAGCAGCCTCTTACTTGAGAAGAGGGGCAATCGGCTTGCAGGTTAAGAGATGAGCTCAGGGAAAAGAAAAGAGGAAATGCGTGTGGCCACCCTCTAAGGAGGAGAAGAGAAGGAGAACCTTCTTGGAAGGTTCACTCTCTTTCTCTCTGTCACCCTGTCTCCCTCTTTCTCTCTCTCTCTCTCTCTCTCTCCCTCTTCTTCGTCTTCTTCTTTTGTCTCTCTCTCTTCTCACCTCTCCCTCTCTCTCTCTCTCACCCTCTCTCTCCTCTTTCTCACTCACTCATTCTCTCTCACCCTCTCTCCTCTTTCTCACACACACACACTCTCTCTCTCTCTCTCAGTGTGTCAAGCCCTTTCAAGCCCTCCCATGCCCCTTGCAATGGGGGGGGGCATGGTGGAGGCCCTCACCTCCAGTCTAGGCAGCCAGATTAGTTGTTGCCATGCAGGGGGGAAAAGAGATAGTGGGGGGGGGGGGGGGGGGGGAAGGAGGAGGTGGCACATGTGTGCCCCTCCCCCCATCAACTTCATCAATATCATCTTCCTCCTTCTCAATGTCATCTCACCGCCTCCACGTCGCATCGTCGTTTTCTTCCTTCCCCTCACCACCTATTCAGCGGCGGCTAGGGGGTGGGATTAAAAAAATTTAAGATAATTTTATTAAAATTGTAGGGGGGATTCGTATGCAGAGGTATTATAACATAGTCTCCTTCCCAACAAGTACAAAAGCATCGGTCTTTCCCTTGACTCGGGCTTTTCTAACCCCTTGAGCTCTCTACTTGCCTTTGATGCCCAGAGTTGTTTGCATCTAGCCCAATCCCCAAATTTGGATTGATAAACGTAATGGTTATTAGACGGATCCCAAGGCATCTTAGTCTTTAATCCTTATAATCATTGTTTTTACTAGCTAAGGACAACATCAAGATTCCCAATCTATCAAACATGAGCTATTAACAAGATCTTGGGCAAATGTCTAGATCTTCAAAAATAATTCTCTTCTAGACTAAGTTGTTTGCCATGCAATCCATTAGGCATGCAAGTTGCAATATATACATTTGAAGTGATGAAAGCGCACCTACTATTGCTTCAAAAATGATTCAAAAATAATTCTCTTCTAGAGATTCAAAAATGATTCTCTTCTAGACTAAGTTGCTTGCCATGCAATCCATTAGGCATGCAAGTTGCAATATATGCATTTGAAGTGATGAAAGCGCACCTACTATTGCGAATGCTTGAAGCCTTATATGTTGTTTATGAATTCATCACATAACATCTAAATACAATTTACTTATCTTGATACACACATTTGGGAAATTCAATCATCCCAATACTTGCAATGTCCCTTTCAATGTCCTATTCTCCTGCGGCATAATATGGGTCTAATGCTCCTCATGTGGGAATCAAAGGAAGCATCTATTAATTTGGAAATACATTACTTACGACCGGTACCATAGTTGGATAGGCAGTGATGCCCTCGACCAAGGATTCATTGCTTGTTGAGGGATGGCCATCTGCGCATGACACTTTCTGCTTGGGGGCCATCCTTGGTCTTCTCCTCTGTTAGACGTTACTCGCACAAGGCTTTAGCAACCACTTTCTTGAGAAGAGTGGCAATCGGCTTGCAAGTAAAGGAATGAGCTCAAGGAAAAGAAAAGAGGAAATGCATGTGGCCACCCTCTAAGGAGGGGAAGAGAAGGAAAACCTTCTTGGAAGGTTCTCTCTCTTTCTCTCTGTCACTCTCTCTCTCCCTCTTTCTCCCTCTCTCTTTCTCTCTTTCTCTCTCTCTCCCTCTTCTTCTTCTTCTTCTTCTATGTCTCTCTCTTCTCGCCTCCCCTCTCTCTTCCTCTCCCTCTCTCACCCTCTCTCTCCTCTTTCACACACACACACACACTCTCTCTCTCTCTCTCTCTCTCTCTCTCTCTCTCTCTCTCTCTCTCTCTCTCTCTCTCTCTCTCTCTCTCTCTCTCTCTCTCTCTCTCTCTCTCTCTCTCTCTCTCTCTCTCTCTCTCTCTCTCTCTCTCTCTCTCTCAGCGTGTTGAGTCCCTCCCATGCCCCTTGCAATGGGGAGAGGGGGGTCTATAGGTGTTGGGGGGGTGTATTATTGGGGGGCATGATGGAGGCTCTCACCTCTAGTCTGGGTGGCCAAATTAGCTACTGCCATGCAGGGGGAGAAGAGATACTTGGGGGGGGGGGGGGGGGGGGGGAGAGGTGGCACACGTGTGTCCCTCCCCCCATCGACTTCATCGATATCATCTTCCTCCTTCTTGACATCATCTTGCCTTTTCAACACTCAACCTTCGATCCATGAATCAAGCACTGCCCTCTTGGGTTGAAGCACGGTGTGACCTTGGAGATGATCCACCCACACAAAATATCTTTCCTTAATTAATCCAATTAAGAATCAACCACAATCAAAGGAATTGGCCTGATATCATCTACCAAGAAAACATTCCTTTATTTCCCATGGAAACTTGTTATCATTGACCCTTGCCATGCACTTACCATCAAACACAAGCACTTGGAATAATCATCCAAATCACATCCCAGCAATTAGTTTAACGCAAAATCATTTAGGATGTTATTTGATCAATCAATAAAAATAATAGTATCCTTTTCCAAAACATTGCAGGAATAGTCGGAATAACCTTTCCATCATGAATTTACTCTCCCCCTTGGGATCAGGAGCACTTCTATCTAAAAATTACCTAACACACCCTTCTTTCGGCTAAGGCATATGTTAAGGTTTCAAACGCTTTACAAGACATAAGTTCTATTAATCACTTACATTGATCGATAACCCAACCTTCTTCCCAACAAGTACAAAAGCATCGGTCTTTCCCTTCCCTTGACTCGGGCCTTTCTAACCCCTTGAGCTCTCTACTTGCCTTTGAGGCCCGAACTTGTTGTTTGTATCTAGCCCAATCCCCAAATTTGGATTGATAAATGTAATGGTTATCAGACCAACCCCAAGGCATCTTAGTCTTTAATCCTTATAATCATTGTTTGTACTAGCTAAGCACAACATCAAGATTCCCAGTCTATCAAACATGAACTATTAATGAGATCTTTGGCAAAGGTCTAGAGCTTCGAAATGATTCTCTTCTAGACTAAGTTGCTTGCCATGCAATCCATCAGGTGTGCAAGTTGCAACATATACCTTCTAAGTGATGAAGTGCACCTACTATTTCCAGGATGGGAAGTTGATAATGCTTGAAGCCTTATATGTTGTTTATGAATTCATGTCATAGCATCTAAATACAATTAACTTCTCTTGATACACGCATTTGGGGAATTCAATCCTTCGAATACTTGCAATGCAGTTTATCCTTTTCAATGTCCTATTCTCGTGCAGCATAATATGGGTCTAATGCTCCTCATGTGGGAATCAAACCAAGCATCTATTAATTTGGAAATACATTACTTACGACTGGTACCGTAGTTAGATATGTAATGAGGCAGAGGCTTCATTGCTCATTGAGGGATGGCCATCTACGTGTGACACTTTTTGCTTGGGGGCCATCCTTGGTCTTCTCCTCTGTTAGACACAACTCACACAAGACTTTAGCAGCCACTTGCTCGAGAAGAGGGGCAATCAGCTTGCGAGTCAAGGGATGAGCTAAGGGAAAAGAAAAGAGGAAATGTGTGTGGCCACCCTCTAAGGAGGGGAAGACAAGGAGAACCTTCGTGGAAGGTTCTCTCTCTTTCTCTCTGTCATCCTCTCTCTCTCTCTCTCTCTCTCTCTCTCTCTCTCTCTCTCTCTCTCTCTCTCTCTCTCTCTCTCTCTCTCTCTCTCTCTCTCTCTCTCTCTCTCTCTCTCTCTCTCTCTCTCTCTCTCTCTCTCTCTCTCTCTCTCTACCTCTTCTTCTTCTTCTTCTTCTTCTTCTTCTTCTTCTATTGTTGAGATATTTGCAATCACACCTACTTTAGTCTCTTTAGACTGAGTACTAAGGGCTCAGGACAAGAATCCCATATGCATAGAGAGGAAGACTGGCACCTACCCATGGCACCTACCCATCTCTATATAACATTGTACTTGGATGTCACTTTCATATATGATGAATGCAATATCATGATGCCTTCCCATTTAAGTTAGTGTCCTATTCATTGTCAGTCTTATACACAAGATTGTGTTCATGAGTCTAAGCTTCCATCTTGAAACCTAAATCACTTGTATAATAGGTCAAGTCTTTATCTATGTCATCATGATCTTAATCTTCATCTTCCATCCACTATAGCATCTGCCATGCTCTAGATCCCACATCTTTTGACATGGTATCAAATCTCAAGTGAGCATGTCACTGCCTCTCCGGTCTCTTCTCACTTGTGATCATCTCTGCCCAACTCACATCTAAAACTGGACTTCATTTTCAACGTCATCTTCATCTTGACCTTGAGTCTGCCATAGCCAAACATCATGCTGCTTTGTTGGGCCACTAAAGACTCTTGCAAGATTTATCCTCAAACCATTGAGGAGGGAAGATTTTGGAGATTTTTCTTGCAAATATTTTGAAGCATAACCCTTCTCAAGCTTTTTTTCCTCACCTTGTCACTTGAATCTACTACCAAACCAGACGAACATCAAATCAAGGAGGGGATTTGAAAGATTTGAAGTAGATTGGAGTAGATTTTTTAAGGTTCTTGAAGACCTCAAGTCCAACAAAGCAAGCAACACTCAGTTTGTCATAACTAGTATCTCTTGATACTACTCATCTAGTGTCTCTTAGCATGTGCACACTCAAGATTAACCTTTGAGCTAAAAACTTAGAATTCTTGGAGTTGATTTGCTACTGCCTTTGCAACTCCAACATGGGAAAATACTCTCCAACCGTCAAGTTCAAAGGTGTTGGGTTTCACACCTGGCAGACCCACATCAAGCTTATCTTAATGAAGAAGGGTCTCTATGCCATCACAAGTGGCAAAGAAAAGAAGCCTCGTGATGCGAACCTAGTAGTCACTTGGCAAAAGAATGATGATAAGGCTCCGAACTGGAGCTAGATGACAACTATATCCACCGTGTGGATAACTGTGATACTTCATAGGATACATGGATCACCTCTTGCCATGTCATCAGTTCCACTCCCCACATCGACCTCATCGCCACTCCCTCTTCCTGTCAGTGACGACAAGGGAGGGAGATTAAAAAATTTCAATGTTTTTCAATTATTAAGGGAGGGGGTTTTATGCTGTGTGGGCGATGGGGGATATTACAGATGTGATCAAGAGGCAAGTGCCAGAACAAGTCCAGAAGTACGTGTGGGAAAACTACAAGTAGAGGAAGACTAGGATGGAGCAAGTAAAGGTCAAGAGCTACATGCTCTCCTCCCCTTCATTTTCTTCTCATTCTATCTTCTCTTCAATCTTTTTTCTTAGGAGCCCATTATTGTATATCTATACTATTCCAGGGAAGGATGGGTAGGTGCTATTCTGTTTGATCTCGTTAGGCCAAGAGGGCCAGTTTGCGAGGTGTTACTATTTTATTTCATTAGGCCAAGAGGGCCGATTAAGTTTTGTAGTGAAGTGTTTTATTTCATTAGGCCAAGAGGGCCAGTTGTCTGTTTAGTGCAGGTGCGGTTAATGGTTTCTTGTTTTAGTTTTTCGCTGGACAGATTCAGAAGAAGAGCTTGGAAGGAGCCTTTGTTGCATGGAAGCTTCTCGTGGCCCTATCCAGGTGATATCCCTCCTTTCTGAATGCCGTGTTTTATGTTATATGTATCTGTGTACTTGTACGGGGGTCTTTCGTCTTGAGATAGTTAGGAGATTTAGGAGGTTTTGATCCTTGGAGCAAGTAAGTATTTTGATTTGTTGTTGAATATTAGAGTAGGACCACCCATCTCCATCTCTAGTTTTGATTTTCGTTGCATTAGGTTAAGATTAGGATACGAAAAAGAAGGAATACAGAAGGGTTTTTGCTACTGCTGGAAACAAGGAAATAGGGGCACATATTCAGATTTCTAGCTGGAAGAGTGTGGAGGATTAACTTCTGAGGTTGCAGCAGGCTGGGATGGGGCAATAAAAGGCCCAGGGAACCAAGAAACACCACATTTGACATTCTGCCTTCTGAGAAGAGAGTGAGCTTGAGAGCCAGGGAGAGAGCGAGAGAGAGAGAGAGAGAGCTACCAGGAGACTGTTGAAGTACTGATCGATTCGAGCACCACATCGTTTCCAAGTGTGCCCAGTAGTTCCTTGCATTGTTTTGCACCTATTTGGAAAGCACGAGATGATTCCAGGGAGTAGGCATTGACCTTGAAGGATCGCACGCAACCCGCAGGCCGTCGTCTGCGCCGTCGAACCAGTCCGTTCCGATCCCAAGAATAGGACCACCCAATTTCTGGAGTCGAACCATCCGACTCTGAAAATCATACCACTTTTTCGATCCGACTCCAAGAATCGGACCACTCCATCCGACTGCTATAATCGGACCCAGTGTCAAAATCAAACCACGTGTCCTAGTCCCAGATTCGAACCACTCGACCCATCGCAATAGTTGGACCTCCCCTATCCGACTAGGAAAATCAGACCAAAGTAAAATTTGACCACCCTGTCCGAGTCTCAAATCGGACCACTACTAGAATTGGACAACTGTTCCTAGCATGAAACTCGGACCAGCCTATCCGATTCCCAGGATTGGACCAGTCCGTCCGACTCCCAGAATCGGACCACTTCACCAGAACTTTAAATAGAGGGTTTTTAAACCTGCCCCACAGTCCTGGCCACCTTGTTCACATCTCTAATCCCCCAAGAAACCCAATTTAGCCCTTAGAAGCCAGAGGCCAAATAGGATAACTGAGGATCACCCCGAACAGCTAGACACTGAGCAGACCAAATTTAGAATTTGACTTGACTTTCGGTGACCAACAAACCAACCAACCCTGAAGCAGAATAGAGAACGCAGTAGGGACTTTCAGTAAAACCTTAGATCAGCCAAATCCTACGCTTAAAGCCATATCAGGCTACGAACGTGAGGGGAAGAGTGGAGTTTGCATTGAGCATTTCTTGCATCCAGACCTCACTTTTTGATTTTGTCACCAAAGGTGCACTACAAGAAAAGGAGAAGCATGTTTTCGCACTGAGCACTAGAAAGCACGAAGCACAACTTGTGAATAAAATTGACAACTGCTTTCAATAACAAGAAACTCATCAGGAGACATAATAACATCAAGGAACCCACTACTAGGAGAAGATCCCAAAACATAGTTGGCTACATGTGAGCCCCATCAGTAGGACCCTAAGAGGACATGAAGATCTAGAGGGCGACAACATAGAGGATCGGACTCTGCCGTAGCTACTCAAATTGATCGACGACCTTGTGGATCTGGAAGTGGGAGCAATGTCAAGATCACGAGGCGGACAAGGAGCCAACTGGACTTGGGGGAATTCCTAGTCCTAGTGCAGGAGTTAGTCAATGAGTACGACTTGTTGACTAGGACGGTAGTTCAGGAGGGCATGCTAGTAGAGGAAGTGGTAGCAAACCTAGAAGAGGAAAGAAAGGTGATTAGAAAGGCGCTAGAGAGCATAATTGCCTATAACCACGAGCAAAAGGCTAGGAAACTCCAACAAGATGTAGACATGTACAAGGCCCGCCCTCGCTGGTGCAGCCAAAGCAGGACCAAATGCAGAGAGACAGCAAGTAGCAGAGGCTGACTTATCATTGAGTAAACTTGTAGCTAGGCGGCTCATGGACAATACGTCCCCGCTGAGCAGAGCGCAACAGCCTTAGCCATAGCATTACTCTTGGGATTAGGGGTCATGCAAGGGGCAAAGGGGCAATCTAGGATCCCTATTGTAGCAAAGCAGCCAGACAAGTATGAACCTAGCAATGACCCATATAGCTTTATGGAGCAATTTGAATAAGTTTGCAAAGTAAACGGTCTCACGGACCTTGCACAATGCTCTCAAGCTTTCGGGCTGTGTTTAGGTGACAAGGGGAGAATTTGGTACACTAGTCTAGATGCGGCTGAGCGCACAAACTTTGCATGTCTTAAAGACCTCTTTATAAAGAGATTCTCTGAGGCAGGGTACTCAGACAATCTCATCGTCCGGTTGATGAATGTCAGTCAGAGGGAAAAGGAAGACGTAAGAGACTATGTCACTCATGTGCATAGCCTCTTCAAGAGGATCCCTACCAATGAGCGACCTAACGAGACGGCTGTGTCTACCATGTTTATAAATGGAATTCGAAGCGAGGAGCTCTACAAGGCTTTGGCTAGTAACTCCACTCTACACCGAGACGTGTTAGCTAGAGTCTTTGAAGAGGCAATAAGGGTCGATGATCAGCTTAGGGAGTGAAGCATGAGGAACACCAATCGAGACAGTACAAGTCAGAGAGCTCCAGAGCGGACAACAGCTTTAGGAGAGGGAGAGAACTCTAGCATAGGGGATAAGGGAAAGTGAGAGGGAGAGAACTCTAGCATAGGGGATAAGGGAAAGTTGACCAAGGCCAGGAGCTGGCTGAGGTAAGAATGGAGCTTGCATGATTGCAAGAATAGATGAGGAAGCATGTGTGGTCACATGTGCAATGTATACACTGTGGTGGAAACCACCTCCCAGCCGAGTGCCAAGATCCTAGATCTAGGCCATGCTCGAACTGCAGTAGGTTCGGTCATAACACATTACATTACAGATTGCCAAGGAGATTCCCATATGCGCAGCAATACAACCCTCCATACTTAGGAAACAGGCCACCTAACCTCTTTGGCAGGGGAGCCCAATTGGCGCTTTGAGCACCAAATGACACAAGACCAGCCATTCCTAGGCTAGAGATGAACCCAACAGGCATACCCAGACCACCAAGGCCCTATGTAACCCAACCAGCGAGTGACGCTCCTGTTCACTATGTGGAAGAACCTAGTGAAGAGGAAACCTATGTGAACCCATACATCTCCTATGATGAGGAAGGCAATCCAGTCCTAATGGACTATCGACTAGTACCGGTAATGGTGCTAGGTAGAGGAAGAGGCAGAGGCTTTGGAGGACCAAGCCAAGATCCAATCTCATGCTGGACTTGCGGTCATCTAGGACATATTTCATCACGCTTCCCGGAAAGGGAATAGGCAAACAAGGACAAAGCTGACCTTCGATGCACCGAGTGTGGAATCACAAACCTATTTCCTGATTGTCCTAGACAGAAGCCATCAACTAGTTCTGCCAACGTGCCCTCCGTACCCTTGGGGCTATTCAGTGTGGAGACCTTTGACAGTGAGGATACACCCATCCCAGTGCATGTCATGATGCGAGCACAAACAAAACAAACAGGCATCTCATTGCCTGGGCCAAGTAACCTGGATGCAGCCTCGTTGGGAAAGAAAAGCCAGAGGAGAAGGAGAAAGAGAACAGATGCAAAGATTACCCTTAAGACTGAGGAAGCTACAACTCTAGTGGCAAGAAAGAGGGTCACTAATGCAGAGGCAGAGACCTCAGCTCCTAAGATAGCAGAACTAGGGAATCCCAAGGTAGGGGAATACCCCCACCCCAGACGGCAACTCGAGGCTATAGCCAAAGTCAAGGAGTGGGTCAAGGATGCCCAGGAACACCTTAAAGATGTAGAGTCCATATTGGAAGACCGAATGGAAGACCTCTCTAGTGTGAGTACACCTGTTTCACTATCGCGACCTCAATCAGGGAATGCACCCACACCATGTGAGATGCCACAGAGGCAAGACCAAGAAGAAGCATGTCAGCAAGCTAACCAAGACATATGGCCAAAGAATGCTAACCAAGGAGAAAAGCAACCACCCAGCAACCTTCTCACCACTTTAGTAACCACCCCAGTAACCGTGAGCCTAGGAGATCTGCTTCGGCAGCACCCTCCCTTATGGCAAGAATTAAAGCACTGGGTGGAGGGAAAAGGGGAGCATACTACCACTGACTTGCAAGAGCAGGATGCAGTCACGCAGATTCCAAGCCTAATGCTACACTCAACTCCAAGGTCACTGCACGTCAATGCTTTCTGGGAAGGCACGGAGATGCATGCAGTCTTACTTATCTTAGCCTTGGGGGATGCAACACGAAAAGGAATCGTAGACACAGGCGCCGGTGTCAGTGTCTTGAGCCACGAAGTTCTACAGACCTAGGGAAACCCACCTGTGGAAACAGCTAGGTTCAATGTCACATTGGCCAACGGAATGAAGGTTAGACCATTCGAGGTCCTAAAGAACTGGCCAGTGAAAGCCATAGGGGTGTAGTTTTTCATGAACTTCATTGTCATGAAGGGAGTGGACTACGACATACTACTAGGCCGACCCTGGATGAGGAATGCGCGAGTTATTAAAGATTGGGGAAACAATCTCATCTTCTTGGGGAATAGAACAGAAGCGGTGAGGGTTGAGATGGATACCTAGAAGATTACCCCAACCAACCTAGATGCTATCTCAACCATGCTAAAAGGTGATGCACATGCAAGCAAACCCTATGGGTCATTGACCAAGTACATCCCTTGCCCTGAGGATGAGCGGGATTGGATGCATGTCTTGGCAACCATTGACCTACCGTTCTCAGATGAAGAAGAGCTATATAGGCAAGCTGCTAAATCCCCAAGCATGCCAGCAAGGGAGCCCATCGTGCCACTATGCATGATGGTAGGAAGCTCACGTGATCCAGGGAGACCGGTCTCGTTCCATATCTCCACCAACAAGCTCGAGCTTCAGGGAATCATAGAGTACCTGGCAAATAAACTGAAAGGCAACATGGCTGCTAATCTAAAACCCCTAAGTGATCTCTTGGCTAGGCCTGAGTGGAAATGGACCAAAATTCACGATCTTAACATGTTATACAATTGGGCTTTAGTCACTGACGAAGAGGAGGTTGGAGAGGAAAACCTGGGGGATGACGAGCAGTCAGAGGGGCAAGATTCTAATGATGAGGAGTACGAGGATTGTCGCTCTATTGGAGACGAGAGTGAAGAAGAGTTAGACACGATAGAATATGACACTGAAGGGAGAGAGATCGAACAGATCAAGGCAGACTCTAGGCCTAGAAGGAAACGGGCAGGCTGGAATGAAAGAAAAGTCATGCGGATGGAGTGCGATAGACTACTGAATTACGACCCCCTGGCGAAACTCCTTCCTCAAGCTAGGGATGTGAGTTTAACTCGGAGTCTGAAGTCAGTACGAAGAGTGATCCCGAAATACCCCAACCCTCTAAGGTCAGACGCACCAAGGGGGCCTTGCCAGTCCACCCAAGGTGTAGACGGCTAAAGGAGGAGGCCAGGAAGCGAACTAAGGACTCAGAATTAGAAACGCAAAAGAAGCCACAAGATCTCCCCAAACACTTCACGAAGTTTAAGAAGGGTGATAGAGTGGTGATTTTGCTAGGAGCAAAGAGACAAGGGCAAGCCAGCGAGCCAATTGAGGGACCCGCCAAGGTCAAGGAAGTCAACTTGGCAGGGAAAGGTGAGAAGCCTCGACCTACGTTCATCACTGATGACTTGACCAAGTCATCGAGGCTAAACTTGTTGCTCTCCTATGAGAGTATGTCGACATGTTTGCCTGGTCCTTGGAGGAACTTAAAGGAGTCAATCCTAGGGTTGTGACCCATAATATCCCAATTTTTCCAGATGTGGTGCCAACAAAGCAACGGCCTTACCCTATGAATCCCAAACATGCCCATGCAGTGAAGGAAGAAATCGATAAGCTCATGGAGGCGGGATTTATATATGAGATCGAGCACATGGATTGGGTATCGCCCATAGTGATCGTTATGAAAAAGAATGGTAAAATTCGAGTGTGCGTGAATTACAATAAAGTTAATGCCGCTACAAAGAGGGACAACTACCCCTTACTATATACCGAGCACATGTTGGAAAGGGTAGCATGCAAAGAAGCCTACAGCTTCCTGGATGGCTTCTCTGGCTATAATCAAGTGCAAGTGCACCCTGACGACAGGCACAAGACTGCCTTCGCCATGGAGTGGGGTGTATTCGCCTACATCGTTATGCTCTTTGGGCTAATGAATGCGCCTGCAATCTTCCAACGGTTAATGTGCACCATCTTCAAGGATATGCTTAGACACGAGTTAGAGGTGTTCGTAGACAACTTATGCATACACTCTAGTTGGGCCGAACACTTAACAAAATTGAGAGCTGTCTTTGAACGGTGTTGGTTATACAACCTCTCGTTGAACCCCTTAAAGTGCCAGTTTTGGGTGAAGCACGGATGTATCCTAGGGCACGTAGTGTCAAGGAATGGCATTGCCACCAACTTCTCAAAAGTCAGGGTCGTTGTCGACCTACCACCACCCATTAACTACAAGGGCGTTTAGTGTTTCTTAGGCCATACGAGATACTATCGATGCTTTGTACTGAATTACGCGCTGATTGCTAGACCATTGTACAAGCTGTTGATCGTATTCGAGTGGATTGAGGAATGCTAGCGTGCATATGAACAGTTGAAGAAGGCTCTCACCACTGCACCAATCTTACGAGCCCCAGACTGGAGCATAACATTCCATGTACACATAGATGCCTCTAAGTTTGCTATTGGATCTATTCTATGCCAGCCTGATGAACATAACCTAGATTACCCTATGAGTTTTGCCAGTAGGCAGCTCACTGAAATGGAGATGAACTATTCCACCAAAAAGGGAAGGGTTAGCCATGGTGTTTGCTGTAAAGAAATTTAGGCATTATCTGTTGGCCACACCCTTCGTCTTTTTCGTTGACCATCAAGCCTTGCTTTATCTTGTGAACAAGCCGTGCGCTACAGGTCGCATAGCGAGGTGGTTACTTCTCTTGTTGGAATTTGATTTTTCTGTGGTTGTACACAAGGGAAAACAACACTACATGGCTGATCACATGTCCCACATACCCACAAGAGAAGCTACAGGACAAGGCATACCTGATGACCTACCGAATGCTCATCTCTTTGGCCTGTCTAGAGAAGGAGACTTGTTTAGGGTTGATTTGATGCCATATTGGGCCAATGATATAGTTCAAGTGCTAGAGAACTGTCTGCCTGAGAGACCTATTGAGAAAGCCAAGCTAAGGAGACTTATCTTAAAAATCCAGCCTTACCAACTGATTGCCGGCCAACTCTATAGGTTAGGACAAGACAGTTTGTTGCGTAGATGTGTGTGTGAGCACAAGATGCATGATGTATTGAGAGAAGCGCATGGCGGGATAGCTGGAGGACACTTTAGTGGGGATACAACCACCTGTAAGGTGCTACAATCCCAACTATGGTGGCCCACCCTATTCCATGATGCTGCTAAGTTTGTCAAACACTGCGATGAGTGCCAGAGAACTAAGGTGCCCATGTGCAAGGATAAGATGGAGTTGACCCCCGTAATAGCTCGAGAGCCCTTCAAAAAATGGGGCATTGACTTCATTGTACCTATCAATCCTGCGGCACAATACTCCCAGGCATGCTACATCATTGTGGCACAACTGATTACCTGACGAAGTGGGCGGAGGCAAGAGCCACTAGAAAGAATGATGCTAGAACCACTGCGAAGTTCCTGTGGGAGCACGTCTTTTCACGGTTTGGTTGAACTAGTGAGTGATCAAGGCACGCACTTCATTAATGAAGTGATATCCCACCTGCTCTCAAACTTCCTAATCATTCATAGAAGGTCCTCGCCCCTACTACCCTCAAACAAATGGCCAAGCAAAGTCCACGAATAAAATCCTAGTCAATGTGCTTACTAAAATAGTATCCACATCATGAAGAGACTGGGATAATAAATTGATGGCGGCCTTGTGGGCCTATCGCACAGCTTATAAGACGACTGTAGGGCATACGCTCTTTAGGCTAACTTATGGAACAGAGGCCATTCTACCCTTAGAGTTCTTTGTCCCTAGCTTAAGGATAGCAACTCAGGAGCGTTGGGAGGAAAGAGAAGCTTGGACCAACCGCTTAGTGGAGTTAGAGCGTCTCACGGAGACTCAACTCTTAGCCACCCACGCTCTGATTTGTGAGAAGGCACGATGAAAGATGTGGTTTGACAAGCATGTCAAATAGCACAACTTTGATCAAGGGATCTCGTTCTACTACACTTTGTGAAGGGTCACAAACAGAAAATGAAATTTTGAGGACTAGGACCTTTCCGAGTACGTACAATTAGTAGAATAGGCAATGTTGAGTTGGAGACACTCGAAGGTGAAGGAATAGGCTTCTTCAATGGCAATCGCATGAAAAAGTACTATCCTCCTTTCCATCCGTTGCACGAGCCACCTATGCTTGAACCCCGTGTCAACGTCTGCGTGGCCACAATTACCGAACTGATAGATCAAGATGAAGAAGTAGTAGCACCCACCTACCTACGAATCACGGTCATTGCAAAACGGACGTATTCTTTTGATGCCTTGATCGACGAAGATGCCAACTATAATATCTTGATGCATGACGATTGGACACGCATTGGTCAACCTAAATTATAGCCCACAAACACTAAACTCAGCCCATTTGGGGGCAACACTCACTCACTCTTAGGAAATGCAAAGTGGCTATCTCCATCGAGTCTGAAAGTATCCCAGTCTTCTTTTATGTGTTACCAAACACTAAAGGGGCCGGTAATAAGTCACTACTAGGTCGCACTTTTAAAAAGCAGACGAAGTGCAATGTGGACTATAACCTAGATCGCATCCATCTTGCTGTAGGCAATGTGCGCATAGTGACTACTTTCAGCAAGGGTTATCTTGCGGCTCCTACAATTGCAGAGCCACCGATAGAGACCCCTACGGCTACGTCCATGACCAAGCCTAAGGAGAAGGGCAGTGATATCTCACCCCATGCTCAAACTGGTAGAACCAAGCCTACCCAGGCCATTCACAAGGCCAAAGAGTCCACGCTCATATGGGTGCCAAAACGACAAGGACCACCTCCTTGTAAACTGTAGAAACGTGCTTCTAAATGCAAAAACTATCAGTTTTGCAGCCTAAGAGGCAGCTCACATGCTATCAACATAGGCACACTACCACGCCACGATGGATCCCCAAAGATCTCTTGCAAGCACAAGGATACTATGAGGGTGTTGAGATATCGAGCTCCACTCGTGATATGCCAGGGTGACCGTTGTGCATTTATGTCACCGACTTGTTAGCTGCAGATGCGGTTGGTACACCGCCCATGAATAATAGCTAGATGACAGCTATCCTTATCTACCCTAGTTCGTGGTTCAATTAGTATGCCACCTTAGTTAGTTGAGTTTGGTTTGAGACCCATATATAGGGTTTTTCTATTTCTTTGTACAAGAGTTTTTTTGGCTTACACAACCATGAAGAGGAAAACTCTTTTCAGCCTCCACCTGTGTGTGTATTCCCCCATTGTGCAAGCAAGAAAGCTACAAGTGAGACTCCTTCCTTCTCTCCCACAATCTTGACATGGTATCAGAGCCTGGTTCGTGGTAAGGAGCTCAAGAAAGCAAACCAAGTTCGCAGCTTTCTGGTAAGAGGACCAATGTTGCTTTCATTTTTTGAGTTTAGGAGCAAGTCTCTGCAGGTAGCACAGTCGGGAAGTGCAAGAGTGCATTGTCTTAGATTGAGAGACCCTTCACGGTGTAGCAAGAGGGCAGTATATGCTGCGAGAAAGGGCTTTAGCCCTTGGTTGCCCTCTTTTTTTTATTCGAGGCATTTCAGTGCCTATTTTGGAGGCGGAAGTTTTCTGCACGCACTCAAGAAAAGGCCCTATTTTTTGCTGTGCGACCACTGTTCTACAGGTCGGTGAAAAGTCACTGTAGAAATTGCATCGTATGCCTGTGCGCAGAGACATTGGGAGTTACAGAATCATCCTTGTTGCTTGTTGATGCAAAATCATCACTAGGAAGTGACTGTGTGGTCAAATACCACTTTCATCAGTTTTGCAGATTTGCCCTTGTGAGGCTGAAGCTGTGTTTTTTGCAATGACAGAATTTTTTGCAATGTTCTGTAATGGCGTTTGATTCTCTTTCACAGATTGTCACTGAAAAGCTTGACAAAAACAACTTCCAAGAATAGAAGTTTAGAATGACAAATTTCCTTATGGGAAAAGGATATTGGGAATTTATTGCAGGAAATGAAGAACCAGTTCTTCTTGATGTTCCCAATCAACAGCAAATGCAGGCATTTAAAGGATGGCATGAGAGAGCCAGAAAAGTTATGTACTGGCTGTCTATTAGTATTTCAAACTCTATGATTGTGTATATTCAGGATGCAAGTACGCCAAAGGAGGCATGGGATACTTTGTCAAAAATGTATAGCACAAATACACAAGCCAGGAAAATGCAGCTCAAGCAAGAGTTGCACAATGTGCAAAGAGAAAGTATGAGCATCAATGACTACCACATGAAGGTGAAGAAGATTGCAGATGCACTTGCTTCCATTGGGTCACTAGTGAAAGATGATGATTTAGTTTCTGTGACCTTGAATGGTTTAGGAAAGGATTATGCACAGTTCCGAACATCCATTTCCGTCCGTGAAAGATTTCCTGATTTTGAGGAGTTGATTGATCTTCTAATTTCTGAGGAGCAGAGAAATGGTGGTGCATCTTCTTCAGGAGGAACTTCAAAAGAAACTGTCTTCTACTCAAATGCTGGAAGAGGTAGAGGCAAAGGTAGAGGAGGCCGATCTGGAGGCCGTGGTAGAAATCAGAATATGCAGCAAACTCAAGAAAGCCAGTCCTATGGAGAAGGATGTGGTAACTCTAGAGGCAGGGGGAGCCAAAGAGGTCGTGGTGGATGGCAAAGAGGCCAAAATGCAAACAGCAATGTTGAATGCTATTACTGTGGTAAAATGGGTCATATGGCTAAAGACTGCTATAAAAAGCAAAATGACATCATGAATGGAAAATTGTAACAAGGGAATTATGCATCTTCTAGTAGACAGGGTGATGACAGAAATGAGCATTTGTTTATGGTGCAGCACATAAACAATTTTGTGACAAGTGCAGAAGAAAGCAATGATGTGTGGTATGTTGACTCGGGTGCATCAAACCACATGACAGGTCATGCAGAATGGATGCAGGATGCAAGGAAAATGGAAAAACCAGGATTTGTGGAGACTGGTGATGATACTGCACATCCTATTGTGCAGATTGGAAAAATTCCTTTGTCTATGCAGGATGGAAAAAAGAAATACCTGTCGGATGTATTTCATGTCCCGAATATCACCAAGAACCTGGTTTCTGTTGGTCAAATGGTTGAGCAGGGCTTGCAGGTCAGATTTAATTCTCATGGATGCTTTGTTGAAGATATGAAAAATAAAGGTCGCTTGATAGCAAAAGGAAAGAAGAAGGGCAGAATGTTTACGTTGGATACAGACATGCCTGAATTGAGTGCAGCAATGTATGCACATGGGACCGTGTAGTTGCAGATATTGATATCTGGCATAAACTCATTGGTCATGTTAATGTACAGTGACTTAAATCAATGCAAGCCCAAAATATTGTTGCAGGATTGCCTAAATTCAAGGTTGCAGAAATGCATAAGGTATGTGAAGCCTGTCAGTTTGGAAAACAGGCAAGGAAACCATTTCCTAGACATGTTCAAGAGAGTAAGAAGCCGTTGGAATTAATCCACTCTGATGTGTGGACTACTAAAGCTGCATCTATTGGAGGCTGTCATTATTTTGTCACTTTTATTGATGACTATAGCAAAAAAAATTGGGTATATTTTATGAAAAAGAAAAGTGAAGTGTTTGGGCATTTCAAAACTCTTAAAGCTATGGTTGAAAAAGAAACAGACCTACAAATAAAATGCCTAAGGTCAGATGGAGGGGGAGAGTACCTCTCAAATGAGTTTGCAAGGTTCCTACAGGAGCATGGCATAAAGCAGCAATATTCATGCAGTCATACCCCACAACAAAATGAAATTGCAGAAAGGAAAAACAGGCATATTGGAGAGGTATCTCGTGCCATGCTCAACGAAAAAGACTTCCCAGATTTTTACTAGGCTGAAGCAGTTGCTACAACAGTATACATAATGAACAGGACTCCCACTGCAGCAATACATGGGATGACTCCAGAGGAGAGGTATACTGGTAGGAAACCAGATATTTCTCATTTGAAGATTTTTGGTTGCATTGCCTATGTTCATGTGCCAGATGAGTTGAGATCCAAGTTGGATCCAAAAACTGAGAAGTGCATCTTTATTGGTTACTCTCTACACAGTAGAAACGGTATAGATGCTATAACCCTTCTACTCGTAAGTTTATAGTGAGCAGAGATGTTGTTTTTCATGAGATGAGTAGCTGGTATAAACCAGTAAATGTGATTGATGATGTAGATGCACAAAATGGTAATGTTGCACAGAATTCACAGCAGCAGTCACAAAATATTAGTGGACCTAGAGTGTCCTCTAGCAATGGTTCACATTCTTCGCCATGGACAAGCAGATTGAGATCAGGAGAATCTCCTCAAAACAATGCAGATAGTGGTATGCAGGTTTCACAAAAAGGAAAAGAGAAGGTAGATCAGCCCATGTTTGATGTGAATGCAGGTCACTCTTATGTGGATGGTGAATCCAGTGGCTCAGAACAGAGCATTGATGATGAGTTGGGTATTCCTTCTATTGTTACACCTGTAGTAAGGAAGACCAAGGATGTTTTGAGAGCTCCTGGGAGTGAACCTACTTTGCGTAGGTCAACCAAAGCTAGGTATCATGTGGATAGGCTGAAATATGATGGATTTACAGCCATTCACTATGCATATATGGTCAAAGTGATACAAGAACTAGAACCCACTTCTTTTGAGCAAGCCATGGGAAAAGAAAAATGCGAGAAATCCATGGATGAAGAAATGGATGCCTTGGAAGCAAATGCTACATGGGAATTGGTACCTTTGCCTAAAGATAAGAATGCAATTGGTTGTAAGTGGGTTTATAAGGTGAAGCACAATGCAAATGGTTCTGTGAATAGATACAAGGAAAGATTAGTAGTCAAGGGGTATGCACAAACATATGGCATTGATTATGAAGAAACATTCAATCCGGTTGCAAGGATGGCAACCGTAAGAGCAGTCATTGCTATGGCTGCATCAAAGGAATGGTCTTTACATCAGATGGATGTAAAGAATGCCTTCTTGCATGGTGATTTGCAAGAAGAGGTCTATATGGAGCAGCCACCAGGTTATGTGCATGTTGCTCATCCTGAGTTTGTTTGCAGGTTGAAGAAAGCCTTGTATGGCTTGAAGCAAGCACCTAGAGCATGGTCTGACAAGATAGGACAGTATTTTGTCACTATTGGCTTTCAGATTTCCAAGGCAGATTTCTCACTTTATGTGAGAAAAACATAGAAAGGTATTATGCTACTTGTCATTTATGTTGATGATTTGATTATGACAGGTGACAGTGATGAAGATATCCTTCATGTGAAAATGCTATTGAAGCAGAAGTTTGAGATGAAGGATTTGGGAGAGCTGCGTTATTTCTTGGGCATTGAGGTGATTAGATCACCAAGTGGGA